>NC_086326.1:5120665-5458165 GCF_036172605.1 Pelobates fuscus | reverse complement strand
GAAGCTGCCTTTATTCTAAATGAAAGACCCGAGCCATGGATACAACCCAATCTTAGGAGTAGTGTTCTAATGTAGAAGATGAATTTAGCCGTAGTCAGAGGGATCCAGTGAGAGTAGTGGTGAAATGTGTGTGGCATGACTGAGTGTGGGTAAGTAAGAGTCAAGTATTTTAACTGGGCACTAGTTCTAGGTGGGATAAAGTGGTATAGCGGATGGGTGAGTAGTTTGGTTCGTTTTAGAGGTTTGTAGAGAAAGTATATAGTGATCATGATTTTTAGCGATATCCAATATTTTTAAGGTGGTCTCAAACAAACATAAAATGCTATATAAAATTTGTGGGAATATCGAATAGTCGTGTACAGTAAATCAGAGAGGGCTCAGAATATCGAACCATCGATCGGTAACCTGGATGAAGTAGGGGGTCTATCTGTTTTATTAAATACGCGGTAATATGCTTTTAATGGGATAGGACGTTAGGAAAGGTGTGTGATTGGGATAAGTGGTTGTGGCTGTATTTACCTCATCCTGGGACCGACCTGGCTCCTAAGCTTGAGCCGCGCGTGGCTGGACAACTCCTGCCTCCACACGAGCCGTATGCGGCTTGATCTCCTTTTCTGACTTAGCCGCGTGCACTGGCCCGCCTGGCACTAGGAGCACGGCTCGAGTCACGTGCTCGCTCTTAAAGGGGCAGTGGGAGCCAAAAGTTGATTCAGGCTCCCATTGGCCCACGGACGTTTTGGGGGCGTAGGCATGACGTGTGCCAATCAAATGTTAAAGGATATTTAAACTTCCCTAGCCCTATCCACTTTGTCCTATCGTGGTTTCTGTGTCAGTACCTTTTAGAGCGTTCCTTGATCTATTTTGTTTATTTTGGTATTGACCATGGCTTTGTTCTTGACTCTGAATTTATCTTTAAAGGGACACTCCAGGCACCCAGACCACTTCTGCTCATTGGAGTGGTCTGGGTGCCAACTCCCACTACCCTTAACCCTGCAAGTGTAATTATTGCAGTTTTTTATAAACTGCAATAATTACCTTGCAGGGTTAAGTCCTCCCCTAGTGGCTGTCTACTAGACAGCCACTAGAGGGAACTTCCTGGTCCCTAGCACAGATTATCTGTGCTAGAGCGTCGCTGGACGTCCTCACGCTGTGTGAGGACCTCCAGCGTCGCTCTATTCCCCATAGGGAAGCATTGAAATTCATTTTCAATGCTTTCCTATGGGGTGCGCTAATGCGCATGCGTAGCATTACTGCGCATGCGCATTAGGTCTCCTCGGCCGGTGGGCGGGATCAGTCTCGCCCACCGGCCGACAGAGGAAGAAGGTGGAGCGGCGGGGGAGGAGCAGGCAGCGACGTGGGACATGTCGCGGCCTGAGGTAAGTGACTGAAGGGGTTTTCACCCCTTCAGTACCTGAGGATTGGTGGGTGGGAGGGAGAGGGACCCTCCAGTGCCAGGAAAACGGATCGTTTTCCTGGCACTGGAGTTTCCCTTTAACCCTTTCCTGTCTTATTTGCCCGTGTGACTGATTACCATCTACCTGACCGCTATTAAGCATGTCGGGTTGGTCAGGTAGGAGCAACATTGCTGGGTCATCCCCTTCTTGGGTGAAATTCGCTTGTTGATAGCTGCTTAAAGTGAGATATTGAGGGAGCTCACACAAAGTGTGTCTTTCCTCCATGACAGCTAGGCCCCGCCCCCCGGAAGCTGCATTCTTAGTGAGAGGAGGGACAGTGTAGCTGCTGCTGATATAATAGGGAAATCGTATTGTATTCATTGTCCACTACAGTCCTGAAGGACTCATCTGATCTTTGCTGTAAGGACAGCACCCCAAAAAGCCCTTTTTAGGGCTAGAACATCAGTCTGCTTTTTTTTTTTTTTCCTGTGTAATCTAATTGCAGTTGCCTGCCTGCCAGCGTGTGTGTCAGGCTAACAGCGTATACTGTGCCCACTTGCCCAGTGCCACCACTCATATCTGGTGTCACAATAGCTTGCATTTAAAAAAAAAAAAAAAAAAAGTTTTTGACTGTAATATAATAGCAGTCAGTTTCCTTCACACGTGTGCGTTTAGGGGCCTGCCAGGGCACAGTGTCACACCAGTGCAACTCATGTCTGGTGTAACAGTAGAGTACATTTAAAAAAAAAATACAGGGGGCTTGTTGTCACCTTTCGGGGACCCTTGGTGTTGTACGTGGCTGGGTGGAGGAAGAGACCTTCAATGACATCAGTGAGGACAAGGAACGGGACATGGCTAGCTTGGTATCCAACCTTGTGGAAATGGGGAGTTTGCGGTTGTGCAAATGGACTGTTTGCGGTTTTTTGCGTTGCATTAAATGGGGAGTTTGGTCTGTCACTGTGAAGCGGGCGTAACCCTTACACT
Organism: Pelobates fuscus; assembly: GCF_036172605.1. NCBI lineage: Eukaryota > Metazoa > Chordata > Amphibia > Anura > Pelobatidae > Pelobates > Pelobates fuscus. The sequence continues at coordinate 5,455,787 of NC_086326.1, read as the reverse complement.
ACCTGATCGATACAACATCATACCTGATGTTTTAAAGCACGTTATTCCAAACAATTTAGGAATGTTAGGTGATTTATGCCCTTTATGGATTAAAACCAGACTCTGCATCAACTATGTATTTTCCATGGGAGTTTTGCCATGGACCCCCCTCCGCCATGCCACAGTCCAGGTGTTAGTCCCCTTGAAACAACTTTTCCATCACTATTGTGGCCAGAAAGAGTCCCTGTGGGTTTTAAAATTCGCCTGCCTATTGAAGTCTATGGCGGTTCGCCCGGTTCGCCCGGTTCGCGAACATTTGCGGAAGTTCGCGTTCGCCATTCGCGAACGGAAAATTTAATGTTCGCGATATCACTACTCAACAGGGAGGCATACTGGATCTTCATGCTTGAGTCTATCGCCCCAAAGGGCTTAAACAAGACTTTGCCCTATCATTCGTTTCTCTGAATCCTGCTTGAACAAATTTGATTTTAACTTTTAACATGTAACACACTGGTCAGCATTTTTTATTGGGAATTAATAGTTACTACTGATAATACTATACCCCTTTTTTTTTTTACAAATCTTTGTTAGGATAGGATGAAGAGGCTATAATGTAGTTAGAATACAGTATATTATCACAAATATAAACACTTAAACTGTATATTTGATAACAGTTTTTTTTCCCTTTAAAGCAGACCAGCCGGTTATCACATAAGTGATATTTTGTTGTTGTGTGTGTAAAGATTATTTTTCTGTGATGTTTATATAAAAGACTGATCTACCTTAACACTTTATGCACACAGATTAATTATGCACTCTGAAATAAGGGAGCACTTTTTTACACTTTATAATATTTACACTTTATAAATCAGTGCACTTGGAGATGTGGAGCACTTAATGTACGTATAACACTGTAAATATATACACCAAGCCCTTTCACTTTATAAGGACGTAATACTTTGCACTTTGCACTTTAACAGTAAGTAATTTTAATGAAACAAACACTTATGATGTAATCACTTAAATACAATCAATTTGATCTCCCTGAAATATTCACCGATCTATCACAGGTGTTGTTAAATTACTAGAATAGAATCCTTCACTCGCGGGTTTTCAGTGAGGATAGCAAAGCCGCGTCGTCGTGACAACGGTAAACGTATGACGTTACTACATACGTACCGCGTCATCACGTAGGGGCGGAGTTACCCACGTGCATGCACACGGAACACACAGGGACGCCAGGTTTCGCACTTAACACCTGGTATAGGTTTGTCCTTCATTATTCTCCTTATATGTATGTTTTATATGTGTAATGGTATCCTGATCCTGAAGAAAGTCCCAGCAGGGGACAGAAACGTCGATCTCCTGATCACCCTGGGAATTTAATAAAACTGAGTTTTACCTGAAGATCGTGATTGCAGCCCCCAACTTTTGTTTATTATGTATATGTATTAGGGTGGATAGATAGGTTGGAGCAGTATTGTGTAGAGATTTGTAAGCAAGAACCACATTTTTAAATTGAGCCTTATGTCTTACAGGAAGCCAATGCAGGGACTGACAGAAGGGTTAGGCATGCAAGGTACAGGCAGACAGGAAAATGAGCCTTGCCACTGCATTCATTAAAGACTGTCATGGGACAAGCTGGGAGCATGTAACACCACTGAGAAGTGGATAGAAGTAGTCGAGGCGAGAGAGGACAGTGGAATGGACCAACACCTTAGTCGCATCTGGCATTTAGTAGCTATGCTTTTGAGATGGAAGCATCAGGATTTGGAAAAAGACTGGACATGAGAGGTCAGAGTTAAAGAGAAAACCTAGACAGCCAGCCTGCGTGGTGGAGCAGATGGTAGCACCATTGACTTGGAGGGAGACAGACACAGGAGTAGCAACACTTGAGGGAGGTGAGACCAGAAGTTCTGTTTTGGACAAATTGAGTTTAAGGAAGTGATCAGCCATCCAGTTAGAAATAGCGGTGAGTCAGTCAGTGTTAGGTATGATTTTATAAGCATTACCATTTTAAATCTGATTCTATTTTCTAGTGTATTGCTAAAAAGGTGTTATCTTTTATAAAGACAGAATAAAATATTAAGTACTATTTGTGGCAGAAGCAGCCACAAGAGACTTTTGCATTGATTATTGCCTGTATTTGAACTGTATGTTATTTGAGCATAGTGGATTTTATTAGACTGGTTCTGGCCCTTTAAATGCTCTGACAAAGGATCTGCAGTTTTGCTATGCACTTCGGATGCAGAGTGTGAAGAGAAAACCTGTTTTATGGACTTAGTTTGACTGTTTTATTCCCCTCCCTCCTAGAACACCAGTTTAAAACCCTTAATAAATGTCATATTTTCAAACACTGTCTGTCTTTAACTGTCGTTTTGTTTTCCTCTGAGGAGGAGTTGTTTTGCTGCATGTGTGCTGATTGATAAAGGAGTTGCTGTTTAACCTTCATCCTGTGTCGTCTGAAGTTTTCAGGGTCCCTGATAGTTACAAGGAAGCAGACTTGGCGGAGGTACTCGGCCGGAGTACTGGAGCTCCGTTACAATTGGTGGCAAGCGGCGGGATCCAACCGTACAGCAGGAAAAACGCTGTTTATACAATTGGAATTGACATACTGGAAAGCAGAAGTGAATGGGGACGGACTACACCATATTGAAACGGCAAACGTTAAAGGAGCTGTTGGAAGCCAGGGGTAAGATAGCCAGCAATAAGCCTAAAGCAAGACTTATTGCCGAGCTAATGGAAGGAGACCGAGCTCGTAGTGCTACACCCCCAGCAAACTTGGAGGAGACCCCATTTGAACGAGAAATGAGGACAAGATTGGCATTGTGGCCCGCTCCAGTATCTCCAGAAATTATGACCATAATTTCGGCGGATGCACAGGAGTACGTGATGGCGCAAAGGAATCAAGCCTTCTCACCTCAAGCAGAAACCGCTGCTGCTTCAACTGTGGGCCAGGGAAGGCCAAAAATACCACATCATGCATTTAAAACTTTTTGCGAGGATAAAGACGAAATAGATGGATTCTTGCAAGATTTTGAAAGATTGTGTGACTTGCATGATGTAGAGCAAGCTATGTGGGTACCCTTGTTGGCAGGCAAACTGTCTGGGCGTGCAGCAGACGCCTACCGGGCTGTACCCAGAGAGGACAGCAAGAATTATGACAAGGTAAAGCAGGCGCTATTAGAAAGGTATGCCATTACCCCAGAGGCATACCGGCGCAAGTTCCGAGAATTGGAAAAAGGGGACAAAGACTCACATGCGGAGTGGGCACACAAGCTTGACCAAGCCTCACAAGGCTGGATACAAGCCAGCAGAGCTACCACCATGGAGGAGTTACGCCAGATGTTGCTACTGGAGCAGTTTTGTAATGGCCTGGCACTAGAGGCTCAAGAATGGGTGAATGACCGAAATCCTCACACCCTAACCGAAGCGGCACGATTGGCCGACCAACATTATGATGCTAGGAGGCATCATAAAAATAATAACCGAGGGTATGCAAAACCCAACCCGCAACCGTTTCCAGTTATTGCTCCTGCCCCAGCGACAGCACCATCCAGACCAGCACTTGTGGGACAACCTCCCCACTCCCGTTATAATGGCAGGGCCAACATCCAGTGCCATGCCTGTAAGCAATGGGGGCACATGGCCCGGGAGTGCACCCAAAACCGGAGCCGCCAGAGCTGGAATCAGCTCCGGCAGAATATGGCCACGCGGGCAGCTGCCCATTATTATCATACAGAGCCAACTTTGCCAGGAGTGCCGCTTGAGTCGGCTGATGAACCCCTGGGCGTTTTGCACGATGTAATGTCCATCCATGCTACTGACAACCGACAGGGACACCGCCAAGGGGTACACGTAGAGGGAAAACGCCTTCAGGGTCTGCGCGATTCTGGGGCCACCATAACCCTGGTTCGCAATCACCTAGTCCCCAAGCACCAGCTCACTGGAGAATATGTGGCAGTCCGGGTGGCAGGGGGAGCGATTTACAAAATTCCCACTGCCAAAGTACATTTGGATTGGGTAGCGGGGTCGGGGCAAGTGGAAGTGGGGATGATGCAGTACTTGCCTGCGGATGTTATTCTGGGGAATGACTTGGGGGAGCTAACCTCCGCTTTTGTTACACGACCAACCCCACCGGAGGCTTACCCAGTCGTCACCCGTCAACAGGCTCGCACCACGGCACCACCCACCGACTCTGAGGCTCAGGCTCGTCCAAAAGGTGAAGGACTAACCCCATACCGAGGAAAGAAGCGATGCTTCGGGGAATACAAGTGCCCAACGTGCAAAAGAAAATGGATGAGTGGAAATTCTTGGGCTAATATGGGTCAAGAATGCATAAAGTGTCACATCAACGTATACCCTCACAAACAGAGACCTTTAGAAAAAACAGATGGCCTTGATGTGTCTGATCAGAGTAAAGAGCATCCACAGCATCTTTGTGAGAAGTGTAAGGTCTTGGGATACTACTGCCGTCGCGTCCAGTAAACCAGCCAAGCATCACCAGCAATCTAACAGGCGCAAAAGAGAACGGAAACATAAAAAGAAACATGTTGACTTGCGTATAAAATAATATGCCTTTTTGAATATTAGAATGTAACATTCTTCCTGTGTAAGTGTATGAAATGTATTTATGGAAAGTATTAGAGATTGTCTTTAAACAGAGTTAGCATGGTTGCTATCTAACTCCAGATTTTTCATGTTTGGGATTGTAAAAGTAGGGCCCTTGCAGGAGAATTACTTCTGATGCAGAAAAAGCATAGAAACAGCTTTTTGTGAGCACTCCTCCGGACATCCCCAAGCAGATCCGTTGGGATCAGACTGTGTATGCCGGCTTGGTTCTGGGGGAGCATTGTGGCAGAAGCAGCCACAAGAGACTTTTGCATTGATTATTGCCTGTATTTGAACTGTATGTTATTTGAGCATAGTGGATTTTATTAGACTGGTTCTGGCCCTTTAAATGCTCTGACAAAGGATCTGCGGTTTTGCTATGCACTTCGGATGCAGAGTGTGAAGAGAAACCCTGTTTTATGGACTTAGTTTGACTGTTTTATTCCCCTCCCTCCTAGAACACCAGTTTAAAACCCTTAATAACTGTCATATTTTCAAACACTGTCTGTCTTTAACTGTCGTTTTGTTTTCCTCTGGGGAGGAGTTGTTTTGCTGCATGTGTGCTGATTGATAAAGGAGTTGCTGTTTAACCTTCATCCTGTGTCGTCTGAAGTTTTCAGGGTCCCTGATAGTTACAAGGAAGCAGACTTGGCGGAGGTACTCGGTCGGAGTACTGGAGCTCCGTTACAATTGGTGGCAAGCGGCGGGATCCAACCGTACAGCAGGAAAAACGCTGTTTATACAATTGGAATTGACATACTGGAAAGCAGAAGTGAATGGGGACGGACTACACCATATTGAAACGGCAAACGTTAAAGGAGCTGTTGGAAGCCAGGGGTAAGATAGCCAGCAATAAGCCTAAAGCAAGACTTATTGCCGAGCTAATGGAAGGAGACCGAGCTCGTAGTGCTACACCCCCAGCAAACTTGGAGGAGACCCCATTTGAACGAGAAATGAGGACAAGATTGGCATTGTGGCCCGCTCCAGTATCTCCAGAAATTATGACCATAATTTCGGCGGATGCACAGGAGTACGTGATGGCGCAAAGGAATCAAGCCTTCTCACCTCAAGCAGAAACCGCTGCTGCTTCAACTGTGGGCCAGGGAAGGCCAAAAATACCACATCATGCATTTAAAACTTTTTGCGAGGATAAAGACGAAATAGATGGATTCTTGCAAGATTTTGAAAGATTGTGTGACTTGCATGATGTAGAGCAAGCTATGTGGGTACCCTTGTTGGCAGGCAAACTGTCTGGGCGTGCAGCAGACGCCTACCGGGCTGTACCCAGAGAGGACAGCAAGAATTATGACAAGGTAAAGCAGGCGCTATTAGAAAGGTATGCCATTACCCCAGAGGCATACCGGCGCAAGTTCCGAGAATTGGAAAAAGGGGACAAAGACTCACATGCGGAGTGGGCACACAAGCTTGACCAAGCCTCACAAGGCTGGATACAAGCCAGCAGAGCTACCACCATGGAGGAGTTACGCCAGATGTTGCTACTGGAGCAGTTTTGTAATGGCCTGGCACTAGAGGCTCAAGAATGGGTGAATGACCGAAATCCTCACACCCTAACCGAAGCGGCACGATTGGCCGACCAACATTATGATGCTAGGAGGCATCATAAAAATAATAACCGAGGGTATGCAAAACCCAACCCGCAACCGTTTCCAGTTATTGCTCCTGCCCCAGCGACAGCACCATCCAGACCAGCACTTGTGGGACAACCTCCCCACTCCCGTTATAATGGCAGGGCCAACATCCAGTGCCATGCCTGTAAGCAATGGGGGCACATGGCCCGGGAGTGCACCCAAAACCGGAGCCGCCAGAGCTGGAATCAGCTCCGGCAGAATATGGCCACGCGGGCAGCTGCCCATTATTATCATACAGAGCCAACTTTGCCAGGAGTGCCGCTTGAGTCGGCTGATGAACCCCTGGGCGTTTTGCACGATGTAATGTCCATCCATGCTACTGACAACCGACAGGGACACCGCCAAGGGGTACACGTAGAGGGAAAACGCCTTCAGGGTCTGCGCGATTCTGGGGCCACCATAACCCTGGTTCGCAATCACCTAGTCCCCAAGCACCAGCTCACTGGAGAATATGTGGCAGTCCGGGTGGCAGGGGGAGCGATTTACAAAATTCCCACTGCCAAAGTACATTTGGATTGGGTAGCGGGGTCGGGGCAAGTGGAAGTGGGGATGATGCAGTACTTGCCTGCGGATGTTATTCTGGGGAATGACTTGGGGGAGCTAACCTCCGCTTTTGTTACACGACCAACCCCACCGGAGGCTTACCCAGTCGTCACCCGTCAACAGGCTCGCACCACGGCACCACCCACCGACTCTGAGGCTCAGGCTCGTCCAAAAGGTGAAGGACTAACCCCATACCGAGGAAAGAAGCGATGCTTCGGGGAATACAAGTGCCCAACGTGCAAAAGAAAATGGATGAGTGGAAATTCTTGGGCTAATATGGGTCAAGAATGCATAAAGTGTCACATCAACGTATACCCTCACAAACAGAGACCTTTAGAAAAAACAGATGGCCTTGATGTGTCTGATCAGAGTAAAGAGCATCCACAGCATCTTTGTGAGAAGTGTAAGGTCTTGGGATACTACTGCCGTCGCGTCCAGTAAACCAGCCAAGCATCACCAGCAATCTAACAGGCGCAAAAGAGAACGGAAACATAAAAAGAAACATGTTGACTTGCGTATAAAATAATATGCCTTTTTGAATATTAGAATGTAACATTCTTCCTGTGTAAGTGTATGAAATGTATTTATGGAAAGTATTAGAGATTGTCTTTAAACAGAGTTAGCATGGTTGCTATCTAACTCCAGATTTTTCATGTTTGGGATTGTAAAAGTAGGGCCCTTGCAGGAGAATTACTTCTGATGCAGAAAAAGCATAGAAACAGCTTTTTGTGAGCACTCCTCCGGACATCCCCAAGCAGATCCGTTGGGATCAGACTGTGTATGCCGGCTTGGTTCTGGGGGAGCATTGTGGCAGAAGCAGCCACAAGAGACTTTTGCATTGATTATTGCCTGTATTTGAACTGTATGTTATTTGAGCATAGTGGATTTTATTAGACTGGTTCTGGCCCTTTAAATGCTCTGACAAAGGATCTGCGGTTTTGCTATGCACTTCGGATGCAGAGTGTGAAGAAAAACCCTGTTTTATGGACTTAGTTTGACTGTTTTATTCCCCTCCCTCCTAGAACACCAGTTTAAAACCCTTAATAACTGTCATATTTTCAAACACTGTCTGTCTTTAACTGTCATTTTGTTTTCCTCTGAGGAGGAGTTGTTTTGCTGCATGTGTGCTGATTGATAAAGGAGTTGCTGTTTAACCTTCATCCTGTGTCGTCTGAAGTTTTCAGGGTCCCTGATAGCTACAAGGAAGCAGACTTGGCGGAGGTACTCGGTCGGAGTACTGGAGCTCCGTTACACTATTTATTTGTTAATTAAGGTGTTCTGTTGCATCTACAAACACATTTTCTCTAAATGGGGAAGTATGTATGTATGTCCAGCAATATACTTTGAGGAAGTAAGAGATATATACTGCAATAGACATGTGCAATTCGTTTCGCTCCGAATGTGAATTCAGATGAATTTCGGGCAATTCGGACATTCGGAGGCTTCCAAATGTCCGAAGTGCCGAATTTCCAAAGTGCCGAACCGAACCGAATTGCTGAAGTCCCGAATTGCCAAAGTTCTGAAAAGTTGCAAAACAAGAGAGAGGGAGGGTAAATTACATGAATGATGACAGGTATCTTGACCAATAAGCTAATTCCTGATACTGGGAGCCCTATAGATGTGTAAGTGGTTGTGGTGGTAATCCTGGCACTGGGAGCCCTACAGATGTGTAAGTGGTTGTGGTGACAATCCTGGCACTGGGAGCCCTATAGATGTGTAAGTGGTTGTGGTGGTTATGGTTAGGGGTAGGTTTAGGGTTAAAGAGGGGGTTAGGGGTAGGGATAGGGTTAGGTGTAGGGGTAGGTTTAGGGAGCCCTACAGATTTTCAGAATTTCCAAAATCACGAATTGCCGAAGTCCCGAATTGCCAAAGTTCCGAATTTTGGAAGTGCAGAACCAAACAAAATTGGCAAACTGCCAAAAAAAATTCTTACCTGAATTTACAAACCAAGCAGAATTTTTTGCCCTTGCACATTTCTATTCTTCAAACTGATTAAATATGTCATGAAACAATGTCTACAGTTAAATGAAAGATGTACAATTACATTTTTAGAAAGTAGTGATCTGCCATCTTATCAACTGATGTCTACCTTGTGACCATGAACACATTTTTCTTTCAATGATCCAAAATATTTGCTGAATTGCTGACTCTGTGTAATATGATGTAGTGCTAAGCAATCTGTTTTTTATATAAACCCTGACTGAAGCCAATTCATTTCGAGATATTATTTGAAACCGTGTGTTGTGTATCAGTCATTTCTCCCGAGCTGCTTGTAGGTGTGTTTGTGCTGGTTGGAGTTTCAAGGAGGTCTGCAGCCGTGAATTTCTGCCCTAACAGTCAGAGGCAAGAGTCAAGAGGGGCAGTGAGAGACTGGCATAGGAGAGATAGATTTGCGTGTCATCCGCATGAAAATGATATTGGAAGCCAAAGGAGCTGATGAGATTGCCAATGGAGGCTGATCTCAAGGAATGCATTTCATAATGTTTTTGTCAGATTACCTGTCTATTCCCAACATGAATCTCATACACATTGCAATGTCATACTTCACACCAACATCAATATTGACGCAAAGCGATCTGTCTCTGGCGTAAGTGATGTCGTGTGTCAGTTTACCATCAATATTGGCGCAAGGCGATCCTTCTCTAGCAAAAATTTAACCGCACAACTGTGCAAGACAATATCAAACCTGATGATTAACATAAAAAACACTGTGACCTAGAAATTGTAATGAATGATGAGACATGCACCCTATCTGCATATTATGTGATAATATGAGACATGCTTCTAGTTGCACACCGCAGGATACTATAAGATAAACGACCTAGCTGCACATCACAAGTTACTAAGAGACTAGAGGCGGCACTCTAATTAGGCGATTTTGGAGGCCGCCTAAGGCCTCGCACTGACAGTTGCCTTGAGGTCGCCTAAGTCGCCTTAGGGCAGACTGATCTGTGGGGTCTTCGGTCTATGACCGAGGGCCCGACACATGACGGGGCTCGGCGGCTTGCCTCTCCATACATTCTGCCTTGGAAGAGAGCCGTCCTACTGTCAGCACCTGCACCAGGTGCAGAGCTGCAGACTGAGATATCGCTGGATCTCCAGTCAATCAGAGCGTTTGCGTGGGTTACCACGACAACTTTCTGACAGGAGATCGTAAGACTTACCACGTGGTCTGCAGCTCCGCCAGGTGACTGAAGAGTCAGCCCACCGGACCACCAGGGGAATCCACCGGACCACCAGGGATAGAGCCATCCCACCGGACCACCAGGAAATCAATTTAATAAAAAAAAAATGTTTGTTATTTATAAGCCCCTCCACACCCTGTCACCCCACATCCACCTTGTCACAGACCCTCCCACCCTCTCACACACCCCCACCGTCTCAGCACCCCTACCCACTCACAGCCCCCCCATGTCACAGGCCCCCTACCCTCTCACATTGGGAGCCCTATAGATGTGGGATACTATGAGGCCTCTACATTGTTCCAGACCCCCTCACACCCTGTCACAGACCCCCTACACTCTCACAGTCCCCCCACTCTCTCACAGCCCCCTACCCTGTCATCCCACATCCACCTTGTCATAGCACCTACCCTGTTGGCCCATCATTGCAGGATACTATGAGACATGCATCCTAGCTGCACATCACAGGATACTATGAAAAATGCACCCTAGCTTCAAATCACAGGATACTATGAGACATGCTCCCTCGCTGCACATCGCAGGATACAATGAGACATGTGCCCTAGCTGCCCATCACAGGATTCTATGAGACATGCACCCTAGCTGCCCATCGCAGGATACTATGAAAAATGCACCCTAGCTTCAAATCACAGGATACTATGAGACATGCTCCCTCGCTGCACATCTAAGGATACAATGAGACATGCGCCCTAGCTACACATCACAGGATACTCTGAGACATGCAACCTAGCTGCCCATCGCAGGATACTATTGTCAGGATCGGGACAGGGATCCAACACGCAGAGTACAAACAGTAGCCAGATACGTATACCGGACCTTAGAATGGCCGGACTAACGTAAGTAGTACAGTATAGAATGGTCAAAGACAAGCCGAGGTCGAGGGTAACAGAAGACAGGTAATCGAGAGATAAGCCGAATCAAGGGTAACAGAGAAAAGCAGAGTAAGGTAAACAAGCCGGGTCAAAACCAAAAGGGATAATAGAATACACAAGCACTGAGTGACTAGAACAAGCTAGAACCACGACAGGGCAATGAGCTAATGAAAGAAGCTCTGTTAAATACCCTGTTCAGAGCAGTAACCACGCCTCTGAGGCTTCCTGATTGGTCCTGCAGCAATTGAGTGACAGGTCGTTCCGGGGGAGTGTCCTGATGACAATTTCCTGCCTAGATGCTGTAAAAGGCAGTCACTCCCTCGCGGCCGGCCTTGCATGACCGGATAGACCGTGGGGAAGGGAGCCATCAGGCCGTCTGGATGAAGGAACAGCTAAGTCTCTACCTTTTTCAGAGGTAGAGACCACAGGTACCCTGACAGTACCCCCCCTCTCAGATACGCCCACCGGGCGGAATACACCAGGGCGAGAAGGGAATCGAGAGTGAAACGCCCTGCGGAGACGGGGAGCATGCACCTCCTCCTGAGGTACCCAACTTCTCTCCTCAGGACCATAACCCTTCCAATCGACCAGATATTGCAGTTTCCCCCAGGAGATTCGAGAATCAACGATGGAATTGACCTCATACTCCTCCTGACCCTCCACCTGAACTGAGCGGGGAGGGGCGATCGTGGAGGAGAACCTGTTACATATTAATGGTTTTAGCAAGGAAACATGAAATGAATTAGGAATGCGTAAGGCATTAGGCAACGCTAAACGATACGCAACTGGGTTAATTTGAGACAGTACCCTGTAAGGTCCAATATATCGAGGAGCAAACTTCATGGACGGCACTTTTAACCGAATGTTTCTAGTACTTAACCACACTCTATCGCCTGGAACAAACACCGGTGCTGCCCTTCTACGTTTGTCAGCGTGTTTTTTAACCAGCGTAGAATTGTGCAGAAGGATTTGTCGAGTTTGATCCCACAACTCTCTTAAATTGGCAACATGAACATCCACCGACGGTATCCCTTGAGAAGAAGACTCCGAAGGAAGGATGGAAGGATGAAAGCCATAATTCAAGAAAAAAGGGCTAGAATGCGTAGAATCACAAATGAGATTGTTATGTGCAAACTCCGCCCAAGGAATCAAACCGACCCAATCGTCCTGGTGTTCTGAAACGAAACAACGTAAATATTGTTCAACTTTTTGGTTAGTGCGTTCAGCAGCTCCATTGGACTGAGGATGATAGGCAGAGGAGAAATTCAATTTGATGCCTAGTTGGGAGCAGAATGATCTCCAAAAACGGGAAACAAATTGGGAGCCTCTGTCAGAGACAATCTGGGAAGGTATCCCATGCAAATGGAAAATCTCCCTGGTGAATATCTCCGCTAATTCGGGCGAAGATGGGAGTTTAGGTAAGGGAATGAAGTGAGCCATTTTAGTAAATCTGTCTACCACAGTGAGGATGACAGTCTGCTTTTTAGAGATAGGCAAATCAACAATGAAGTCCATTGCCAGGCAGGACCAAGGCTTTTCAGGAACCTCTAAAGGGTGTAGAAATCCGCATGGAAGCGAATGGGGTAGCTTGGTCTTGGTACAAACTTCACATGCCCCGATGAATTCCTTAATATCCTTGCGTAAGTCAGGCCACCAAAAATCTTTAGAGACCAGCGCATAAGTCTTGCGGATGCCAGGATGCCCAGCCACCTTACTGTTATGTCAGTTGGAGAGCGGCAGGAACGAAGTGTCGATCCCCAGGGGTCTGTTTGGGTGCCAAATGCTGAAACTTCATGATCTCAGAAAGCAATGGAGAGTGAATCCTGAGATTCGTGTTCGCGATGATATTCCCCTTAGGAACTATGGAGGACAGAAGTGGTTCAGTTATAGTGGATGGTTCATATTGACGAGACAATGCATCGGCTTTAGAGTTCTTAGAACCAGGTCTATACGTAAGTACATAATTAAAGTGAGTGAGGAACAAGGCCCAGCGAGCCTGCCTGGCGGACAAGCGCTTCGCCTCCCCAATATAAGACAAGTTCTTATGATCCGTTAGAATAGTAACAGGGTGTAGTGTCCCTTCCAGTAAATGTCTCCACTCCTTTAAAGCCTTAATGACCGCTAACAATTCCCTCTCCCCGATGTCATATCTGCTCTCAGGCCCAGAAAATTTTTTAGAGAAGAAACCACAAGGGTGTAACGGTTTATCCACCCCTAACCTTTGAGACAGAACAGCCCCAACTCCTGTCTCAGAAGCATCGACCTCGAGCAAGAAAGGCAGAGTCGTATCAGGATGAACTAGAATGGGAGCTGAGGCAAAAAGTTCCTTGAGAGTCTTAAAAGCACCAAGAGCTTCCTCAGACCAGAACTTAGTATCAGCCCCTTGTTTGGTCATATTGGTAATAGGCACAATGATAGAGGAGTAACCCTTAATGAAGCGCCTATAGTAGTTGGAAAACCCAATAAACCTTTGGATAGCCTTGAGTCCTTTGGGCAAAGGCCAGTCTAAAATAGATTGGAGTTTACCAGGATCCATTTTAAAACCTTCCCCAGAAATCACGTACCCAAGAAAGTCTACCTGAGCCTGATCAAAACTGCACTTCTCCAATTTGCAGTATAGACCATGTTGTAGAAGTTTGTGTAACACCTTTCTGACCTGTCTATGGTGAGTCTCAATCTCCTTAGAGTGTATTAGTATGTCGTCCAGGTAAACAATAACACAATCATGCTGAAACTCCCTAAGTACCTCATTAATCAAATCTTGAAATACTGCAGGAGCATTGCATAGTCCAAATGGCATAACAGTGTATTCGTAATGGCCATACAGGGTATTGAATGCCGTCATCCACTCGTGACCTTGCTGGATTCTCACCAAATTGTAAGCCCCTCTAAAATCTAACTTGGTGAAGATTTTGGAGCCCTTAAGACGATCAAATAACTCAGTAATCAGTGGGATAGGATAGGCATTTCTGACAGTTATTTTATTCAAGCCTCGGCAATCGATACAAGGTCTCAGCGTGCCATCCTTCTTCTTAATGAAAAAGAACCCCGCCCCGGCCGGAGAAGAAGACCTCCTGATAAATCCCTTTTCTAAATTCTCCTGAATATACTCCTCTAGAACCGAGTTTTCCTGAACAGACAAAGGATATACATGGCCCCTCGGAGGCATAGTCCCGGGTAGAAGCTTAATTTTACAGTCAAATGACCTGTGTGGCGGCAAAGAATCTGCATTCTTCTTGTCAAACACTGCCCTTAAGTCTAGGTAAAGGTCTGGTATTTGTCTCTCTGTGGACTGAGTAGGATTCTCCTGTATGTTAATATTAGCTAATGGAGAAACCTTGCACAGACACCGATCCCTGCAGCCCTGGCCCCACGAGAGTATCTCCCCTAACTCCCAATCGATAATAGGGTTATGTTCTTTCAACCATGGGTACCCCAGAACTATGGGAACGGAAGGAGACGAAATGAGCAGAAGAGATAAATTCTCCACGTGTAGGACACCAACACCTAACTCAATGGGTATGGTCTCACGAAAGATAACAGGGTCTAGTAGTGGTCTACCATCTATGGCCTCAATGGCCAAGGGTGTCTCCCTTAGCTGGGATGGGAAATTGTTTTTACTGGCAAAGGCTTGGTCGATAAAATTCTCAGCAGCACCGGAATCTATCAAAGCCATAGCCCTTACTACTTCCCTCCCGCAAGTTAAGGAAACTGGTAGCAGAAGCCTGTGATCTTTATAATTAGGAGTAGAGGACAAAATAGAAACACCCAAGGCCTGTCCTCTAGAGGGACTTAGGTGCGAGCGTTTCCCGGGCGGTTAGAACAGTTCGAGAGTAAATGACCCTTAACTCCACAATACATACACAAACCCTCTCTTCTCCTGTACTGTCTTTCCTCCTCAGAGAGGCGGGTATACCCTATCTGCATAGGTTCAGGAAGCAAAGATACCGTGGAGTCAGGACTTGGAGAAGCGGGGGCTAACCTAAAAGAAGGTCTCCAGTTCCTCTCTCGAGTGTTCTGTCTCTCTCTTAAACGTTCATCTATACGAGAGATGAACGAAATTAAATCCTCTAAATTCTCAGGGAGTTCTCTGGTAGCAACCTCATCAAGGATTACTTCAGATAAGCCATTCAAAAATACATCCATATACGCCTGCTCATTCCACTTGACCTCCGACGCCAGAGACCTGAACTCTAGTGCATAATCCACCAGTGTTTGGTTCTCCTGTTTAAGACGCAACAGTAATCTGGCGGCATTAACCTTTCTACCTGGAGGGTCAAATGTTCTTCTAAAAGCAGTTACAAAGGCGTTATAGTTATAAACTAATGGGTTATCGTTCTCCCATAATGGGTTGGCCCATCTCAGAGCTTTCTCAATAAGTAGGGTGATAATAAATCCTACCTTTGCCCTATCTGTAGGATAAGAGCGAGGTTGCAATTCAAAGTGGATACTAATTTGGTTTAAGAAACCACGACACTTCTCAGGAGCCCCACCATAGCGTACTGGGGGGGTAATGCGAGAAGAAGCACCCACTGTGGCTACCTCTAGACCTGAACCGACAGGAGAAACAGGGGTATTACGTATCTCCTCTGGTGGGTTATTGGCACGAGATAATAGAGCCTGTAGCGCAAGCGCCATCTGATCCATTCTGTGATCCATGGCTTCAAACCTAGGATCAGGAGAAGCCAGCTGACTGTTTGTACTTGCAGGATCCATTGGCCCTGTCGTAATGTCAGGATCGGGACAGGGATCCAACACGCAGAGTACAAACAGTAGCCAGATACGTATACCGGACCTTAGAATGGCCGGACTAACGTAAGTAGTACAGTATAGAATGGTCAAAGACAAGCCGAGGTCGAGGGTAACAGAAGACAGGTAATCGAGAGATAAGCCGAATCAAGGGTAACAGAGAAAAGCAGAGTAAGGTAAACAAGCCGGGTCAAAACCAAAAGGGATAATAGAATACACAAGCACTGAGTGACTAGAACAAGCTAGAACCACGACAGGGCAATGAGCTAATGAAAGAAGCTCTGTTAAATACCCTGTTCAGAGCAGTAACCACGCCTCCGAGGCTTCCTGATTGGTCCTGCAGCAATTGAGTGACAGGTCGTTCCGGGGGAGTGTCCTGATGACAATTTCCTGCCTAGATGCTGTAAAAGGCAGTCACTCCCTCGCGGCCGGCCTTGCATGACCGGATAGACCGTGGGGAAGGGAGCCATCAGGCCGTCTGGATGAAGGAACAGCTAAGTCTCTACCTCTTTCGGAGGTAGAGACCACAGGTACCCTGACAACTATGAGACATGCACCCGAGCTGCACATTGCAGGATACAATGAGACATGCACCCTAGCTGCACATTGCAGGATACTATGAGACATGCACCCTAGCTGTGCATTGCAGGATACTATGAGACATGCACCCTAGCTGCACATTGCAGGATACAATGAGACATGAACCCTAGCTGCACATTGCAGGATACAATGAGACATGCACCCTAGCTGCACATTGCAGGATACTATGAGACATGCACCCTAGCTGTGCATTGCAGGATACTATGAGACATGAACCCTAGCTGCGCATTGCAGGATACTATGAGACATGCATCCTAGCTGTGCATTGCAGGATACTATGTGACATGCACCCTAGCTGCACATTGCAGGATACTATGTGACATGCACCCTAGCTGCACATTGCAGGATACTATGAGACATGCACCCTTGCTGCACATTGCAGGATACTATGAGACATGCACCCTAGCTGCACATTGCAGGATACTATGAGACATGCACCCTAGCTGCACATTGCAAGATACTATGAGACATGCACCCTTGCTGCACATTGCAGGATACTATGACACATGCACCATAGCTGTGCATTGCAAGATACTATGAGACATGCACCCTAGCTGCACATTGCAGCATACTCTGAGATATGCAATTTAGCTGTAAATTAGTAAGCAATAAAAAATATATAAGTGAGGTATACAAAAGATGATATCACCAACAAATAAGAGATTGATACCACCTTGATATAACAAGGAATAAAACTGTCCAAATATCTAGAAGAAAATAAAACTGGCATAGGGTAATATCATCAGATACCAATTAGCCTACAAGGTATAAAATGCACTCACAAGATGGTAAATGATTTCCAGCCCATCTAAACCATGCTCGAACGTCTGTAGATTCAAATGACTTCAGGCGTAGTGTATTAGAGCTTGAGATGGAAAGATAGAAAACACAAATATAGTGCAGATGGTAAGTTTAAAAAACACGATTTATTAGAATGCACTTACAGCATAGAGGTTAAAATGAGCATGTCTCTGTGTATAACGGATCTGTAGCTGATCTGTGTGTTGTAAATGAGACCAGACCACACAGTTTGTTTTTTAAACTTACCATCTGCACTATATTTGTGTCCTGTTATATCACCTCTTATTTTTGGTGATATCATCCTTTTTACACCTCACTTATATATTTTTTGTTGTTTGCTAATTTGTCTTTTTTTTTGGAGGGCATACTTTTTAGGTGGGTGTAACATAGTGCACATATTGTGGTTATTGACACTATGAGACATGCGAACTCCCTAGCTGCACATTGCGTGACACTAGACAAGATTTACTTTGGGATAGAGTTTATTTTACCTCCAGGGTTTTTCCTTGTATATTGTCATTTCTTTTACGAGTAATAATATATTAATTACTGGTTGAGTCCCAAGTTATGTCGTATGAGCTCTGACATAACTGGCAATCTTTGATTGGACACAGTCTTTCCAACATCATTTTTCTTCCCTTTAGCTTCTACATAAAAGCAGACACGTTAACATGTTTCTGAAAATCACTGAGAACCGGTCGCACTGGTGAGCTACGCTTTCAGCAGATTCCTTGTGACATGGACTGTTAATTGACTGTAGAAATATGTTTTCACTTCGATATGCTTTGATCCATATGCTATTATTTAAATCACTTTCCGAACTGAGGACATCTCAAATCTGATATCAAGTGACTATTTATCCATACATCTATAATTAAAAGCTATTTATCTGTCATTGTTGTATTTCTATATATTGGATGATGTACAGACATTTTACCAATATGAATTTACTGTGTCCAGCCGTTACTGACTAATTAATATATTGCTTTTTGTGTTTGTTTTTTAAGAAGATTAAGATGAAACGTTTTACCCTGGGTACATTCCTATCTATCAAGGTGCTGGCTCTGCTCTGTGTACCTTTAACAGGTGGATTGTTAGGTAAGTGCACATGTGTAACAAGCCATCTGAACATAATAATGTGTTTTGGAAAATAAAAAAACAAATATGTCAGAGTAGAGATAAAAAAACAACATAAAAACAGTCTGAATAAAAAACATGTAAATAAACAAAAGTAACCATTCAGTGATGTGTTAATGAGTATAAATATTGTAAACCAGCCTTGCCGCCATATTTCACATTCTACGAGCCATACGTTGATTACCGTACCATCATTACCCATTTTAGTTCTGGATATTGTTTTCCATTGCATTTTTTTCATACCGCGTGGGATACAGATTTGGAAACCGTTTACGTTTTTGGAGAAGGCTTAGACTGGGGAACACGTTGCCCTCCTCCAAATGGTTTGGGGTCTATTCATTCACAGTGTGTTATGATGATTTGACATCAGTCTTACAAAATTCACGTTACAATCATACTGGGAAAATCTGTACTTGGCATTTGTCAAGACTTCACAAGCCACTGTTTGGTTATTACTGCATTGTAGGGAATTGTAAACAAACATGCTAAATTTCAAAACAAAATAAAAAATTGCCAGTTTAGATACAGTCTCGGTTTGTTTGTTTTTTACCCCAATTTGTATTTCTAGATTTTTGAATTTCCAAAATGTTGGATAAAACCCCTCTAGTTCTCTTTTTTTTTGTAAACTTAGTGAATAAAAAGTCCCAAAACAGACATTTTTGTAGCATCTCTTGTTGTGTTTAATGGATTACTTATAAGTGAAACTGTACTAATGATATTTGGTTTGCACGTCTTTAGTTTAAACTTGTCACTGCTTGGTAATGAATATTATACAAGTTTCCTGTTTTAAATTAATCCCTTCCCTCACAACCCTATATGGCCATGGGTTAAATTACTGTATTGCATTAGAAATATAAAGTTTAACCAGTTACAAATTAATTTACGTTCTGCAGCTTTAGAATTAATGTTAGAAGTTGGTTTCTGTATTGTATTTAGTAATCTGGAACAAGTTAGCATCTTGCATAAATGGTAAACTCCTTGACTCACATCAATCAATTGCTTCTTAATTTTGTAACTATTACTATTCTTAACAAGCTATTTTTCTAAACTCCTTCATCATAGAATCGACTTTTCCATTTTATTATGATGTATTATGTTTGTGTGAAGTGTTATTCGGAAAATGGTTGGTTGGAAGAGTTCCCAAGCCAATAGACTAGACACCCAATCCCCTCATCCTAAAAACAGAAACACCAGAAGATTAACATGTTATTTTACTCTACAGAAAACCGTTTCCCACCCACCAGAGGACTAGACAATGCTCAAAACCCTGGTACCAAGTTCAAACATTTTCACAAGCCCCACAAGAGCAAACTACTCTTTAAAACTCATCACCTTCTTAAATTAAAATAAGTAACTAATTTTCCACCTCTCTAGCAACAAATACACCCTCAGGGGATTTGTCTAATCTATCAAAAAACTAAATGAAAAAAAATACTTTAACATTTACTTCAGATGCCTTGACATCTTGAATGGCTTACCTAGGAAGACTTTACAGGTTCGAGCTAGGATTGATTGTGATTGGTTTAGTTGGCTTAAATCCTCCACTCCCTGAATATGGGATGAAGGAAGAAGCCATGTCATTTCCAGTCCCCTACTGTTCACTCTTGGGGTTTGAGTGCTCCAGAGATCCTACATTCTTTTTTTAATATCCCCATCTTCCAAGCATCGAGTTGGGGAGAGAGCACAGTTCTCTCGTGGTTCATGGAGAGTTCTCATTGTTACCCTAGATGATTTTTTTTATATATTTTATATTTAAATATTCTATTCTTATTATGTCAAAGAGCAAACCAACACATTGCCCTGCTCTCTAATCTGTCCCTAAAAGCCTAAATAGTCTGCCCAAGCAAATTACCAACCTGGATACACTAGTTAGCCTTATGGACAGCGCTGATTTGAGCGATATCTGAAGATAGAAAGAAAACATCTGATTTATTTTTTTTATCCAAGAATACATTTCCTAATTTCTTAAAGGGTAGTGAAGTTTTGGTTTCTATGCTGTTGTTTTTATTTTTTTGTAAACGTTTTGCCCTGATAACGTTTTTTTGATAGATTGGATGGATGGATGGATCAATAGAACAATAGACATACCTTTAAGGAAGAAAGGGAGGAGGGGAGGAAAGGATGGACGGATAGATGGACAGATGGATGGATGGATGGATGGATTAATGGATGGATATGAGTTTCAAACATGAATGTGATAGTTATTCTTTTAACCTACTGTCACCTTATGTTGTATTTTGTAACTCTTTGCCATAGCGAATGAAGTGTGCTATGGAATACTCAAGTGTTTCTCTAATGAGAAGCCTTATTCTGGGACAATCGAAAGACCAATTGGAGCAACACCTTGGTCTCCAGAGGAAATAGACACACATTTCTACCTCCAAACACGAGAAAATCCTGAACAAAACCAGGTACGCTATTCCTATTACATCTGTAACCGCGGCTGGTTCCCTTATTTACCACTATAACGTCTTAAAGCATAGAACTTAGGAGGGCTAACCATACAGATATCTTAGCCATAATTGTATATAGTTAGTGTAAGACAGCCTCTATTTAACATATATAAATAATTGAGAATACAATATAAAATAAGGATTGTCTTGGAAGCAATAGTTTAGTCTTTTAGATGTTTATTATATAAAAATATAAATATAGACATATAAAATCCATTATAGCAGAGTTTATAAGATGAAATTAAATGCTTGCAAATATCATTAATAGGTTAGAAACAAGTACTCCCTAAGAGAGAAACCTAGTAGGGAGTACAAAAAAATTAGTTATAGGGGTGGCAAAAAGGGCATAACCCTATATGTAGTAGAAGTAAAGAGAAGAAAATGAGGCAGGATCACCCCGTAACCAACCGGGCTGATCCCCCCTCAAAAACCACCCCAATAGGAGCGTCTAAGAATTAAACCAAAATAATGAATACACTTTATTGAAAACAATTAATTAAAAAGCTAGAGACTCATAAATAAGTAGGTTCTTGATTACTGCAGGCGTATAACTGTAGCAGTTTGTATCCAAAAAATGTAACAATACAACTCATAACAGAGTTGTTAGTAAAGGAGACACATATTACAATATATACTAAGCCATGCAGATAATCACTAGAAACCAACAAAAAACATGCGCACTGATCGCTTCCCTGGCAGACAATCAGAGAGAGAGGGGGATTGCGAGAAGGCTATGTTTCTCGCGCATGCGCCGATATTCTGGCGCATGCGCATTGACCTCACCCCCTCCCCGCGAGATGGTTAGACTCCATTGGCCACTGTGGACCAATGACGGCGTCAAGCTGGTGAATGGGCGGCGCATACGTGCTACTTAACTGGAGAGGGGGGACCTCTTGACTTGGTTTGTTTGGCCCTTGAGAAAGGCGGTTAGACCGCCGAAACGCGTCGGGCTTTTACCGATGTTGCCATCATCATTGTTTTTATTACCATAGTGAACTCACTTGGCAGTCTCTATTGTGCTATAATGAGACTTTGGTCGGCCCGTTCCTGAGACAGGAGGGGCATTGGGCTATATATGAAGGGTAGTTGGAAGTCACTCTTTCTCCCTCTATTTTTTCCACTATATACTCCTCCCTGTCCTTTCGATTTCTGGTACATTTTTTGCAGCACAATATACTGTTTTTTGTTGGTTTCTAGTGATTATCTGCATGGCTTAGTATATATTGTAATATGTGTCTCCTGTACTAACAACTCTGTTATGAGTTGTATTGTTACATTTTTTGGATACAAACTACTACAGTTATACGCCTGCAGTAATCAAGAACCTACTTATTTATGAGTCTCTAGCTTTTTAATTAATTGTTTTCAATAAAGTGTATTCATTATTTTGGTTTAATTCTTAGACGCTCCTATTGGGGTGGTTTTTGAGGGGGATCAGCCCGGTTGGTTACGGGGTGATCCTGCCTCTTTTTTTTTCTCTTTCCATTAATAGGTTAACATACCCTTCTGAACATGTCATCATGTCAGCCTCTCTGTCATCATGAGATGGAGCAGCGTCTGTCTCCAAATCTCTCCGATAATATTTAAAAGTACACCTATTTATACCTTAGGTGTCGTCATTTTAGGGTCACCGTAGTTCATATATGAAAAAGTAACACTTCTTTTACTTTTATAAGAAAAAGAGCAGAGGTAGAGTCAACAATTAGGTACACTAAGAAAACGGGGGGTAACCCCAAGTAGAAATTATAAAAAAAGAAAAATACTGTACCTACACAGTCTGAAAAATAAATCAGAATTTATTACTGTCAAATCTTAGAGATACTAGACTAGTTGCTACCAGAGATAGTACTAGGTCCATAAAATAAAAAAAATAACATGTGGTGAATATGCTTGTGTACAAACAGTGAACATATAAAAGGTATTAGGAATCCATACCCTGTTAAACATGCCTACTAGTATTATGAATTAATACAGCAATGTAAACAACTAAGCAGGACTGATTGAGACTGCACAGGAAGATTGGTAAGTATGGAGTCCTCACAGTGGAGTCAATCAGTAATGAAAATAAGTTGCTGATTGGAGATGATATCAAGATGGTGCTAAATAGTATAGAAACACTATCTAATCTGCCTAAAGATAACAATTCAGTAGGACTGATTAAGACCTCAAAAGAAAATTGACAAATAGGAAGTCCCAGCAGTCTGTGATTAGATAAGCTGCTGAATGAAGGTAATGATAGGATAATACTAATGGTAAAAAAGGAGCATATTTATCAAGGAGAATTGAACTTATATTGGAAACCTAGATATAGTTATAGAAGTCCTATAGTCAAAACTGTCTATTCATCACGAGGTATATATGTCTATTAGTGTTCCACTTATAACTCACAGAATACCATATACATATCAATCTGTAACAGACAGAGAAGACATCTAGATCGTTTGGCAGGCAGAGAAGACAGTCTGAACACTCATAAGAGGGGGTGGGGGGTTTGAAGTTGCTAATGGGTCCTATAGCTAGATCTCTAAGTACTCAGGGTGTAGAATATCTGTTAGTACTAACTAGTGATGTCGCGAACACTACATTTTCGGTTCGCGAACGGCGAACGAGAACTTCCGCAAACGTTCGCGAACCTGGCGAACTGGGCGAACCGCCATTGACTGTTTCTGGCCACAAAAGTGATGGAAAAGTTGTTTCAAGGGGACTAACACCTTGACTGTGGCATGCCGGAGGGGGATGCATGGCAATACTCCCATGGAAAATTACACAGTTGATGCAGAGTCTGGTTTTAATCCATAAAGGGCAAAAAATCACCTAACATTCCTAAATCGCAATGGATATGGATTGACACCTGACATATGACATATTGACACCATGACATATAAGATTACAAAAGCGAAAAACTCAGCGGCAGAGCTTTTTCGCACAACAAACCTCCTAGCAAATCCTAACTGTTCGCTTCCTCAAGAAGAAACCTCTCAAAAGTTTTGTGAATCCCTTTCTCACTTTTTTAAACAAAAAATTGATCTAATCAGGAGCAACATAGTGGTGGAACCTGATGCAGAAACTTTTACACCCTATGATGGCTCGATGTTCTCGAATTTTAAACCCGTTAGTTCATCTGAGATTCTGTTCATCCTCAAGTCTCTCAGGGCATCGTCCTCATCGCTGGATCCCTGCACTGCTCAGCTGGTGAAGGATGCCGCTGATGCTTTGGCCCCCTATATTGCAGACATTGTTAGTATGTCATTTGCCACCTGAGTTGTTCCTGGCATTCTGAAGCAGGCTGTGGTTATCCCTCTGCTGAAGACACCAACTGTGCCACGCTCCGAGTTGAGCAACAATCGACCTATTTCCACCTTGCCTTTTTTGGCCAAGATCATCGAGAGAGCGGCGGTATGGCAAATTCAGCCTCACCTGGA
Source organism: Pelobates fuscus (assembly GCF_036172605.1). NCBI lineage: Eukaryota > Metazoa > Chordata > Amphibia > Anura > Pelobatidae > Pelobates > Pelobates fuscus. The sequence continues at coordinate 5,431,768 of NC_086326.1, read as the reverse complement.
ATCTAATCACATTCTGGATGACTTCCAATCGGGATTTCGACCTGGTAGAGGGACAGAAACTGCCCTGGTTAAAGTCCACGACGATCTCCTGTGGGCTTTGGACAGAGGGGAGGAAATTGCCCTGGTACTCCTGGATTTATCGGCGGCCTTCGATACCATCGATCATGATAGATTGACAGAGAGGCTACTTACTGTGGCTGGTGTGGATGACAGGGCGCTAGCTTGGGTGACCTCGTTTCTCCACGACAGGGTTCAAAGGGTAAAATTGGGGACATTTTACTCCTCTAACATCTCCCTGACGTGTGGAGTCCCCCAGGGTTCGGCTTTATCTCCAATCCTGTTTAACATCTATATGAGGCCACTGACCCATATCATCCGCCGCCACATGCTTCCCTATCATATCTATGCCGACGATACCCAGTTGTACTTTCGCCTGGCCAAGAAAAAGGAGGATCAAATCAATCTTTCTTCATGCCTACAGGATATCCAGTCGTGGATGGGAGCCAATTATTTAAAACTTAATGGCTCCAAAACTGAATGCATCATCTTCAGTACCCAGGAGGTGAATAGTATCTTTCCCTCATGGCCGGACTCGTTTTTTCCATCTCCGAGTCCTGCCACTAAGGTCAGAGATCTGGGAGTCATTCTCGATTCCAGGTTGACACTGAAGCCTCAGATTAATCAGGTGGTAAGCTCTTGCCACTACCACCTGAAGCTTCTGAGGTCTATTTTCAGATTCATTGCCCCCTCCGATCAAATCTCGGTGGTCAACGCCATCATCAGTAGCCGATTGGACTACTGCAATGCTCTGTACATTGGACTGCCTCAGAACATCATACACAAGCTACAGTTGATACAGAACGCAGCTGCAAGGCTACTTACGGGTGTGGCCCGTAATGACCATATCACTCCATCATTAAGAGCCTTGCACTGGTTGCCCGTTCGTGAACGGGTTCTGTTTAAAAATGGTTGTTTGGTATATAAGGCAGTCCATGGTATGGGACCAGACTATCTGAAGGATAAATTCACACGCTATACTCCCAGTCGATCCTTGAGATCGGCTGATTTAGCCTTATTGAAGATTCCAAATTTTAAAAAGAAAAAGTGCGGAGGGAGAACGAGTGATGTTCAGGGCGCGCAATTTTGGAACTCCCTGCCTCTGACATTAAGACTTGAGAATGATCTACTGAAGTTTCGCCGGAGCTTAAAAACAGTTTTATTTGCTCAGGCGTATGGGATGACATGAAACTTTTAACTTTGTTCAAATGCATGTGATTATAATGCTGTTGTTTGCTGGATATTGTTTTGTCTGTTTTATTGCTGGTATGCGCATCGAGACCCTATGGGTAATAAGACTGCGTTTCTTAAGAATTTTTAATAAATAAATAATAATAAATAAAATAATATGGATTGACACCTTGACATATGGATTGACACCTGTCCTCAGAGACCCTGATACACACTGACACAGAGCAGAATAGGGACTGTTCCCCTTACATAGGGTCACTTGGCAGGTATGGATTGACACCTGTCCTCAAAGCCCCTGATACACACTGACACAGAGCAGAATAGAGACTTTTCCCTGTCCTCAGAGACCATGATACACACTGACACAGAGCAGAATAGAGACTCTTACCCCTACATAGGGTCACTTGGCAGATATGGCGTGGTCGTGGGAGGAGGAGGATGACTTTCACCTGTTCCCCTGTTAGATTCCCGTTGTGCTGTGACATCACTCTTATACGCTGTGTAAAGCATACTTTTTAATTTATTTTGCAAATGCTGCATCCTTTCCCACTTTTCCGCCACATTTCCCACTTTTCCGTAACATTTCCGCCACTGTCTGCTTATACCGGGGGTCTAGTAGCGTGGACACCCAGCACAGGTCGTTCTCCTTCAGCCTTTTTATACGAGGGTCCCTCAACAGCCACGACAGCATGAAAGACCCCATTTGCACAAGGTTGGATGCCGAGCTACTCATTTCCCGTTCCTCCTCCTCACACAGAGTAGAATAGAGACTGTTCCCCCTACATAGGGTCACTTGGAAGGTATGGATTGACACCTGTCCTCAAAGCCCATGATACACACTGACACAGAGCAGAATAGAGACTGTTCCCCGTCCTCAGAGACCATGATACACAATGACACAGAGCAGAATAGAGACTGTTCCCCCTACATAGGGTCACTTGGCAGATATGGATTGACACCTATCCTAAGGATCCCTGAAACACACTGACACAGAGCAGAATAGAGACTGTTTCCCCCTACATAGGGTCACTTGGCAGATATGGATTGACACCCGTCCTCAAAGCCCCTGATACACACTGACACAGAGCAGAATAGAGACTGTTCCCCGTCCTCAAAGCCCCTGATACACACTGACAAAGAGCAGAATAGAGACTTTTCCCCCTACATAGGGTCACTTGGCAGGTATGGATTGACACCTGTCCTCAAAGCCCCTGATACACACTGACACAGAGCAGAATAGAGACTGTTCCCCGTCCTCAAAGCCCCTGATACACACTGACAAAGAGCAGAATAGAGACTTTTCCCCCTACATAGGGTCACTTGGCAGGTATGGATTGACACCTGTCCTCAAAGCCCCTGATACACACTGACACAGAGCAGAATAGAGACCGGGGGTCTAGTAGCGTGGACACCCAGCACAGGTCGTTCTCCTTCAGCCTTTTTATACGAGGGTCCCTCAACAGGCACGACAGCATGAAAGACCACATTTGCACAAGGTTGGATGCCGAGCTACTCATTTCCCGTTCCTCCTCCTCACACAGAGCAGAAAAGAGACTGTTCCCCGTCCTCAGAGACCATGATACACACTGACACAGAGCAGAATAGGGACTGTTCCCCCTACATAGGGTCACTTGGCAGATATGGATTGACACCTGTCCTCAAAGCCCCTGATACACACTGGCAAAGAGCAGAATAGAGACTGTTCCCCCTACATAGGGTCACTTGGCAGATATGGATTGACACCTGTCATCAAAGCCCCTGATACACACTGACACAGAGCAGAATAGAGACTGTTCCCCGTCCTCAAAGCCCCTGATACACACTGACAAAGAGCAGAATAGAGACTGTTCCCCCTACATAGGGTCACTTGGCAGGTATGGATTGACACCTGTCCTCAAAGCCCCTGATACACACTGACACAGAGCAGAATAGAGACTGTTCCCCGTCCTCAGAGACCATGATACACACTGACACAGAGCAGAATAGAGACCGGGGGTCTAGTAGCGTGGACACCCAGCACAGGTCGTTCTCCTTCAGCCTTTTTATACGAAGGTCCCTCAACAGGCACGATAGCATGAAAGACCACATTTGCACAAGGTTGGATGCCGAGCTACTCATTTCCAGTTCCTCCTCCTCACACAGAGCAGAATAGGGACTGTTCCCCCTACATAGGGTCACTTGGCAGGTATGGATTGACACCTGTCCTCAAAGCCCCTGATACACACTGACAAAGAGCAGAATAGAGACTGTTCCCCGTCCTCAAAGCCCCTGATATACACTGACAAAGAGCAGAATAGAGACTGTTCCCCGTCCTCAGAGACCCTGATATACACTGACACAGAGCAGAATAGAGACTGTTACCCCTACATAGGGTCACTTCGCAGATATGGATTCAGACCTGTCCTCAGAGCCCATGATACAGACTGACACAGAGCAGAATAGAGACTGTTACCCCTACATAGGGTCACTTGGCAGATATGGATTCACACCTGTCCTCAGAGACCATGATACACACTGACACACAGCAGAATAGGGATGTGGAATAGCACCTGGGGAGCTGGGGGGTGCCGTTGATGTGGAGCAAGATGCAGCAGTAGAAGAGGACTCAGCCGAGGAGGTTATGGAAGAGGATGGAGTAGGAGGAGTAGAGGAGATGGCAGCAGGCCTGCCTGCAAGTCGTGGCGGTGTCACCAACTCCTCTGTAGAGCCACGCATTCCATGCTTGGCAGCCGTCAGCAGGTTTACCCAATGCGCAGTGTAGGTGATATACCTGCCCTGACCATGCTTTGCAGACCAGGTATCAGTGGTCAGATGGACCCTTGCCCCAACACTGTTTGCCAGACATGCCATTACTTACTTTTGCACAATCGAGTACAGGTTGGGGATTGCCTTTTTTGAAAAGAAATTTCGGCCGGGTACCTTCCACTGCGGTGTCCAAATAGCTACAATTTTTTTGAACGCCTCAGACTCCACCAGCTTGTATGGTAAAAGCTGGCGGGCTAGGGGGGTGTGTCCTAACTACTGAAGGGAAAAGTCGCCATGCGTACGCCAGGCATACCGTACGCAACATGCAGGAGGCAGACGGAATCCTGGGGCAACTGGGTCTCCCCCGGACTCGCTACTCACATCGAAGCCTCCAACAAACTCCACGCTCCCTCCATATTGGGGCAACGCCGAGGCTCCAACATTTGTCCCTGGAAAGCTAGCCGGGACATCATGCACAACTTGAATGGAAAACGGGACTAACAGGTCAACCCTGCTTACGGAGACTCTCAGGTCATTGATCGTGTCAAGAGGAGGGGAACAACTTCAAAAATAGATTCCTGGCAAATTCTAAAAAAAAACGTGCAAACATGAATCCGGAAAGTACAGAAAGTACAGTGCTTAATCGTATTGGTGTACTAATTTCCAGTATATCTAAAAATGTTTTATATATTTTCTGATTTTAATTGCCATGTGTACCTTACGTATGCCCATGTGAAACGTTTTACCATTTAGGGTCCGAGTGGGGTCATTTAAACAGATCATACCTCGAGTGCAGAGTGCGTTTAATCCGACTCGTTAATGTTAGTTATTCACTAAGCTTAGTGAAAACATAGTTGGCTTAAAGATGTTTTCGATTCAAGTTCTTGTGCCCCACAGTTCAAATTAACATTCAAATGACAATTCATGACAGATCACACAAGTGAATAGCCCTGCCAATGTCGTCTCAGAATTTTTTTTTTATCTAAGAAGAAATAAAAATGCATATCAACGAAAAATGCTGGCGGGCTAATAGTTCGGACAAGCCAACTGTCACACGCTGGGCTTTGTGACATTGGCTTCTTATGCTCAAACATGTCCTTGACAGACACCTGACTGTGGGCAGATGGGCGGGAACTGCTCAAGGCGAGAGACGGAGTGGCGGATGGTTGAGAGGGGGCAAGGAGGACAGCAGTGGTTGACGTGGCTGAAGATGCTGGACCAGGAGGAGGATGGCGGCTTTGAGTTTGTGTGCTGCTTGTACTAATGTGTTGATCCCATAGGCGTTTGTGATGTGCGATCATGTGCCTACGCAAAGCAGTTGTACCCAGGTGGGTGTTGGACTTCCCACGACTCAGTTTCTTTTGGCACAGGTTGCAAGTGGCATCCCTGTTGTCACAGGCAGACACATAAAAAAATGCCACACTGCTGAGCTCTGCAATGACAGCATTCTGGTGGTGGACACAGCATGCGTTGATTGGCGTGCTGTCAGGCTGACCCCGGGTGCCGATGCATGCTGTCTGACTATGCCACTAGCTCCTTGCGACGACCTCCCCCTGCTTCCAACTCGCCTCCTCCTCCTCTCTGTCTCCCCATCTGAACTTTACCCCTGTTCTTCTTCTCTTCTAGCGGGCACCCACGTGACATCCATGGACACATCGTCATCATCAACCGCTTCACTTGCATCTGACAACTCAGCAAAGGAAGCAGCAGCGGGTACAACATCATCATCATCACACCACATGTCCATGTGTGTAATGCTGCCTGCCTGAGACATAGACCAGATATGAGTGGCACTGTGCAGTGGCAGAGGTTGGCAGAGTACACGCTGTAGGCCTGACACACCCGCTTGAAGACAACTAACTGCTATTCAATCTATAACAGTGAAAAAAGTTTTTTGGTTTTAAATGCACGCTATTGTGACACCAGATATGAGTGGCAAATTACACTTGCTCAGGTTGGCAGAGCACACGCTGAAGGCCTGACACCCGATTTAAGGACACTGACTGCTATAAGCTTACACTGGAAAACTTGTTTTCTTTGTAAAAGCACGCTACAGAGACACCAGATATGAGTGGCAACTGTCAAATCTACACTGGCAGGGGTCTGCAGGGCACACGCTGAAGGAAGGCCTGACACACCCGCTTTAAGGACACTCACTGCTATTAGCTTACACTGGAAAACTTGTTTTCTTTGTAAAAGCACGCTATAGAGACACAAGATATGAGTGGCAACTGTCAAAGTACACTGGCAGGGGTCTGCAGGACACACGCTGAAGGCCTGAAACACCCGCTTTAAGGACACTGACTGCTATTAGCTTACACTGGAAAACTATTTTTCTTTGTAAAAGCATGCTACAGAGACACCAGATATGAGTGGCAACTGTCAAAGTACACTGGCAGGGGTCTGCAGGGCACACGCTGAAGGCCTGAAACACCCGCTTTAAGGACACTGACTGCTGTTAGCTTACACTGGAAAACTTTTTTTCTTTGTAAAAGCACGCTATAGAGACACCAGATATGAGTGGCAACTGTCAAATTACACTGGCAGGGGTCTGCAGGGCACACGCTGGAGGAAGGCCTGACACACCCGCTTTAAGGACACTGACTGCTATTAGCTTACACTGGAAAACTTTTTTTCTTTGTAAAAGCACGCTATAGAGACACCAGATATGAGTGGCAACTGTCAAAGTACACTGGCAGGGGTCTGCAGGACACACGCTGGAGGAAGGCCTGACACACCCGCTTTAAGGACACTGACTGCTATTAGCTTACACTGGAAAACTTTTTTCTTTGTAAAAGCACGCTATAGAGACACCAGATATGAGTGCCAACTGTCAAAGTACACTGGCAGGGGTCTGCAGGGCACACGCTAAAGACCTATAACACCCGCCTTAACCCCTTAAGGACCAAACTTATGGAATAAAAGGGAATCATGACGTGTCAGACATGTCATGTGTCCTTAAGGGGTTAAGGACACTGACTGCTATTAGCTTACACTGGAAAACTTGTTTTCTTTGTAAAAGCACGCTACAGAGACACCAGATATGAGTGGCAACTGTCAAAGTACACTGGCAGGGGTCTGCAGGGCACACGCTGAAGGAAGGCCCGACACACCCGCTTTAAGGACACTGACTGCTATTAGCTTACACTGGAAAACTTTTTTTCTTTGTAAAAGCACGCTATAGAGGCACCAGATATGAGTGGCAACTGTCAAAGTACACTGGCAGGGGTCTGCAGGGCACACGCTGAAGGAAGGCCTGACACACCCGCTTTAAGGACACTGACTGCTATTAGCTTACACTGGAAATCTTTTTTTCTTTGTAAAAGCACGCTATAGAGACACCAGATATGAGTGGCAACTGTCAAAGTACACTGGCAGGGGTCTGCAGGACACACGCTGAAGGAAGGCCTGACACACCCGCTTTAAGGACACTGACTGCTATTAGCTTACAATGGAAAACTTTTTTTCTTTGTAAAAGCACGCTATAGAGACACCAGATATGAGTGGCAACTGTCAAAGTACACTGGCAGTGGTCTGCAGTGCACACGCTGAAGGCCTGAAACACCCACTTTAAGGACACTGACTGCTATTAGCTTACACTGGAAAACGTTTTTTCTTTGTAAAAGCACGCTATAGAGACACCAGATATGAGTGGCAACTGTCAAAGTACACTGGCAGGGTTCTGCATGGCACACGCTGAAGGAAGGCCTGACACACCCGCTTTAAGGACACTGACTGCTATTAGCTTACACTGGAAAACTTTTTTCTTTGTAAAAGCACGCTATGGAGACACCAGATATGAGTGGTGGCACTGACTGGGCAAATGGGCACAGTATCCACCGTGAGCCTGACACAGAAGCTGGCAGGCAACTAACTGCTATTCAATCTATTACAGTGAAAAACATTTTTTTCTTTTTAAATGTCAAGCATAAGCTATTGTGAAAACAGATATGAGTGGTGGCACTGGGCAAATGGGCACAGTATCAACTGAGCCTGACACAGAAGCTGGCAGACAACTAACTGCTATTCAATTTATTACAGTGAAAAACATTTTTTTCTTTTTAAATGTCAAGCTTAAGCTATTGTGACACCAGTGAGTGAGTGGTGGCACTGTGCAAATGGGCACAGTATGCACTGTGAGCCTGACACAGAAGCTGGCAGGCAGGCAACTGCAATTACATTACACAGAAAGAAAAAAAAGCAGACTGATGTTCTAGCCCTAAAAAGGGCTTTTTGGGGTGCTGTTCTTACAGCAGAGATCAGATGAGTCCTTCAGGACTGTAGTGGACACTGAATACCCTAGCCTAGCTATCAATTTCCCTATCTAATCAGCAGCAGCTACACTTTCCCTTCTCTCACTAAGCATGCAGCTTCAGAATGAATCTAAAATGGGTGCTGGGAGGGAGGTGGGAGGGTGTGGAAGGGAGGGTCTGCTGCTAATTTGCTGGAATGTATCTGCTGACCGTGAGGCACAGGGTCAAAGTTTGCTCAATGATGACGAGGGGGCGGATCGAACCCCCCATGTGTTTGCCTGCGGCGGCGAACGCGAACATGCTATATTCGCCAGGAACTATTCGCCAGCAAACAGTTCGGTACATCACTAGTACTAACTCTTCAAGATATAAACGGAGACGTATCAGGATGCTGATAGCTGCACAATCAACTGGCTATACTTCAAATCCTACAGCACTCCCCCTGTGCCTTAAAGGGCACCTGCCACTATTTCCACTAAGCAAATGCCGATATGATAGTAGAAAAAAATTAAATAAAGATTAAATAATGAAGAAAATAAATAAACTAATAAATCAAGTATCTCGGTCGCAAATTCAAGTGCTGGTTACTGAATTATAGAAACAGCGCACTAGGAACCCCTCTTATGAGTCTTCAGACTGCCTTCTCTGCCTGCCAAACCATCTAGATGTCTTCTCTGCCTGTTACAGATTGATATGTATATGGTATTCTGTGAGTAATAAGTGGAACACTAATAGACATATATACCTCGTGATGAATAGACAGTTTTGACTATAGGACTTCTATAACTATATCTAGGTTTCCAATATAAGTTCAATTCTCCTTGATAAATATGCTCCTTTTTTACCATTAGTATTATCCTATCATTACCTTCATTCAGCAGCTTATCTAATCACCGACTGTTATTTTGCTTTATTTACTGCTGGAACTTTGTATTTGTTAATTTTCTTTTGAGGTCTCAATCAGTCCTGCTGAATTGTTATCTTTAGGCAGATTAGATAGTGTCTCTATATCAAGTACCATCTTGCTATCATCTCCACTCAGCAACTTATTTTTTTTTATTACTGATTGACTCCATTGTGAGGACTCCATACTTACCAATCTTCATGTGCAGTCTCAATCAGTCCTGCTTAATTGTTTACAGTGTGATATTAATTCATAATACTAGTAGGCATGTTTTAACAGGGTATGGATTTCTAATACCTTTTATATGTTCACTGTTTGTACACAAGCATATTCACCACATGTTAAGAATTGTTATAATTATTTCAATAAAATTCATTTATTTTTTGGACCTAGTACTATCTCTGGTAGCAACTAGTCTAGTATCTCTGAGATTTGACAGTCATAATTTCTGATTTATATTTCAGACTGTGTAGGTACACTATTTTTCTTTTTTGATAACTTCTTTTACTTTTGTTCATTCTCAGGACCTCCCTTAACTTGGTAAAAAATACCAGGCCATAACTAAAACATAAGGGTGCACACATCATGGGAAATTCCCTGACTTATGACAACATGGCATCTTAAAATCTGAACATCATTATCTATTTAGGGTTACAGCAGTATACGATGTACTGAAAGAGTCGTAGCATAGCCTTGAAGCTTGGTTATGCATTATTGTTATTGTATTTTGTCTGGGACAAATTGGCGTAAACATATTATGCACTGAAAGTAGGTAAAAGGTTATTGCTTAAAGAAACATGTATGAAAAATATGTTCCATTTCTAACACCTTGTCAGTTTGCAATATCTCTTAAAGACAAAGTACACCGTTTGAAAAATACAATATTTGCATTTGCCCATAACACATCCACTTTCTATTCTATATGTTTAGTTCACTGATCAGAACCACTAAGTATATGATTTTCCTCATTATATAAGATGATGGTAAAATAACAAGTGAGATGAAGATAAACAGTCAATATCTAAAGTAAACGAGAAAGTGAAGAAAGACCAGGGAACATCCAGAACATACTCTGTCAAATGCCATCCTACCTGGAAACATTCTGATATGGATATTTCACTCCATACACTGGGATAATGGGGTATTTCACAAATTCTCATTGTGACGGACCGCTGGCACTCCGACCAAGTACCACCACCAATCAATGCTCCTAGTGCTTGCCAAGGACTCCAAGCACTCCACCAGACACCATAAGCACTTCAGACCCCACTGCCAGCGATGCAGCTTTGCCGGGGTCTCGCCGTCCTCCACCCACCCTGGACCCAAGACCAGGATCCAACTTCCAGTGGGTAACCTCTCCTACTTCAGAGAGCGTAGCAAGAACAAGCTCTTACAAGAGCTTATACTCAGGGGAGTATTGTGATTAACATGATGAACATGAGCCAAGGCTTCAAGAAGGGGTCAAGCAGGTCTGTTTAATGAGCGAAGGACTTTTTTTTATACAAGTTTTCCCACCAGGTTACCACCCACATGGACCTGACCTGGTGGTACACAGTACATGCAGTTACAATAGCCAATCAAAACAGAACAGTACAGTCAGACACTCCCAGCCAAGGCACACAAACCCTCCTCTCTGCCTGTGATATAATTACTGAACACAATGGGTTAACTTAATTATCACAGGCAGGAAAATATACAGTTTTATACAATATTCATAACTTTGAAACCATACATTCCATAAAAGTTACATATTCTGAACCAGCATAATCAGTATACAAACTTATTCAAAGATCATACAATTTGGTCCAGTGGTTCAAAAGGTAGGTGGAAGTCCTATTTGACAGACTGCAAGCATGGCTTTCCTGCCCAAAACAGTTCCACAGATTTAGGCTGTGCAGCTGGTCTATCTTCTCCTCTATCCTGGAGATAATTGGCTGAAGTGGGTGTGATAACTTAATTATCTCCAGGTAATCCCCAGATAGCTTGGATCTGAGGGCTCAATATATCCGAACAGCGCTCAGATCCCACGAACAAAATAAAATCGCCATGGGGTTAAAGTTTAGCAAGGGCCGATGAGAGATTGAGGAGGGACAAAGCAGCCAGTTTTAACTGGTCTGGCAGTGTGCCTGGGACAACACCCTGCTGGAGAACAATGGGACAGGAAAAAGGGTGAGGGGAAGAGGCACATTCTCCCATGGAATCAAAGGGGCAGAAAAAGTGTAATGAAATCCAATATGACCAAATACAGTTTTTAAAGGGCCATACACCCCAGGGCCATAGTCATAAGGCAGGAGGCTGGCAATCAGGCTCCTCCAAAAGACGGGGCAAAGGGCAGTTTGTCGCATAAAAAGACAGTGACAAAGGGCAGTTTGTCACACTCATTATGGAAGACAAAGATGACGCATTGTGTGCAGTGTAGACCAGAGTAAATTGTTCAGGTAATCTTTTATTGTCCAGTCCAGCTGCAGCATCAGAGCTGCCAGTTTACAGCTTTTACTCCAGCTTTGTGACATGGGACTAGAATCATTCCATTTCTCTTCCCTTAAAATTTAGGCCAGGAGAATATCATAATTCCCAGTTGTTAAAATATGGAAATAAATATGGCACATCTGTGTTAAAATATTAATAATCTCAATATGTGAATCTCAGGTGAATCGGTAGGTATTCATATTTCTCAAAGTTGATTGAGAAGCTATAGAGGGAGCTATAGTATTTCATTTCCCCTATGAGCACCTGCAAGAATCTGAGGTGGTTAGTGAGGGATAAGAGTAGACCATCGGTATAGGCTGTTATTTTAAAATCAGTGTCTGACATCTCATCGTTGGCACGCACAGCATTCAACAGTAATTTCAGTGCCAGGGCAAAGAGCAGGGGCCGCAAAGGGCACTGCTGTATAGTGCCATTATTAATGAGCACTGGTTCTGAAAGTAGACCATTGATCCTGATGCATGTAGACGGGCAAGAGTACCGTGCTCCCACCTACCATCTCCATCTATCCCCAAGTCCTGTTTTTTGTAAGACTGTCCCCATTTTTTTTTATAACAAACTTTTTATTGAACAATGCAGCAGAATGGGTTGGTGCATTATAAAATACTAGCAATAATAATATATTAAACTATGCTGCGCTGTTCTGTTGCATTTAATTTGTACTCTTAGAATTGTTTAAAACACAAAACCAATCCCTCTTACAGCATCTACAACAGTATTAATGGTTATGTATGTTAATTACAGGTGATCAGTCCATACAATGTTTCAAGCATCAAAAATTCAACTTTTAGGCCAACTAGAAAAACTCGTATAATTATCCATGGTGTTGCAGACACAGCAAAAGATAATTGGGTGTACTTCGCATGCAAGGTAGGGATGCACACTTTGGATGAGCTACAAAAGCTGACATGTTTGATGTAGAGGCAGACAAAAAAGTGTAGATTTTGTTTTGTAACAAAGTAAGAAAACCTGGATTCCAGCTGTAGTTTGTGTCTGTCTGTCTATCAATATCTATTCATTCTGTTTAGTTAAAACTCATTTATCTATTGTTTTACTGAATTATTCAAACAATGTGAAGTTCAAAATAGACAATGCATGCAATACCAGGTCATGGGATTATCAATAAGCACCTTTATAGAATGTATTCAAATATAAATGACGATAGTTTGAACAAGGATCCATGATGACCTCTAACCAGATTTCCAAACATGAAATCAATGCAACATGGAAGGCCCATATGGACAGATAAATATAATTAGTATAGATACACCCCTCTTTTTTGTTGTATAACACGTGTGGAAGTCATGGGGGTATTCTTTAGAGTTAAATCTAGGTTTGCCCTGCCAGGTGAAATGCGTCTCTAGGAAAAACGCCACTTGTGCTTTATGTCTTTTGGCCTCGTTAATAGCTAGTCGCCTCTTTGTAGGGGAATTAAGCCCTTTAGTATTTAATGACATCAGTTTTAAAGGCATAGAGTCAGGTAGGTGTGAGCTCCTTTGAGCGCAGACGCCAGGATTTGTCTAATTCGTGAAGTTCTATAATAAGTAAATAGTACACTCGGAAAGGTGGGGTTAACTGGGGGTAAACTATATACATTTGTCCGTTCGTCACCTAGGGCAACGTGAGACCACTCACGGTAACTGGTTGCGTCGGCCAGAGAATGGCCTTGGGGTTGTTCCATAAGCGCAGTCTGCTTAGGTTAGCAGATCTTGTGGATAAGGGGGGAGACGAGCAGGAGCTCATCCGCTGTGGCTATTTTAGTGTCAATATAATCGGCGAACATGTGCTAGAGCGTGGTACATAGTTATATAAAAACATCAGTAAACAATAAACAGTTTGGCATATACATTACATCACATCTTTTCAAGACAACAGATGTGGGCTTGATGCATCAATTTGTATCGTCTATGATGGACGGTCAAGGTGCGGGGTTGTTCGAATCCGTAGATTTGTGAGCATCTTTGCGGTTATGCGCCCAATCTTTAGCCAGGGACCTCAACGCTGAAGTGTCGGTCACCTGTGTCGCTTCATTGCGTGGAAGTGGTATTTGCCAGTCCTGAAAGAGTTTCTTACCCTCCATGAAATCATGTATCGGTCTGACCTCCCCATTCCTTTTCACTAGTAACTTGGTGGGAAACCCCCATTTGTAGGGGATATTAGCATTCCTTAAGGCTTCTGTGAGGGGGGCAAAGGTACGCCGTTTCTTTAATGTAGTGGAGGAAAGGTCCGTGAATATTTTAAGATGGTTGTATGGTTCAGGCCATTGCGTCATGGTCCTGGATGTCTGCAGGATCTTATCTTTTATGTGGTAAAAGTGGACTCTCGTGATTACGTCCCTGGTTGTGTCTTTCGGTAGGTGTCTGGGTTTAGGGAGTCTATGTGTCCTATCCAGGGTTAAGTCCAGGCTGTTCAGTGATGGTATAAGTTTTAAAAAAAAAGTCCTGTACATACCGGGTGAGATCCGCAGGTGCCACGGATTCGGGGATGCCCCTTATGCGGACATTGTTCCTCCGGTTTCTGTCCTCGTGGTCTGCGACCCTTTCTTCCAAGGAGTGTAATTTTTGCTTCTGTTCTGTGTAGGCCTCAGCTACTGAGTTGTGCGCGTCAATCAGCTCGTCTGTGCGGTCTTCCAGCCGCGCCGTTCTTTCGCCTATATTTTGTATATCGGCTTTAATTTCTGCCGTCATTTGCAGAAGGTCTGCCTTGAAGGAGGATTTCAATTCCAGCATGATGTTTCTTACCGAGAGATCGGTTGCGAGGTTGGAGAGATGGTCTCCGGTGTCATTGCTCCCTCTAATATCGGAGCCTTGCGTTGGGGATTGCGGCCTGTCGGCGCCATCTTGTTCGCCCATGTCCGAGGTTAGTTGTTTCTCTAGATGAGAATGCAAGGTCTTCTGTTTGAATTTTTTAATAGATTTTGTCGCCATCTCGTCCGGGATCCGGTTAGCTCCGTAAATTGAATGTTTATCGCTATTTTCGCCGATGTTTACACGCTGAATTGCTTGCCACGCGGAGGAGCTGTAGTCCTACAAGTCTGCTCCCATGCGCGGTCAGGACACGCCCCCAAATTATAGCTTTTAATAGTAATTCTAAAATCTAGTCTGAATATCCTAAATGAAAATGATAATAAAAATATAGTGATAAACTAAAGTATATATATTCTAATATTCACAAGTATAGTGATAAACCAACGTATTTAACAACGTATTTACATTCACTGATTAATAGCTTGTCAGTAGAGAAACATGTACAAAGACCCTGTGGATCTCTAATAGATAGAGTGCAGGACAATACGTAAAGAAATCGTGTAAACCTCTAATAAATAGAGTGCGGGGCTAGATTAAATGTTATTATGAGATACTTTGAGACCCTATCTAGTGGTATCTGCAATGATCGTTTTTCAGTCCCCTAAGGCTAGTAATTGTCGCTAGCCACAAAGAAGTATGTATATGGTAATACACCAAAGTAAAGCAGTGAATGTACAAGGTAATGTAACGGACCGTTTCTCCCACAAGAGGATAAAAACCGTTTAGGCGATAATCCCCTTCCAGATAGACCAGCAGCTACTGCAATCACCCACCTCTCGAACTCCAAACTGCACGTATTCACCAACTCTCGAACAGCAGACACACGAACCCTGGAAGCAGCCAAACAGGAAAAGCAATACGAACAGCTTACACTCCTGGCAGTCGGCATACAGTCAAATTCCCCCCAAGAAAGAGACGACACTTCAGCTTCAGGGATAAACAGCAACAACACTGATTTATTCACACACAGGCTTATATGGGATTCTCCCATGCAAGGGAGGGGTTTACAATACACCAATCCAGTCTAAGGTACAACCCACACATCTCCTCCCTCTAACTTATCTGTTAACACAATTAGCATGTACAAAGTTTTACCCAAGTCTTGGATGTACCCTAAATACTTGGGGTACATCCACAAATCCAGTATAGCCCTAGTCTGGAGGAACAACATATGCGAAAATTTAATCTAGCCCCGCACTCTACACTGTGTGCAGAATTATTAGGCAAATGAGTATTTTGACCACATCATCCTCTTTATGCATGTTGTCTTACTCCAAGCTGTATAGGCTCGAAAGCCTACTACCAATTAAGCATATTAGGTGATGTGCATCTCTGTAATGAGAAGGGGTGTGGTCTAATGACATCAACACCCTATATCAGGTGTGCATAATTATTAGGCAACTTCCTTTCCTTTGGCAAAATGGGTCAAAAGAAGGACTTGACAGGCTCAGAAAAGTCAAAAATAGTGAGATATCTTGCAGAGGGATGCAGCACTCTTAAAATTGCAAAGCTTCTGAAGCGTGATCATCGAACAATCAAGCGTTTCATTCAAAATAGTCAACAGGGTCGCAAGAAGCGTGTGGAGAAACCAAGGCGCAAAATAACTGCCCATGAACTGAGAAAAGTCAAGCGTGCAGCTGCCAAGATGCCACTTGCCACCAGTTTGGCCATATTTCAGAGCTGCAACATCACTGGAGTGCCCGAAAGCACAAGGTGTGCAATACTCAGAGACATGGCCAAGGTAAGAAAGGCTGAAAGACGACCACCACTGAACAAGACACACAAGCTGAAACGTCAAGACTGGGCCAAGAAATATCTCAAGACTGATTTTTCTAAGGTTTTATGGACTGATGAAATGAGAGTGAGTCTTGATGGGCCAGATGGATGGATTGGTAAAGGAAAGAGAGCTCCAGTCCGACTCAAACACCAGCAAGGTGGAGGAGGAGTACTGGTTTGGGCTGGTATCATCAAAGATGAGCTTGTGGGGCCTTTTCGGGTTGAGGATGGAGTCAAGCTCAACTCCCAGTTTCTGGAAGACACCTTCTTCAAGCAGTGGTACAGGAAAAAGTCTGCATCCTTCAAGAAAAACATGATTTTCATGCAGGACAATGCTCCATCACACGCGTCCAAGTACTCCACAGCGTGGCTGGCAAGAAAGGGTATAAAAGAAGAAAATCTAATGACATGGCCTCCTTGTTCACCTGATCTGAACCCCATTGAGAACCTGTGGTCCATCATCAAATGTGAGATTTACAAGGAGGGAAAACAGTACACCTCTCTGAACAGTGTCTGGGAGGCTGTGGTTGCTGCTGCACGCAATGTTGATGGTGAACAGATCAAAACACTGACAGAATCCAACGATGGCAGGCTTTTGAGTGTCCTTGCAAAGAAAGGTGGCTATATTGGTCACTGATTTGTTTTTGTTATGTTTTTGAATGTCAGAAATGTATATTTGTGAATGTTGAGATGTTATATTGGTTTCACTGGTAAAAATAAATAATTGAAATGGGTATATATTTGTTTTTTGTTAAGTTGCCTAATAATTATGCACAGTTATAGTCACCTGCACACACAGATATCCCCCTAAAATAGCTATAACTAAAAACAAACTAAAAACTACTTCCAAAAATATTCAGCTTTGATATTAATGATTTTTTTGGGTTCATTGAGAACATGGTTGTTGTTCAATAATAAAATTAATCCTCAAAAATACAACTTGCCTAATAATTCTGCACTCCCTGTATTTATTAGAGGTTTACATGATTTATTTACGTATTGTCCTGTACTTTATCTATTAGAGATCCACAGGGTCTTTGTACATGTTTCTCTACTGACAAGCTATTAATCAGTGAATGTAAATACGTTGGTTAAATACGTTGGTTTATCACTATACTTGTGAATATTAGAATATACAGTTGCAAGAAAAAGTATGTGAACCCTTTGGAATGATATGGATTTCTGCACAAATTAATCATAAAATGTGATCTGATCATCATCTAAGTCACAACAATAGACAATCACAGTCTGCTTAAACTAATAACACACAAAGAATGAAATGTTGCCATGTTTTTATTGCACACACCATGTAAACATTCACAGTGCAGGTGGAAAAAGTATGTGAACCCTTGGATTTAATAACTGGTTGAACCTCCTTTGGCAGCAATAACTTCAACCAAACAATTCCTGTAGTTGCAGATCAGACGTGAACAACGGTCAGGAGTAATTCTTGACCATTCCTCTTTACAGAACTGATTCAGTTCAGCAATATTCTTGGGATGTCTCGTGTGAATCGCTTTCTTGAGGTCATGCCACAGCATCTCAATCGGCTTGAGGTCAGGACTCTGACTGGGGCACTTCAGAAAGCGTATTTTCTTCTGTTTAAGCCATTCTGTTGTTGATTTACTTCTATGCTTTGGGTCATTGTCCTGTTGCAACACCCATCTTCTGTTGAGCTTCAACTGGTAGACAGATGGCCTTAAGTTCTCCTGCAAAATGTCTTGATAAACTTGGGAATTCATTTTTCCTTCGATGATAGCAATCCGTCCAGGCCCTGACGCAGCAAAGCAGCCCCAAACCATGATGCCCCCACCACCCTACTTCACAGTTGGGATGAGGTTTTGATGTTGGTGTGTTGTGCCTCTTTTTCGCCACACATAGTGTTGTGTGTTTCTTCCAAACAACTCAACTTTGGTTTCATCTGTCCACAGAATATTTTGCCAGAACTGCTGTGGAACATCCAGGTGCTCTTGTGCAAACTGTAAACGTGCAACAATGTTTTGTTTGGACAGCAGTGGCTTCCTCTTTGGTATCCTCCCATGAAATCCATTCTTGTTTAGTGTTTTACGTATTGTAGATTCGCTAACAGGGATGTTAGCATATGCCAGTGACTTTTGTAAGTCTTTAGCTGACACTCTAGGATTCTTCTTCACCTCATTGAGCAGTCTGCGCTGTGCTCTGGCAGTCATCTTTACCACTCCTAGGGAGCTCTTGCAGTCATCCGGCCACTCCTAGGGAGAGTAGCAGCAGTGCTGAACTTTCTCCATTTATATACAATTTGTCTTACCGTGGACTGATGAACAGCAAGGCATTTGGAGATACTTTTATAACCCTTTCCAGCTTTATGCAAGTCAACAATTCTTAATCGTAGGTCTTCTGAGAGCTCTTTTGTGTGAGGCATCATTCACATCAGGCAATGCTTCTTGTGAAAAGCAAACCCAGAACTGGTGTGTGTTTTTTATAGGGCAGGGCAGCTATAACCAACACCTCCAATCCCATCTCATTGAGTGGACTCCAGTTGGCTGACATCTCACTCCAATTAGCTCTTGGAGATGTCATTAGTCTAGGGGTTCACATACTTTTTCCCCCTGCACTGTGAATGTTTACATGGTGTGTTCAATAAAAACATGGCAACATTTCATTCTGTGTGTGTTATTAGTTTAAGCAGACTGTGATTGTCTATTATACAAAAGAAGGGATGAGTTGGGCGCTCGCTATGTGGAAAATAGGCTGCAGTAACCAATACAAGGAACCCCAACCTTGTAAGAAAGTGACGTGAACAAAAAAGGAGAGAGGAAACTGCGCCTTAAATATAAAGAAATATAGAAATATACAAAATGTATACGTACACAATGGTAGGAGTAATGGTCTCTAATACAGTTGGTGGGGACTATACCACCTATGCTGTAAAAACTAGAGCAAGTTCTGCTCTAGTAAATGTGAGTACTGAATTTATATTGTTCTATTCACATATTTTATCAGAATATATTGCACTAGTTTTGGATCCTTCTGTCTCTCCACATATTACTCCATCTCAGACGGTCAAGACATCTATTGCTCCACATATTGTAACGAGAATATACCCCTACACGCAGGATCCAGCTAAACAGAAGGCAGAACAGAGGAGAGATACGTCTACCGGACCTTAGAATGGCCGGACTCGACGTATATAGGAGAAGTACAGAGTCAGGAACAATCCGAGGTCAAGGGCACAAAGAGACAGCGTAAACGAGGACAAGCCGGGGTCTGGTACACAGGAAACAGCAAGCTGGCAAACAGAACAGACAAGGATAAAGCGAAAATGAAGTCAGAATACAAAGCCAAGGTCCAGTACGGAGGAACACAACTGAACACAAGAAGCGCTAAAGGGAACTGAAGCAGAAACCACGATAGGGCAAGGAACTAAGGGAAAAGGGTAAGTATAAATAGGTTCAAAACTAATGTGATTGGCTCCTGTCACTTCCACACCCCCAAAAGGTAAGTGTATGGGGTGTGTGGGATGACAGGGGCCAATGGGAGCCTTTTGGCAATTTAGGCTCCCACTGTCTCTTTAAGAGCGCGCCCGAGACTCGCGGCGCGCTCTTAGATTCAGGCGGGACATGTGACCACATCTCGCGGTCACTGCCCGCCTTCCTGCCTGAAGCGTCGGATGAGCCGCGCGCGGCTCGTGCAGCCGCAGGACCGCGCGCGGGTTGAAGAGAGGACCGCGGCCGGCCCCTGGGAAAGGTGAGTAACGCTACACATATATCCTTAGACGGGGATTGTTCCATCCACGTGTACTAACAGCAGAGCTCTTAGTTAGCTCTGGGAAATGTGAGTGAAAATTATCTCCATTTATCATCCACATATTTAATATATTTGACATACTGCACTATTATTTTGTATGCTTTTCTCTTTTCGAGGTCAAACTGTATTAGAGACCATTACTCCTACCATTGTGTACGTATAAATTTTGTATATTTATATATTTCTTTATATTTAAGGCGCGGTTTCCTCTCTCCTTTTTTGTGATTGTCTATTGTTGTGACTTAGATAATGATCAGATCACATTTTATGACCAATTTGTGCAGAAATCCATATCATTCCAAAGGGTTCACATACTTTTTCTTGCAACTGTATATACTTTAGTTTATCACTATATTTTTATTATCATTTTCATTTAGGATATTCAGACCAGATTTTAGAATTACTATAATTAAAACCAGGAAAACAAATACTAGTGCAATATTGTCTGAATATGAATATTAAGTTAATAAAAATAGATATTTACACTCACAAGTGTAGAGCCAATAAGTGTTGGCTCAAGCTATACAGGGAGTGCAGAATTATTAGGCAAGTTGTATTTTTGAGGATTAATTTTATTATTGAACAACAACCATGTTCTCAATGAACCCAAAAAACTCATTAATATCAAAGCTGAATATTTTTGGATGTAGTTTTTAGTTTGATTTTAGTTATAGCTATTTTAGGGGGATATCTGTGTGTGCAGGTGACTATTACTGTGCATAATTATTAGGCAACTTAACAAAAAACAAATACGGTATATACCCATTTCAATTATTTATTTTTACCAGTGAAACCAATATAACATCTCAACATTCACAAATATACATTTCTGACATTCAAAAACATAACAAAAACAAATCAGTGACCAATATAGCCACCTTTCTTTGCAAGGACACTCAAAAGCCTGCCATCCATGGATTCTGTCAGTGTTTTGATCTGTTCACCATCAACATTGTGTGCAGCAGCAACCACAGCCTCCCAGACACTGTTCAGAGAGGTGTACTGTTTTCCCTTCTTGTAAATCTCACATTTGATGATGGACCACAGGTTCTCAATGGGGTTCAGATCAGGTGAACAAGGAGGCCATGTCATTAGATTTTCTTCTTTTATACCCTTTCTTGCCAGCCACGCTGTGGAGTACTTGGACGCGTGTGATGGAGCATTGTCCTGCATGAAAATCATGTTTTTCTTGAAGGATGCAGACTTCTTCCTGTACCACTGCTTGAAGAAGGTGTCTTCCAGAAACTGGCAGTAGGACTGGGAGTTGAGCTTGACTCCATCCTCAACCCGAAAAGGCCCCACAAGCTCATCTTTGATGATACCAGCCCAAACCAGTACTCCACCTCCACCTTGCTAGCGTCTGAGTCGGACTGGAGCTCTCTGCCCTTTACCAATCCAGCCACGGGCCCATCCATCTGGCCCATCAAGACTCACTCTCATTTCATCAGTCCATAAAACCTTAGAAAAATCAGTCTTGAGATATTTCTTGGCCCAGTCTTGACGTTTCAGCTTGTGTGTCTTGTTTAGTGGTGGTCGTCTTTCAGCCTTTCTTACCTTGGCCATGTCTCTGAGTATTGCACACCTTGTGCTTTTGGGCACTCCAGTGATGTTGCAGCTCTGAAATATGGCCAAACTGGTGGCAAGTGGCATCTTGGCAGCTGCACGCTTGACTTTTCTCAGTTCATGGGCAGTTATTTTGCACCTTGGTTTCTCCACACGCTTCTTGCGACCCTGTTGACTATTTTGAATGAAACGCTTGATTGTTCGATGATCACGCTTCAGAAGCTTTGCAATTTTAAGAGTGCTGCAAGATATCTCACTATTTTTGACTTTTCTGAGCCTGTCAAGTCCTTCTTTTGACCCATTTTGCCAAAGGAAAGGAAGTTGCCTAATAATTATGCACACCTGATATAGGGTGTTGATGTCATTAGACCACACCCCTTCTCATTACAGAGATGCACATCACCTAATATGCTTAATTGGTAGTAGGCTTTCGAGCCTATACAGCTTGGAGTAAGACAACATGCATAAAGAGGATGATGTGGTCAAAATACTCATTTGCCTAATAATTCTGCACTCCCTGTAAACGGTGTGGGATTTTTTAGGGTCCTACTCCCTCTTTTGTATGTTGAAATGTAAGATGATCCTTAGTAGTAGTGATATTCAAAAATGCTTTATTGGCAAATTCTGCATAAAAATATTAAAACAATAAATGTAAAATTAGAAAGTTCTTACAGTTCAGTAGTAAGTCCTTTATAAAGTGCAAAACACGTTTCACCCCTCGTGGGGGCTTCCTCAGTTGCTGTTTTGTGAGGTCTTCTTTCTGTCTTTTAAATTAATACATTCCCGCTGTTTGTCCGGTGTCTGTAATTTCAGAGTATTACTTCCTGTTCTGCGTATGCGTGCGCAGCGTCTCTCTGCGTCCGACGTACTTCCGGGTTTCTTGATATCATTTGGAACGCATCCTTGTGTTCCACCGCGGAATTGTTGGCTTCCTGTGTGTTATTCACCCACTATCCTTATTTGTAACGCAATTTTGCGTTTCACCACTCACTGAATCACAGCCCAACCAAAACATGCAATTATTTATTTGTGATTCTGGATTCCGTCCATGACACCAAAAAAATAAATAAAAAAGAGATGATTAATGGGAAAAGGATGATTGATGGCTAGGGCACAGTCACTAATTATTATTTGCAGATCAAGAGAAGTGAGCACTAGAGGGGAGAAAAGGTGAAGCAATACAAAATATATATATATATATTTATATACTGTATATTTAATTAATAATATCAATATTGACTATTTTATCATTCCTCCTGTATTTCCCTCTATTGGTTTCTCCTATCAGTGACCTGCAAATACACGTAATATTATATTAATAATCAGTGAGTGTTGGTCACACAAGGACAATGAGAGATAAATAGCCTGGTATACTATGGAAGAGATGGGCAGGCCCTTGTAGTAAATCAATGTGAGAATGTCCAGGGGTTGAACAGGATAGGCAGATACAATCCAGTTTATTGGTAAATGGAACACAAACGAATGCAATGTTTCAGTCTGATTAAGGCAGGTTAGGCTGAAACGTATATGTTTGAGTTCCTTTTACCAATAAACATATACCGTATATACTCGAGTATAAGACGAGTTTTTCAGCACATTTTTTGTGCTGAAAAACACTCACTCGTCTTATACTCGAGTCAGTTGTCTGTATTATGGCAATTTTCATTGCCATAATACAGACAAGGACCGGGGGCTGTCAGGAAGCTGTAACTTACCTTCACCGCAGCTCCTGTCAGCTCCCTTCTCTCTCCTCCGTCCGTGCAGCTCCCAGGTCAGCTCCCTCTGCAACTCTCGCGAGAGCCGCGGGGTCAGAGCGTTGCCACGGGTTACCGTGGCAACGCTCCGCGCGGCCGCGAGAGTTGCAGAGGGAGCTGACCTGGGAGCTGCACGGACGGAGGAGAGAGAAGGGAGCTGACAGGAGCTGCGGTGAAGGTAAGTTACAGCTTCCTGACAGCCCCCCTCCTACAGCCCATCCACTGGACCACCAGGGAGTGAGAGCCCCCCTCCCTGGCCAGCTAACAAGCAGGGAGGGGGGACGAAAAAATAATAAAAAAAAATAATAATAAAAAAAATAATAATAAAAAAAAAATAACAACATTAAAAAAAATATATATCACAATAATAATAATAATTAATAAAATACCCACCCCCACCAATGCTCTGCACTCACACACACACACACACTGCACTCACACACACTGCATTCATACACACACTGCACTGCATTCATTATATACACACACTGCATTCATACATACACTGCACTGCATTCATTATCTACACACACTGCATACACACTGCATTCATACATACACACATACACACACTGCATTCACACTGCACTCATACACACACTGCACTGCATTCATTATATACACACTGCACTCATATACACACACTGCACTGCATTCATTATATACACACTGCATACACACTGCATTCATTACACACACACTGCACTCCTATACACACACTGCACTCCATTCATTATATACACACTGCATTCATACACACACTGCACTCATACATACACACTGCATTCATTATATACACACTGCACTCATATACACACACTGCACTGCATTCATTATATACACACTGCATACACACTGCACTGCATTCATTATACACACACTGCACTCATATACACACACTGCACTGCATTCATTATATACACACTGCATTCATTACACACACTGCACTCATATACACGCACTGCACTCCATTCATTATATACACACTGCATATACACACTGCATTCATACACACACACTGCATTCATACACACACACACACTGCATTCATTATATACACACACTGTAAATAAATATTCAATTAATATAATTTTTTTAGGATCTAATTTTATTTAGAAATTTACCAGTAGCTGCTGCATTTCCCACCCTAGTCTTATACTCGAGTCAATACGTTTTCCCAGTTTTTTGGGGTAAAATTAGGGGCCTCGGCTTATATTCGGGTCGGCTTATACTCGAGTATATACGGTATATATTTAAGCAAAACCAAATGCCCTGCCTTGCGCACGTCTACAAGCAAGCACCATGTGTTTCAAATAAATGTTACACTAATATCTATATCCAAACTGGAAGTGATTAACATAAATATACAACATGTTGGTAGTAAGTACATTTTCTTGCACACAAAGCATTTCGTGCATTCTGGCATACACAGCCTACAAGTCTCAGCCGTCAGAGTATTAAGTCGGGTATAGTTGCACCCCCTTATTTCCCCCCACAGCTATGATACATGGCCAAGATTTAATACTAACAGGGTGTCACGGGGATTATCGTTGGGAAACATTAAAATCCAAAATAAAGAAAAGTTTGGGTCTCGTTTATTTAATACACTTTTTTGCCATGTTTACAAACATCCACAGTTCGAATGGAAGTATCATAATTTACACCTAGGAAGGGCGCATCCTAAAAACTGTTAGAACTATATAATAATTATAGCGAAAGTGGACTTCATAAAATAGGGCATTTGTTAAAGCCTGTGTCATCTTTTTTTTTTAATTGATGTTGAATGAGGTTGTCATTAAAAAAAATAAAAATGAATGACTTTAATTTTATTTATTTTTTCCATGAGAAAATGCTTGTCGTTGAGGATATAAACTGTATTGGGACTGATTGGCCCAAAGGAGCCGGAGATTTATATACCTACATACAGAGTGTAAATAATGCACGTGTTGTTGGAGCCCTGGTGGCCTATTTCATTACGGTAATTCAGGTAAGTATGGAAACAATTCAGATTATTCAGGTTATTTAACACTATTCGGTTGATTGAAGACCATCAAATAGTTCAATATTTATTTGGGGATATAGTGATAGGAGGCAGAGGGAAGACTGGGGGGCTGAGAGAATATGGATGGAACTAGGACAGAGAGAGGGAGACCAGGGGAAATCAACTCAGAGATCAGAGGGGGAAAGGTATTGAAAGAAACAACAAGGGGGTCTGGAGGAGTTTACTGGAGGAGAGAGTGGTAAAAAAAAGTAAGGAAATGATAAGAGACTAAGACAAGAAGGGACAATCGACTGGTAGAGAAGAACACACATATGACTGACATGAGATACTGTTAGTTACCATAGCAATGTCCAATGTGCTTTCAAGTAACATGTTATCAACTGCTCAAGGTGGAATTAAATAATCCTGGTGATGACTGATATTATCTTGCTGTTGATCTAAAAGAAGGCAAAAAACCCAGTCTGAAGTGCTTCCAATTTTGCAACAAATCCTTCTTGACCCCAAAATAGCAATCAGATGTCTCCTTGGATCAAGCAGCTTGGTGTGTCTGAGTGTATAACAGAGCTCCACAGCAATAATACTCCCAGTAATGTGTCTGATTTTATTAAAGACACGGAGGCTCCTATTATGCTTCTCTTTCTTTTATTTTCCCTCAGCAGCGAAGAGAGAAATGAGTGAAAAAGAGAAAAACATATCATTAACATATATACATATTCAACATATTCCACAGTGCTACATTGGGGAACCTCCCCCTTTTAGTATATAAGGTGTAGCACTCTCTTCCTCTTCCTCTTTCTTCGCTGCTCCCTCAGACCAGCTAAGTACATTTATTGACTATATCATTATACTGTCATCTATACCTACTCTGCCTGCAGTTTTATCTGCAGGGTTTGGTTCTAAGTTTTATTCATTCCTTATACTGTTTTTTCTTTCCTTTGGGGTGGGCTCTTGCCCCTCTTCACCCTGACCGGGTTTTGACCCGACCCGTTTTTCACCCGGGTCCCTGGGCTCCTCTGTGCCCCTGACTATCCCCCCACCCCACCCTTGTCGTTTTCGGCAACCGTTATATCCCGCCTTCCTTACTCCACGGCGGTCTTTCACACCTTCTCGGTTCCGCCGCGGGCGCGTTCTGCGCATGCGCGGACACTCGCGGCGGCCATTTTCTTGGTTTCCCGTCGCCGATAGTGCCGGCGGCCATTTTAAGCCTCATTACTCGGCGTGTTTTTGCTCCGAGGAGGCTGCTTGACCCCGCTCCTGCTCTTACCGGGTATTTTTTCTCTCCTGCTCTGTCCTTTGTGCGTGGGTTAAGCAATCCAGCACCTCTGTCCTTTAGCCTTACATTTACTGCTAGTTTGTTACCATGCAGTCTGCCTGTGGTGATTTGAATCCCCACCCTGTCCCACTTAAGGGTACCACAGCATCTGATTCCCAGGCCGACTCCAACCTTATAGGTTCTGAGGAATTCCAATCCCTCTTGGACACTACTATGTCCACCTCTATTAACAAGGCCATCTCCTCGGCCATGGGAGCTATGTCATCTAGTATCTCCCTATCTATCTCTCAGGCCCTTAGACAGGCCCTTCCCACCCAGTCGGGCACAGGGCCCTCTCCCAACTCCCTTGATGAGATTAGCCCAGGGCGCAAGGCGCCTGCCAAGCGCAAACACACCGCTGACCCTCCCCACACCCAGGTACAGCCTGGTTTGAATGACACGCCTCAGGCTGTCGATGATGGCGCGCAACAACCGCGCAGTAGAGCTACTGGCCGGGCTACGGCGGCCAGGGAATGGAAACGGGCACGTGCCCATGATTTATTGTCCGATTCGGACGAGGATGGGGACGAGGAGTCAGACAACCAATTCTCAGATCCCTACGGGGACGAGGTTTCAGGGGACGATGACCTACCAGGGTCACAATTCCCTTCCAGGCAAACCAAGGCCAAAACCCCTTCAGGGGCCCATGATGCAGAGCTAACCTCTGACGAGAAAGATGCCCTGGTCTTTGACCCGGACAACCTCAGGCACCCTCGCTCCGCGGAATGGGAGCCCGCGACCCATATAGCCCGATACCTGGCCCTTAGGGTACGGAAATCCCTCTCACAGGAGGGCCGGAACAAGCTGAGGGCAGAATGCCCACGCCCGATCATACCCGATGCGGTAGCCAAGACCCCTGAGGTAGACCCCCAGATTGTGCAGTTTCTGGGCAAGTCGGGTTGGAAACCCAAAAAAGGCCTGGACTACTCCATGCGGAACTGCCAGGATAAGTTCCTTGACACCCTGGGCCCGGTCACCAAATTGTATGAGCTGCTAGAGACGGCTCAGTCGACTGGGGCTCCAGTAGACTTTGAGGTGGCGTTCGGCTGGCTCCAGCGCCTGATTTGCATGATAGGCAACGCCAATACGGCCATGTCAACAGAGCGCAGGAAAGCCATCCTGCTTAAGATTGAGCCCAAGCTCGCAAGCATGGCCTCTAACGAGCCCGGTGCCTCCGCAAACGGCCTTCTATTTGGAGAATCCTTTGTAAAGGACCTAGGGTCTTACGTAAAGACATTCACGGCCTTGGACAAGGCCCAATCCTCCATTAAGAGGGTTTTTAGCCCAAAGGTTTTTGGCGGGGCCGGTAGAGGTAGGAGCCGTCTACCCGGCCGCAACCCCCGGGGTTTCTCAAGACCGGGCAGAGGCTCCTTCAACCAACAGAGACCGACCCAGGAACGGTCCTTCACCCCATTTTTCCCCTCGCGAGGACGGGCTTGGCATACCCGCGGCAGTCGAGGAGCACCCACGGCAAAACGCCCTTATGGTGAGTACCATGTTTCCCCTTTCTTCCCATATACAGGTAGGGGGCAGACTGACCCGGTTCGCCCGGGCATGGTCACTTGTCACGTCAGACAGTTGGGTGTTACAGGCAATAAGGGGTTACCAACTAGAACTAACCGCTCCCCCCATTCAGCCCTCTCCCCCAAGGGCGATTCACATGCCATCTGCACACTTAGATCTCATCTCTACGGAGATCAGGGAATTACAGGCCAAGAAGGCCATAGAAGAGATCCCTCTAGACACACCGGGTTTCGTAAGCAACCTTTTTCTAGTGCCCAAAAAGGGAGGCGGGGTACGCCCGGTTATCAACCTGCGGCCCCTAAATGCCTTCATACAATACAGGCACTTCAAGATGGAGGGCATTCACTGCCTCAGAGACCTACTCCTACCCGGAGACTGGATGGTCAAATTAGATTTACAAGATGCTTACCTAACGATCCCAGTAGCCTCGATTCACAGGAACCTACTCCAGTTCTGCTGGGAAGGCAAGAAGTGGCGTTTCACATGCCTACCTTTCGGCCTGTCCTCCGCCCCGTGGTGTTTCACGAAGGTCCTAAAACCAGTGGTGACCTTCCTCAGGTTACACGGAGTCCGCCTTATCATTTACCTGGACGACATCCTAATACTCTCCGGGACTCGATCCCTCTTACTAGAACACTTAGGGTGGGCCCTACACCTCATACAGAACCTAGGCTTCCTTGTAAATTGGAAGAAGTCGGTTCTGATCCCCTCTCAACAAATGGAATTCCTCGGATTCCGTATCGACTCCGTACTACAGGTTCTCTGCCTCCCAACAGAGAAGATGTCCAACATCAAGAGGGAAATAAAGAAACTGATGCAAAGGCCGGACATATCCCTACGCCAACTGGCGCGGGTAATCGGCCTGTTAGCGGCCTCTATCCAGGCGATTTTCCCAGGCCCGCTACACTACAGAGCCTTACAACGGCTGAAAGCGGCCTGCCTGAGAAGTGGCCACTCGTACGAATCTCACATTTCCCTGGACACAGAGTCGAGGGAGGAACTGAACTGGTGGCTAACCCACATGGAAGCTTGGAACGGCCGAGCGATCTTCGGGTCCACTCCAGACCTGGTGATCGAATCGGACGCCAGCTTACATGGCTGGGGCGCGCGCTGCGGCAATATATCCACAGGAGGCAGGTGGTCCACGGAGGAGTCCTTCTTACACATAAACTCTCTGGAACTGCTGGCGGCCTCGTTCGCCATTCGCAGTCTGTCTCCCAGAGGCATCTCATGCTCGATCCTCCTCAAGCTGGACAATGTCTCAGCCGTAAGATACATAAACCATCTAGGGGGAACCAGGTCTCGCATCCTAGCGGTTTTGGCCAGAGACTTCTGGAACTACTGCTTACAAAACAGCGTGTCCGTTACCGCGGAACACATCCCGGGCCTAGACAACTACACCGCGGACTGGAACTCCCGCTACCTGAGGGACTCGGGAGATTGGAAACTGCTACCGAAATTATTCCGCAGAATCTCGTCCCTGTGGGGACCTTTGAGCATGGATCTGTTCGCATCCAGACTCAACACACAACTACCGAAGTTCTGCAGCTGGAGACCAGACCCGGAGGCAGTAGCGACAGACGCTTTCCTCCAAGATTGGTCCGAGGGCAGGGCTTACGCCTTCCCTCCGTTCAACCTGATAGCTCGTTGCCTGGCGCACCTCCGGCGCTTCAAGAGCTCATTGGTACTGATAACCCCGTGCTGGAGATCTCAACCTTGGTTCCCACATCTGCTGGAGATGGCGATAGACCACCCACGGCTACTGCCGGACCATCCATCGCTATTGACCAACCCAGATGGGGAGAACCACCCCCTGGTGGAACAGGGCCTTCTCCGCCTCATGGCGTGGCTCCTTTCCGGGGACCCTGGGAGATCACGGAGGTTTCGAACACGACTGTGCGGCTCCTGGCAAACGCATGGGCACCTGGTACACGACAAGCCTATGCTGCAGCATGGAGACAGTGGGCCAATTGGTGCTTGGGACGATCATTGGATCCGATATCAGCCCCTTTGAAATCGGTACTAGATTTCCTTACGCACCTGTTCGAATCAGGCAAAGCCTTCCGCACGGTCAATGTTTTCCGCTCGGCCATCTCAGCCGGGCACGACCAGGTGGACGGCCTCCCACTGGGTCAGAATCCTCTGATTTGTCGTTTGCTCAAGGGAGTTCGTTTCTCACGTCCCCCCACATCCAGATACGGGTCCTTCTGGGACGTCACCTGTGTGTTCAGACTCATAGATGGCTGGCCCACTAACGTAGATCTTTCTCTTAAACAATTGTCAGCAAAACTACTGATGCTGCTTTGCCTTCTTTCCTGCAAACGGGTATCAGACGTGAGAGCCTTGGACTGGCGAGCACGTTCATTCACCCCGGAGGGGGTGTCATTCGATATTTCACGAAGAACGAAGTCGGCCACCAAACAGGTCTGCTATCCACGGATACCGGGTTTACCTAACTTATGCCCAATAGCGTGCCTAAAAGAATACGAATCTCGCACCTCTACACTGCGCCCGTCCAATGACGGGCCTCTGTTCATCTCCCTGAAAAAACCCCATCTGCCGGTATCCACACCGACGCTGGCACGATGGATTAAATGGATACTAGCTACGGCCGGAATAGACGTCTCTGTTTTCTCATCTCACTCTGTTAGAGGCGCCATGGCCTCTAAAGCTTCGGCGGCCGGTTGCCGCTTGGAAGACATTCTGAAGGCTGCAGATTGGTCTACGGAATCCACATTCAGGAACTTTTACTTTAGACCGATACAACATTTTTCAGATAAAGTCATTGCTCAGCTTTAAACAAGCATAATAGGAGCCTCCGTGTCTTTAATAAAATTCCTAGATTTTACTAGTAGCATGACGTAAAGTCATGATTTTATTAATGACACGGAGGCGAGTATTATTCCCTCCCTCCCTCCCTGGGTTGGAGGTGGTGATATGGTTTTCTATTGCATCCTATCCTTTCTGGACTATATCACGACTTACTCCTTTAGGACGGGTCTTCCTGGCCCATAGTCTATTTATTTTTGCTGTATAGATTTTACGCTCTCTGTCGTTTGGCTTAGTTTACTTTAACTTTAATTGATCATGATCATCGCACTTTATGTTATGTCTAGTTAATATGTCATTTATTCCTTTTCAGAAGTCAAGATTACTATATATAAAGTGGAAAATATTACACCCAGTTGCAAGTTGAGATTTTACCATATTTCTCCCCTCTCTCATTTTAGCGTGATTCCAATTACTTATGGAACTAACAGGAGCTTCGCAGTTGACTCCGCATTTCCAGGAAGATATGTTCAGCTTCCCGAGTTTAAAGTTCAAATTCGAGTTCTAGTTCGGTTTACGGGTCTTCGGATCGCGACGAAAGAGGAAGAGGAAGAGAGTGCTACACCTTATATACTAAAAGGGGGAGGTTCCCCAATGTAGCACTGTGGGATATGTTGAATATGTATATATGTTAATGATATGTTTTTCTCTTTTTCACTCATTTCTCTCTTCGCTGCTGAGGGAAAATAAAAGAAAGAGAAGCATAATACTCGCCTCCGTGTCATTAATAAAATCATGACTTTACGTCATGCTACTAGTAAAATCTAGGAATTGTATAACAGGGCTCCACAGCAATAATACTACCAGTAATGTGTCTGAGTGTATAACAGAGCTCCACAGCAATAATACTCCCAGTAATGTGTCTGAGTGTATAACAGAGCTCCACATCAATAATACTCCCAGTAATGTGTCTGAGTGTGTAACAGAGCTCCACAGTAATAATACTCCCAGTAATGTGTCTGAGTGTATAACAGAGCTCCACAGTAAAAATACTCCCAGTAATGTGTTTGAGTGTATAACAGAGCTCCACAGCAATAATACTACCAGTAATGTGTCTGAGTGTATAACAGAGCTCCACAGCAATAATACTCCCAGTAATGTGTCTGAGTGTATAACAGAGCTCCACATCAATAATACTCCCAGTAATGTGTCTGAGTGTATAACAGAGCCCCACAGCAATAATACTCCCAGTAATGTGTCTCAGTGTATAACAGAGCTCCACAGCAATACTACTCCCAGTAATGTGTCTGAGAGTATAACAGAGCCCCACAGTAATAATACTCCCAGTAATGTGTCTGAGTGTATAACAGAGCTCCACAGCAATAATACACCCAGTAATGTGTCTGAGAGTATAACAGAGCCCCACAGTAATAATACTCCCAGTAATGTGTCTGAGTGTATAACAGAGCTCCACAGCAATAATACTCCCAGTAATGTGTCTGAGTGTATAACAGAGCTCCACAGCAATAATACTCCCAGTAATGTGTCTGAGCGTATAACAGAGCTCCACAGTAATAATACCCCCAGTAATGTGTCTGAGAGTATAACAGAGCCCCACAGTAATAATACTCCCAGTAATGTGTCTGAGTGTATAACAGAGCTCCACAGCAATAATACTCCCAGTAATGTGTCTGAGTGTATAACAGAGCTCCACAGCAATAATACTCCCGGTAATGTGTCTGAGTGTATAACAGAGCTCCACATCAATAATACTCCCAGTAATGTGTCTGAGTGTATAACAGAGCTCCACAGCAATAATACTCCCAGTAATGTGTCTGAGTGTGTAACAGAGCTCCACATCAATAATACTCCCAGTAATGTGTCTGAGTGTGTAACAGAGCTCCACATCAATAATACTCCCAGTAATGTGTCTAATGTGTATAACAGAATGCCACAGTAATAATACTCCCAGTAATGTGTCTGAGTGTATAACAGAGCTCCATAGCAATAATACTCCCAGTAATGTGTCTGAGTGTTTAACAGAGCTCCACATCAATAATACTCCCAGTAATGTGTCTGAGTGTGTAACAGAGCTCCACATCAATAATACTCCCAGTAATGTGTCTGAGTGTATAACAGAATGCCACAGTAATAATACTCCCAGTAATGTGTCTGAGTGTATAACAGAGCTCCACAGCAATAATACTCCCAGTAATGTGTCTGAGTGTATAACAGAGCTCCACAGCAATAATACTCCCAGTAATGTGTCTGAGTGTATAACAGAATCCCACAGTAATAATACCCCCAGTAATGTGTCTGAGTGTATAACAGAGCTCCACAGCAATAATACTCCCAGTAATGTGTCTGAGTGTATCACAGAGCTCCACAGCAATAATACTCCCAGTAATGTGTCTGAGTGTATAACAGAGCTCCACAGCAATAATACTCCCAGTAATGTATCTGAGTGTATAACAGAGCTCCACAGCAATAATACTCCCAGTAATGTGTCTGAGTGAATAACAGAGCTCCACAGCAATAATACTCCCAGTAATGTGTCTGAGTGTATAACAGAGCTCCACAGCAATAATACTCCCAGTAATGTGTCTGAGTGTGTAACAGAGCTCCACATCAATAATACTCCCAGTAATGCGTCTGAGTGTGTAACAGAGCTCCACAGCAATAATACTCCCAGTAATGTGTCTGAGTGTATAACAGAGCTCCACATCAATAATACTCCCAGTAATGTGTCTGAGTGTGTAACAGAGCCCCACAGCAATAATACTCCCAGTAATGTGTCTCAGTGTATAACAGAGCTCCACAGCAATACTACTCCCAGTAATGTGTCTCAGTGTATAACAGAGCTCCACAGCAATACTACTCCCAGTAATGTGACTGAGTGTGTAACAGAGCTCCACATCAATAATACTACCAGTAATGTGTCTGAGTGTGTAACAGAGCTCCACATAAATAATACTCCCAGTAATGTGTCTGAGTGTGTAACAGAGCTCCACAGCAATAATACTCCCAGTAATGTGTCTGAGTGTATAACAGAGCTCCACAGTAATATTACTCCCAGTAATGTGTCTGAGTGTATAACAGAGCTCCACAGCAATAATACTCCCAGTAATGTGTCTGAGTGTATAACCGAGCTCCACAGCAATAATACCCCCAGTAATGTGTCTGAGTGTATAACAGAGCTCCACAGTAATAATACTCCCAGTAATGTGTCTGAGTGAATAACAGAGCTCCACAGCAATAATACTCCCAGTAATGTGTCTGAGTGTGTAACAGAGCTCCACATCAATAATACTCCCAGTAATGTGTCTGAGTGTATAACAGAATGCCACAGTAATAATACTCCCAGTAATGTGTCTGAGTGTATAACAGAGCTCCACAGCAATAATACTCCCAGTAATGTGTCTGAGTGTA
The DNA here is from genome assembly GCF_036172605.1 of Pelobates fuscus. Classification (NCBI taxonomy): domain Eukaryota; kingdom Metazoa; phylum Chordata; class Amphibia; order Anura; family Pelobatidae; genus Pelobates; species Pelobates fuscus. Next base: position 5,397,409 of record NC_086326.1, on the reverse strand, counting down.
TAACAGAGCTCCACAGCAATAATACTCCCAGTAATGTGTCTGAGTGTATAACAGAGCTCCACATCAATAATACTCCCAGTAATGTGTCTGAGTGTATAACAGAATCCCACAGTAATAATACCCCCAGTAATGTGTCTGAGTGTATAACAGAGCTCCACAGCAATAATACTCCCAGTAATGTGTCTGAGTGTATCACAGAGCTCCACAGCAATAATACTCCCAGTAATGTGTCTGAGTGTATAACAGAGCTCCACAGCAATAATACTCCCAGTAATGTATCTGAGTGTATAACAGAGCTCCACAGCAATAATACTCCCAGTAATGTGTCTGAGTGAATAACAGAGCTCCACAGCAATAATACTCCCAGTAATGTGTCTGAGTGTATAACAGAGCTCCACAGCAATAATACTCCCAGTAATGTGTCTGAGTGTGTAACAGAGCTCCACATCAATAATACTCCCAGTAATGCGTCTGAGTGTGTAACAGAGCTCCACAGCAATAATACTCCCAGTAATGTGTCTGAGTGTATAACAGAGCTCCACATCAATAATACTCCCAGTAATGTGTCTGAGTGTGTAACAGAGCCCCACAGCAATAATACTCCCAGTAATGTGTCTGAGTGTATAACAGAGCTCCACAGCAATAATACTCCCAGTAATGTGTCTCAGTGTATAACAGAGCTCCACAGCAATACTACTCCCAGTAATGTGACTGAGTGTGTAACAGAGCTCCACATCAATAATACTACCAGTAATGTGTCTGAGTGTGTAACAGAGCTCCACATAAATAATACTCCCAGTAATGTGTCTGAGTGTGTAACAGAGCTCCACAGCAATAATACTCCCAGTAATGTGTCTGAGTGTATAACAGAGCTCCACAGTAATATTACTCCCAGTAATGTGTCTGAGTGTATAACAGAGCTCCACAGCAATAATACTCCCAGTAATGTGTCTGAGTGTATAACCGAGCTCCACAGCAATAATACCCCCAGTAATGTGTCTGAGTGTATAACAGAGCTCCACAGTAATAATACTCCCAGTAATGTGTCTGAGTGAATAACAGAGCTCCACAGCAATAATACTCCCAGTAATGTGTCTGAGTGTATAACAGAGCTCCACAGCAATAATACACCCAGTAATGTGTCTGAGTGTATAACAGAGCTCCACAGTAATAATACTCCACAGTAATAATGTGTCTGAGTGTATAACAGAACGCCACAGTAATAATACTCCCAGTAATGTGTCTGAGTGTATAACAGAGCTCCACAGCAATAATACTCCCAGTAATGTGTCTGAGTGTATAACAGAACGCCACAGTAATAATAGTCCCAGAAATGTGTCTGAGTGTATAACAGAGCTCCACAGCAATAATACTCCCAGTAATGTGTTTGAGTGTATAACAGAGCCCCACAGTAATAATACTCCCAGTAATGTGTCTGAGTGTATAACAGAGCTCCACAGCAATAATACTCCCAGTAATGTGTCTGAGTGTGTAACAGAGCTCCACAGCAATAATACTCCCAGTAATGTGTCTGAGTGTATAACAGAGCTCCACAGCAATAATACTCCCAGTAATGTGTCTGAGTGTATAACAGAGCTCCGCAGCAATAATACTCCCAGTAATGTGTGAGTGTATAACAGAGCTCCACAGCAATAATACTCCCAGTAATGTGTCTGAGTGTATAACAGAGCTCCGCAGCAATAATACTCCCAGTGCTGTGTCTGAGTGTATAACAGAGCTCCGCAGCAATAATACTCCCAGTAATGTGTCTAAGTGTATAACAGAGCTCCACAGCAATAATACTCCCAGTAATGTGTCTGAGTGTATAACAGAGCTCCACAGCAATAATACTCCCAGTAATGTGTCTGAGTGTATAACAGAGCTTCATAGTAATAATACTCCCAGTAATGTGTCTGAGTGTATAACAGAGCTCCACAGCAATAATATTCCCAGTAGCGTGTCTGAGTGTATAACAGAGCTCCAAAGCAATAATACTCCCAGTAATGTGTCTGAGTGTATAACAGAGCTCCACAGTAATAATACTCCCAGTAATGTGCCTGAGTGTATAACAGAGCTCCACAGCAATAATACTCGCAGTAATGTGTCTGAGTGTATAACAGAGTTCCACAGCAATAATACTACCAGTAATGTGTCTGAGTGTATAACAGAGCCCCACAGTAATAATACTCCCAGTAATGTGTCTGAGTGTATAACAGAGCTCACCAGCAATAATACTCCCAGTAATGTGTCTGAGTGTATAACAGAGTTCCACAGCAATAATACTACCAGTAATGTGTCTGAGTGTATAACAGAGCTCCACAGCAATATTTCTCCCAGTAATGTGTCTGAGTGTATAACAGAGCTCCACAGCAATAATACTCCCAGTAATGTGTCTGAGTGTATAACAGAGCTCCACAGTAATAATATTCCCAGTAATGTTCAGAGAAAATACAGTGTTTACATTGATTGATTGGAATACCTCCAGTGGCCGTCACTCAGACGGCCACCAGAGGGACTTCCTATCATGCAGGGCCCTAAAAAGGCCCTGTACACGTCAGACGTATTAAAATAAGTCTGACGTGTGCAGGAGAGAGAAGGCACTGTGTGCGCGCCTTCTCTCTCCAGCCTGTCAGCAGAGGAGGGGGCGGGCAAAGACCGCGAGCTGAGCTGTCAGTGCGCTCAGGACTTCAGAGGGCGGCATGATAGCCGCCCTCTGAAGTATGTGCGCATGTGTGGCGAAGCCGCGCATGCGCACAAGGGAGCGTCTGATTGCTCCCTGCTCGCGACCGCTTATTTCGTCATTTTGACAAAATAGGGGCCGCTTTACGAGGCTCCCGGCGCTGGAACCAGGTGAGTAAAAACTGCTGCCTGGAGAGTCCCTTTATCAATAACTTGGCCAATTACAAAACACGTACAGGAACGATAGGTTGAAGTGGAAGGGGCAGCCTCACTGCTCAATCCTCTGCCATTTAGGAGTTAAATCCCTTTGTTTATGAACCCTAGTCACACCTCCCTGCATGTGACTTGCACAGCCTTCCATAAACACTTCCTGTAAAGAGAGCCCTATTTAGGCTTTCTTTATTGCAAGTTCTGTTTAATTAAGATTTTCTTATCCCCTGCTATGTTAATAGCTTGCTAGACTCTGCAAGAGCCTCCTGTATGTGATTAAGGTTCAATTTAGAGATACAATTATTTAAGGTAAATTACATCTGTTTGAAAGTGAGACCAGTTTTTTTTCCATGCAGGCTCTGTCAATCATAGCCAGGGGAGGTGGGCTAGGGCTGCATAAACAGAAACAAAGTGATTTAACTCCTAAATGGCAGTGAATTGAGCAGTGAAATTGCAGGGGAATGATCTATACACTAAAACTGCTTTATTTAGCTAAAGTCATTTAGGTGACTATAGTGTTCCTTTAAACTGCTTTATCCATTTGAGATATTGGGAAGTGTGTATAAATAGATTGATTATAATTATATCCTTTCTCAGTACTAGGCCGTGCAATGCTCCATCAGACAGTATATTAAAGACAGTAGAGCCCCAGTGAAGCCCCAGATATCTGCCCCAAACTCCTCCCCAACAGGGATCAATACTAAGCAGCATTCATTTTTCTCTTGTTTACAAGATCTGTCTGTCATAATCTCCCCTGAAACAAGGGCATTCATAAAGATGAGCTAATTCTATCAATGTGTCCAGGGAGATTTGTGATTTTCTACAATAAATGTCTATTTATTATAAATGTAATTCACATATATTTTTTTTTCTCTGGAGGAAATCTATAGCACTTATGGTCCTTCCAACTTTCATATCATTGGACATAGTCTCGGTTGCCAAGTAGCTGCGGAAGCTGGAAAAAGAATTTCCCCTTGCATTGGGAGAATGACTGGTAATATTTGAACATTGAATAGAATGAATAATAAAAAGTTATAAAACAAATACATAACGTATGCTGAAACCTTGTTTATCCAGGTCTAGATCCTGCAAGACCCTACTTTGAAAACACCCCTATCGAGGTCAGATTGGATTCCTCCGATGCATGTTTTGTGGATGTGATACATACTAACGCAGGAGGTAAAAACACATTTAATTAATCCAGTATTAAGTCATTTAAGAATCCTTAAAAATAAACTTTTTTAGGAAGGCACATCAACTAACCAGTTACCACAAGTCAATTTTTACTTTGAACAGAATGTACCTGAAGCGTTTTGTGTAATTGTATCCAACTTCCTTTAGATGGCATGTTGTTTGAGCAGGGCCTGTGCCCAGTCTTGCTACGGTTTGTCAGACTTGGCTTGTTGCAAATACCTGTTTTTCCTGTTCATTAATATAAAGCCCTGCTGAGTATGTTGGTGCATTCTAAGCAGTAAAATGTTTCAATAAGTTGAAATAAAACTCGTTTTAATTTGGTGTTTTACAGTTGCAGGCGTCCTAAAACCAGCTGGTCATCACGATTTCTATGCTAACGGCGGGACACATATGCCGGGCTGCCCAGACTCTTTCGAACCAGATTCTCTTTCACCAAGTGACCTTATAAATGGTAGTAACTGTTTAATTACATTCATGGTGTATCCTATGTGAAACATGACCTCTTAATATCATGCAGTATTAAAACTGCATTCTTAACAAATATCACTCAGTTTGAAACCTTTTCGCAGTTTGATCCGTTTGCACGGATCCAAAAAAAACCTGACTATTTGCCGTTTAGGGTGAATAAACTAGCAGGGTTATTTACTAAATTACCCCCTTAAGGACCAAACTTCTGGAATAAAAGGGAATCATGACATATCACACATGTCATGTGTCCTTAAGGGGTTAAAGGACCATTATAGGCACCCAGACCACTTCCGCTTAATGAAGTGGTCTGGGTGCCTGGTCCCTCTAGGATTAACCCTTTTTTTTTATAAACATAGCAGTTTCAGAGAAACTGCTATGTTTACACTGAGGGTTAATCCAGCCTCCAAAACCTCTAGTGGCTGTCTCATTGACAGCCGCTAGAGGCGCTTGCGTGCTTCTCACTGTGAAAATCACAGTGAGAAGACGCCAGCGTCCATAGGACAGCATCCAGTGCTTTCCTATGAACTGGCTGAATGCGCGAGCGGCTCCTGCCGCGCATGCGCATTCAGTCGATGACGTCGCGAGGAAGGAGGAGAGGAGGAGGAAAGCTCCCGCTGGAGAAAGGTAAGATTTTAACCCCTTCCTATCTCCAGAGCCCGGCGGGAGGGGGTACCTGAGGGTGGGGGCACCCTCAGGGCACTATAGTGCCAGGAAAACGAATATGTGGTCCTTTGAATTTTTCAGGCCCATCAGTATAGCTTTAAATTCTCAGGACTTCACCACCTTTCAGATCTCAGTATCCGTGGGTGCATGGAAGAGATATATACATGGACATAGTATAGCACTACTTGAAAATATAAATCACACGCTTTATTCAGTACACTTACGATATACACGCAATAAAGAAGCCCATCAATTTGTCTTTGCGTTCCCTCTGTCCAGATTGCCTTTCTTTATTACGTGTATATCGTAAGGGATTCAGGAGGGATAAGCCAAATGGCTAATGTTTTAGGTAAACTAGAAAAATGGTCAGAGTTGTGGCAACTGACATTTAATGTGGATAAGTGCAAGATAATGCATCTTGGACGTAAAAACCCAAGGGCAGAGTACAGAATATTTGATAGAGTCCAAACCTTAACATCTGAGGAAAGGGATTTAGGGGTGATTATTTCTGATGACTTAAAGGTAGGCAGACACTGTAATAGAGCAGCAGGAAATGCTAGCAGAATGCTGGGTTGTATAGGGAGAGGTATTAGCAGTAGAAAGAGGGAAGTGCTCATGCCATTGTACAGAACACTGGTGAGACCTCACTAGGAGTATTGTACGCAGTACTGGAGACCGTATCTTCAGAAGGATATTGATACCTTAGAGAGAGTTCAGAGAAGGGCTATGTAACGGATCACCTGGCACCCCGACTTGGTACCTCCGTTAATGGATGCTCCTAGTGCTTCCTGAGGACTCCAAGCACTCTGGCAGACACCATAATCACCGAATCCGAGAAACCTTTAAATTCTCCCAAGCGTATGAATGCTGTAGACCATTGAATAGGAACCATACGAATAGGCTTGTACTCCTAGCAGTCAACTGGAACAGCATGCAAGAAATCCTTCCCCCCAATAATGAGACGACACATCACTTTGAGGGTAAAACAGGAACTCTGGACTGGCTCATCCAGCCCGGCTTTTATTCACAAACAGATACATACAGGACACTCCCAGGGGGAGGATGAAATTGACCAATCACATGGATGTACCTCCCACACATTTCCTCCCCTTAGATTAACACTTAATCCAATTATACAGTACACACTTTTCCCCAATTCCTGGATGTACCCCAAATACATATGATACACCCCTAAAACAGGTATCCCCTGATAGCCCTGATCTGGGTGAGCAACATACTCAAAAATCACCCAGATCGGACCAGGGGTTCGGGAGTTATGAGCAGGCAAAGTCTTGACCGACCGCATGGGTAAAGTATCCGAAAACAGTTCCATGCATTTTGGCCCTGCGGTCGGTCACAAACAAGGGAATGAAAACAGGCGAATTGCCTGTGTTATAGAGCCTGGAGAGGGTTTGAATGAATTCCCTTGTTTGAGGGGTTCTTTCTACCGAACGGCGGGTCATTCGGTAGTTTCTATACGAAATCCTGGAAGTCTGGAGGTCTCAGCGGTGTTTGCCTAGTCGAGTGTCCGATTTTAGTTCCAGACGCTCGACGGCAAAACACCGCTGTTCGTTAGTTTAAGATGGCCGCCGCCACGTGTTCGGCTCCCGAATGGCGGCCACCCAGAGGACACAGACCACACTGCTCTGATTGCCAATTACCTGTTTGCAACATTTTTGCAAACGGTAATTGGAGGCACACTCATTCCTGGGTGGTCTGGTTGTTCGGTAGTTTCACTCAATATACTGAATGGAGTGATTCTACCGAACAATCAGATGAATGCTGCATACATATCCCAGGTTAAACTTAACACATCTATAAATACATATATAATATTACAGCCAGTACACTCGAATATGCTTCACAGTCTTAAAGGGACAGTAGTCCCAAAAGTCCCAATGTGTCCATGGATGCTGTTAAAAGGGCCAGTAGCAGCAATATACAGTATAACAAGCCCACATATAAATCTTTAAATGTACCAGTTTTCCAGGGGCCATAGTCAGCGGGTAAGAGGCAGGCAGCCAGGCCCCTCCAATGTCCAGTGGCGAGGTGGGTTCCGCCACATTTCTCCCCTTTCCCATTTAGACTATCCAGACTCCAGACCTCCAGTCGGTCTGGGGCTCTGATAGTCGGCTGGCTGTCCTCACATGGGGTAGTTGTCCAGATGGCCCCCTGCCACTTGTGTCCAGTTATAGGTCCAAGGCTTGAGGAAAAAGTAACCAGGGTGTCCTCTCCCCTGGTTGAACACAGCTGTTGTTGGGGAAAAACGACTTTCTCCCCTTCCGATATTGTGTCTGGCTGTTGTGGACTAGGACCGACTGTCCCTATCCCCAGGGGTGTAGGTGCAGAGACTATGGTCCCATCTGCACGGTTGTGGGGTTTACTGTCTCCCCTTGGTGTGCTAAGCTGCCGCTGGGGAGAGGGAATGACAAACTCCTCTCCCTGAACCGTAGACTGCCGCTGGGGAGCAAGGACGGCTCCTTCAGCTCCCTGTAACTTGGGCACAGAGACCACGGTCCCATCTATACTGGTGAGGGGCTTACGGTCTCCCCTTGGTGAGCTGTGCTGCCGCTGGGGAGAGGGAATAACAACCTCCTCTCCCTGACCCGTAGACTGCCGCTGGGGAGCAAGGACATCTCCTTCAGCTCCCTGTAGCTTGGGCACAGAGACCACGGTCCCATCTGTGCTGGTGTGGGGCTTACTGTCTCCCCTTGGTGAGCTGTGCTGCCGCTGGGGAGAGGGAATAACAACCTCCTCTCCCTGACCCGTAGACTGCCGCTGGGGAGCAAGGACATCTCCTTCAGCTCCCTGTAGCTTGGGCACAGAGACCACGGTCCCATCTGTGCTGGTGTGGGGCTTACTGTCTCCCCTTGGTGTGTTAGGCTGCCGCTGGGGAGCAAGGATGGCACCTTCAGCCCCCTGTACTACACACTGCCGCTGGGGACCTGGGCCAACTGCCCAGCCTCCCTGTAGGGCCGGCAGAGAGACCACGGTCCCATCTCCACCTGCCATCTGTGGGTCTTCCCAGGACCAGTCGATAAGGTCCCCCATTTCTGGGGCTAGTTGGGCAGTAGGGGGTACTAAATGCAGGTCTCCTACTGGCGGGCTTAGTTGTTGGGGAGGGGGAACAAAACTCACCGCTCCCAATGGTGTACAGTCCAGAAGCCCCATCAGGTTAGAGACAGGCGGTGTCACTGGATCATATAAGTCCGCATAATTCTGTTTGATCTCCCACTGCTCTGGTGGTACTTGTGGGGTATATGGTAACTGACTGGCACTGAACAGGTGTTGGTAATCCTGCTCCAGCTCCCATTCCTGGACAGCCAGTTCAGTCAAGTCTGGCCTTAGGTCCTCGGCCATAGGGAGATCCAGCACGGCTTCTCTGTAGTCAAATATGTCCCAAAGCCGTGACTCTGCCGCACTCCCAAAGTCTGGTTCTGCAAATGTCCCCCATAATAAGCCAGGGCCATTATAATCCTCGCCCTCGGGTTTGCCAAATTTGGCCATTCCAGGCACCCGCTGAACCGCGTACCAACGTAGCGCTTGGTATGCGTCCTCGAGACCCAGTTCTCTCCATGCCAGTGAATCAAGTTGCATCATCCATTCCTCCTGAGCCTGTTCTCCCAGCATAGGTATCCGTAGGGCCACTCTGGCTTGTAATCGCTGCTCCTTGCTGGGGAGACGCTCACCTCGCCAACGCTGGACACCCTCTAGGGTTTCTTCCCACATCCCCTGTCGGGCATCCTCTCTGCATGCCAACCTGGATGCCTCTGCTATCGGCTTATCCAGTGTGACCAAGATGCTCTGTAATCTCCAGTTAAACTCCTCTTCCACTTGGAGCACTGTCCAGGGACTCGCTGGTTCTATGCCGCTCCATAATAATTCCTGTGTCTCCAGGGTGTTGTTCCTCTCACACCAGGACGCCATCCCACCGCTGCCACCAATGTAACGGATCACCTGGCACCCCGACTTGGTACCTCCGTTAATGGATGCTCCTAGTGCTTCCTGAGGACTCCAAGCACTCTGGCAGACACCATAATCACCGAATCCGAGAAACCTTTAAATTCTCCCAAGCGTATGAATGCTGTAGACCATTGAATAGGAACCATACGAATAGGCTTGTACTCCTAGCAGTCAACTGGAACAGCATGCAAGAAATCCTTCCCCCCAATAATGAGACGACACATCACTTTGAGGGTAAAACAGGAACTCTGGACTGGCTCATCCAGCCCGGCTTTTATTCACAAACAGATACATACAGGACACTCCCAGGGGGAGGATGAAATTGACCAATCACATGGATGTACCTCCCACACCTTTCCTCCCCTTAGATTAACACTTAATCCAATTATACAGTACACACTTTTCCCCAATTCCTGGATGTACCCCAAATACATATGATACACCCCTAAAACAGGTATCCCCTGATAGCCCTGATCTGGGTGAGCAACATACTCAAAAATCACCCAGATCGGACCAGGGGTTCGGGAGTTATGAGCAGGCAAAGTCTTGACCGACCGCATGGGTAAAGTATCCGAAAACAGTTCCATGCATTTTGGCCCTGCGGTCGGTCACAAACAAGGGAATGAAAACAGGCGAATTGCCTGTGTTATAGAGCCTGGAGAGGGTTTGAATGAATTCCCTTGTTTGAGGGGTTCTTTCTACCGAACGGCGGGTCATTCGGTAGTTTCTATACGAAATCCTGGAAGTCTGGAGGTCTCAGCGGTGTTTGCCTAGTCGAGTGTCCGATTTTAGTTCCAGACGCTCGACGGCAAAACACTGCTGTTCGTTAGTTTAAGATGGCCGCCGCCACGTGTTCGGCTCCCGAATGGCGGCCACCCAGAGGACACAGACCACACTGCTCTGATTGCCAATTACCTGTTTGCAACATTGTTGCAAACGGTAATTGGAGGCACACTCATTCCTGGGTGGTCTGGTTGTTCGGTAGTTTCACTCAATATACTGAATGGAGTGATTCTACCGAACAATCAGATGAATGCTGCATACAAATCACCCAGGATAAACTTAACACATCTATAAATACATATATAATATTACAGCCAGTACACTCGAATATGCTTCACAGTCTTAAAGGGACAGTAGTCCCAAAAGTCCCAATGTGTCCATGGATGCTGTTAAAAGGGCCAGTAGCAGCAATATACAGTATAACAAGCCCACATATAAATCTTTAAATGTACCAGTTTTCCAGGGGCCATAGTCAGCGGGTAAGAGGCAGGCAGCCAGGCCCCTCCAATGTCCAGTGGCGAGGTGGGTTCCGCCACAGGCTACTAAACTGGTTCATGGATTGCAGGATAAAACTTACCAGGAAAGGTTAAAGGATCTTAACATGTATAGCTTGGAGGAAAGACGAGACAGGGGGGATAGAAACATTTAAATACATAAAGGGAATCAACACAGTAAAGGAGGAGACTATATTTAAAAGAAGAAAAACTACCACAACAAGAGGACATAGTCTTAAATTAGAGGGGCAAAGGTTTAAAAATAATATTAGAAAGTATTACTTTACTGAGAGGGTAGTGGATGCATGGAATAGCCTTCCAGCTGAAGTGGTAGAGGTTAACACAGTGAGGGAGTTTAAGCATGCATGGGATTGGCATAAGGCTATCCTAACTAGAAGATAAGGCCAGGGACTAATTAAAAGTATTTTGAAATATTGGGCAGACTAGATGGGCCGAATGGTTCTTATCTGCCGTCACACTCTATGTTTCTATGTTTCTAAGGGTTAATTATGTGGCGGCCGGCCCGGAATTGCTAGCCAGCCACCCACCTCATTAAATACAAAAAAGTAAATTAAATAAGTAAAAATCCTATGGGGGTCAATAATACTATACTAGAAGTATTGTCTACCTCCCATGATGACGGGGCCTGTGAAATAATGAGGGGATATATTGCACCCCATGCCCTTACCCATAAGCTTCAGGTGGGGATGCTTTAAATTTTAAGGGGGGGGGGGTGGACTTTGTGTTTCCCCCCTGGGCCCATACATGCCAACTAATGGTGCATGTCTACTAAATATTTAAAACTAGCGACTGGATAGCTATTGCTTCCCAATTCCTCAAAAAGGCCTCATCCCAAGGACATAGTCCATCCCATGCCCTCACCCATGGGCATTGTGTGGGGGGCATAGTGTCCCCTCCTCAACCCCCAACCCAGGCTGACAGGGGGGGACCCTAATATTAACAATACGGGGGGCCTACTCTCCCCTCCTCTGGTCCTGCCCCATGCCATCAGGTGGGTCCCTTATTAATTAATGGGGGGTGGACATGACATTAATATGATAATAATAGGAAGATCATCCTCCTCCAGTGCAAGTGCTGCTAAGGGACAAATCATTGTTCACATTTTCAATCACTTAAAAAAGCAAGTGAATGATAAGTTGTGAGCGGGCATCTTGCCAGATGAATTCGGTTTATCAGTGACCGCCATGCTGCAGATTGGTTTGAATGCAGCCATTCGTGATTTTCCCAACGCATCTGAACCAATGTTACAGAATCGATCAAAGTGACCAAATCCTGGCCGAGTTTGGCTTCAGTAAATCTGAGAATGGCTGTTTTCACTGGATTTTGTCCATTTCAATTATATAGAAAAACTCTAACAATATAATTTGAGCCAATTTTGTTTTGGAAGTTCAAGTGATTTATTTTAATGTGGATAAATTCATTCCTTCAAAAAAAGTAATTCTGTCCATTTTTAACAACAGAAACAAGACACTTTTTGGGGTGTGATCACTACAGAGCGTATCAGTTCTTCCTGGAGAGTATTCAAAACTGCAGTGGGTTTCTTGCTTTCCCTTGTGACAGCTATGACTCATTTAATAATGTAAGTGACATTACAAGGTCTATTGCTACCAGCCCAGTGACAATACTATTATCATGGGAAGGCATGTGCTCAATCATAGGTCTTCTGTGGTTATCTTTTCCTGTGTATCTACAGTTGGAAAAGGCAGGAAGATATTAATGTGTTTTTAGTTTATTTTATATCAGACAGATGCTTCTCAAAGTAGCCTACTATTGCAAAAAGAAAGGTTAGCAGTGTAATGCTCCATAAATATAATAATAATAATAATAATACATTGGGGGGGGGGGGGGAGGGTTACTAGGCATTACTAGGAGCGCAGCTTACTGAAAATGGCAACAGAATGGTTAAAGAATGTTTGTTTGCATTCATTGTGGATGTTTCAGTTTAACCTTGGAGTCCAACTAGCAAAGTGGTCTGTTGCTCAGGTGCTCTGGTGCAGGTGTACGTAAGATATATTTTCTGATATTATAACATTTTTTTTTTTTTAAATCTATTTTAAAAGCTTATCCAAAAAGATGAAATCAAACCTAAATTAGCAGGTACATTCCATTAATGCGTATCCCACCATTAAAACTTTGCATCACTTTTCAGACCACAACACTGAAATCACTAAGAAAAAAAAGGGGTTCACCGCAGTGTTTATTTTGGCAGCAAATTTCAATGTAGTTTTAGTCATAGTCTTTGGACTAAAAAGCCATTTTAGTTTTAGTCGATTTTTAGTCACCTGAATTGTTTTAGTTTTAGTCTAGTTTTAGTCGACTAAATCTCCAGTAGATTTTAGTCAACACAACTCAAAATGTAATGGGTTTTGTTGACGTCTCTATCTGTCTCTTTTGCCCCTCCCCCAGCCCCTCTGTGTCTCTTTGTGCCCCCACAACTCCTCTGGGTGTCTCTCTATGAAGCCCCGTTCTGTCCCTTCCCAAGCCCTTCTGTAGTTTCCCCTCATCCCAGCTCCTCTGTCGCTTTGTGCACCTCAGCCCCTCCATGCATCTCATCTCCCCCATGTTTCTCACTCTCCCAGCTGCCCATGTGTCTCAATTTCTCCCCGAGCCTCTCCACGTGTCTCATTTCCCCCAAACCCCTCCATGTGCTTATTTCCCATCCCCAGTCACTCCATATGTCTCATTCTCCTCCCCCCCCCCATGTGTCTCATTCTCCCACCCCCCATGTGTCTCATTTTCCTAGCCCACATGGGTCTCATTCTCCCAGCACCCCCATGTGTCTCAATTTCTCCCCGAGCCTCTCCACATGTCTCATTTCCCCCAAACCCCTCCATGCGCTTATTCCCCTTCCCCAGTCACTCCATATGTCTCATTCTCCCACCCCCCACATGTGTCTCGTTTTCCCAGCCCATATGGGTCTCATTCTCCCAGCACCCCCATGTGTCTCAATTTCTCCCCGAGCCTCTCCACGTGTCTCATTTCCCCCAAACTCCTCCATGTGCTTATTTCCCTTCCCCAGTCACTCCATATGTCTCATTCTCCCCCCCCCCCCCCATGTGTCTCATTTTCCCAGCCCACATGGGTCTCATTCTCCCAGCACCCCCATGTGTCTCATTCCCTCCCTCCCACATGTGTCTTACCTGCCAGTGCTAATTTTGACGGCAAATTTCAATTTAGTTTTACTGCTAGTCTTTGGACTAAAACGCCATTTTAGTTTTAGTTGTATTTTAGTCATCTGAATTGTTTTAGTCTAGTTTTAGTTGACTAAATCTCAAAATTGTTAGTCGACAAAATGAGCACTGGTTCACTGCTAGTCGGGGCTGTAATCATGCTTTATACAGCTGTGCACCCCACGAGGTAGGTTTAGGGGAAGTTAGGGTCTGGGAAGGTTTTCTCTGGAGGGTATTAAGGTTAGGGGATAACTCCCTTCAATATGCTGTGAAATGTCACTCCTACTGCTCTCAGCCAAGAAGAGATGATTTTAATCAGCTGTTTAATATTAGCTTGTTTAGTGTATTCCACACCTGCTATGATTAATGAATTGTCTTGTTTCAGGGTCCCTGTTTCCCGTGTCCACCCTCTGGATGTTCTCTCATGGGTTTCTGTGCTGATCGATTTCTTAATAGCACAAACAATAAGACAATTGAGCATCAAGTCTTCTATTTAAAAACTGGCTCAAAAGTCTCTAGTTTACCAAGTAAGTTTCTAAGGAAAATCTTCTGGCAAGACCAAAGTGATTAATGGCAGGAATATTGACCAGTTAGCTAGACCATCAGACCTGTTCATAAAAATGATTCCCATATTGTGGTTTTATTTTTTTTTTTGAATTTATTTTATTTATTCAATTTATAGCATTTGACTTGAAGAAAAAAAGAACAAAACACGTAGTGGTAATATATAACAATAGAGGTATTATTTAGCATTAAATACCGAAGGTTTCTCTATAGAATACAATATTCAGTGAAAACCATCAGATGTATATATGGTATATCTTACAATCATACTATATTTGTTTGATAACCAACCATTATTAAAAAGCTCATACCAAAGATTTTCCACAGTATAGCTGTTACATTGATAAACATAATCAGCTTACCAATAATAAAAAAACTATATACATAATAAGAATAAATTAAATTCCTGAGGCTCGAAGTGGGGCTTCAAAAGGAGCACAATCTTTGTTGTCTTATATAGTGTCTATTTGTCCAGGGTAACCATAGTTTGACCAAATTCCTAGTGCCAAAGAAGGGGTTTGATTCCATCCTGTGCTGATAGTCTATTTGCTCCATAATATTATGCCATGATAATGGGATAGAAGATTTCCAAGCCCTAGCTATGCATATTTTAATGGCAAAAAAAATATGGGTCAGAAGATATTTTTGATATTTATCTTGCGAAGGAAAACCAATATTAAAAAGGAAAAGTTGAGGGCTCATTTCTTTTATCTCCTTGAAAATAGAGTTAACAAGACCAAGCATTTGAATTTTTACGTTACTAAGCCCCTGACATTCCCACCATATATGGTATATAGTGCCCTCCTCATTCCCACATCTCCAACAATTCCTAGAATGTACAGATGATATTTTATAGAGTCAAGCCGGTACCATATACCATCTATATATTATCTTTAGATGTGTTTCGTAGAGAGAGACACTATGTATACAGCGCTTAACTAGGAGTGTAGCTTTACTCCATTCCAGAAGTGGAAAAGATTCCCCAATATCTCGTTCCCATTTAATAAAGGAGGTAACATGAGAGTCTTGTTCCATTGATTCTAGCAATGTAATAAATCTAGAGATCCCTCCCTTCTTTTTAAATAGTACAATAAGAGGATTAACATTATGGTCCTTAAGTATAGTCCAAGATAGTAGAAACTTTTTAATCCTTAGATATTGGAAAAAGGTCTCTAGGGGGAAGATTATATTTTTCTTGCTTTTGTATAAATGGGATGGGTTTAGATCCATCTGATAAATCAGAGATCTTCAATATGCCTAGGTGTATCCAGGGTTGAACATTTATATTATCCATTGCGTGTTGTAGGACCACTAATGGAACCCTATATAGTAATTTGTCTTCCAAGTTCAATTTTTTATTTAAGATATTTGAGGTATTAATCATATCTATCAATATTCGATTGGAAAAATGCTTGGTCTCCAATTCACCTAGTTTCAAAATACCCATCCAAAAAAGAACAGACAATTTATATCTGGGGCTATACTCCTGTTCTAGAGTGAGCCATGATTGATTTCCCTGGTCCCTGTCTAGCCACTGTAAAAGGTGAGTCGCCAAACATGCTTCATGGATTTTATCGACATCTGGAAATGCTATTCCTCCCTTCTGATAACTCCTTCGGAGAGTATCAAACGCTATCCTAGGTGGTTTATTTGCCCAAATATATTTAGAAATCAGATTTTGAAAGTGGTTAAGAATACCTTTCCCCACTCTATAAGGAATCGCCCTAAGATAGTATACAAGTTTAGGTAACAGGAATGCCATGATCATATTTAATCTTCCTATCCATGAGGACTCAATCTTCCTCCATTTGTCTACCTGTTAAATCTAAGTTAAATATCCTACGTGTGTTATCAGTAGTACCTCTCCCTCTCACAAATCCAGACTGATCAACATCAATCAGTTCTCCAATTACCTCTTTAAATCGATTAGACAATATTTGAGAAAATATTTTCATATCTAAATGAATAAGAGATATAGGTCTATAGTTAGCAATACGTGTTAGATCTTGCCCTACTTTGGGTATAGGAATAATTGAAGCCAACAACATCTCATTGGGGAAGGGGGTATACACGGATACCTTCGTAAACATCTCTAAAAGGATAGGGGAAATAAATCTAGAAAAGGTTTTATAGAACATTGCTGAAAAACCATCGGGGCCTGGTGCCTTATTCAGTTTTAGGTTATCTATTGCTTTGGTTACTTCTGATAATAAAAATGGGGCATTCGACATTTCCAACTTCCTTTGATTAATTTTTGGTAGTTTAAGATTTCTCAAGAATGTATCCATTTCTTCTCTACTCTTCCCTACCTCCTCTAGATTATATAGGGATCTATAGAATTCCGCAAATGCATTTGCAATGTCATTTGGTGACGTTAAATGTTTATCCCCTAAGACGATTTTTTTTATAGATTTATCTTTAAGGTTATTTTTGATTTTATTAGAAAGATCTTTTTTTATTTTATTGTTATTATGGTACCATCTTTGCTTAAGAAATAATATATTTTTATTGACCATATCATAAATTCTGTCTTTGATAATTCCCCTTAAGTTAGCTATTTCTTCAATTAAGTCTTTGTTCGCCATATTTTTTATTTAAACGTTTCTTATTTGCCAATATTATTCTTAACTCTTGCAAAGATTCTCCCTTCTTCCTTTTAAATTCAGAACCAAGTTTAATCAATAATCCCCTTATAAAACTTTTAAAAGTACACCATACCATTGCCGTGGGGACTTCCCCATTATCATTAATAGTCAAAAAAAAATTAAATTTCAGATGACAAAAAATCAATGTTACACTCTGATTTCAGAAGGCTTTCGTTAAGTCTCCACCTTGTCCTTGGTCTAAGACTACCTTTTAACTTAACCTTGATGAATACTGGTGCATGGTCCGACAAAACTATAGATCCAATATTGGATTTAATAATTGATCTTAAAAACCCGGCTTTCACCAGAAACATATCTATTCGAGAATAGGTCTGATGGACATGTGAAAAAAAAAAGGATAATCTCTCTCACTAGGATTCAAAGTCCTCCAACAATCAAATAGAGAATTCCTATCTAGAAATTCCAAAAAATCGGATACATAGGTATTTACAGATTTGTGATCTCTAGTATTTTTATGACTTTTGTCCCGTGTTGGGTCCTATACGCAATTAAAATCTCCCCCAATTATAATGTTGCCACATGCTAATTCATCAACCGTTTTCATGATTTCATCCAAAAGGTCCCCCGGGCAAGAATTTGGTGCATAAATATTGACCAAAGTATAGATTATGCCATCAATTTTTGAAATGAGTATCACATATCTTTCCATTGGGTCCCCAGTTAGACGTATCAGTTCAAAATTAATTCTGCTGGAGATTATGATAGCAGTGCCTCTTTTTTTTTTTTTTTTTTTTTTTTTTTTTACTCCCCTCCATTTTTGAAGAAAATATTAACAGGAATTTCTTAAACTTCCAGAGTCTCTCTGGAGGGTTGATCCAATGTGTCTCCTGAATAAAGGCAATGTCTATATCATTTTCATTTAGAAATTTATAGACCGCTCCCCTTTTCTGTGGTGAATTCAAACCCTGAACATTCCATGATACCACATTAAGTACCGTCATAGCACCTATTGTCCTGATTGCACCCCAGGTCAAGTCTCAGAAAAAGGAAAGAAAAAAAAAATACACATTTACATAATAAAGTACATAAAACATAAACAGTGTTCCATGAAGGGGAACAAACCCCCTCCTGGTAATCCAGTGGGGAGACATATATATATGGAGCCCCCTCAACGAGACCTGCATATGATTGCAGGAATGAAGACCCTGGCGAGAGGAGGAATGCCTTCAAACTCTTCAGAAACCAAACAGCATTCCAAATATCCAGAAAATATAGGATATGGCGTATACTGCGCCCAAATATTATACGTACATACACCTCTGCGAGGAAAAGTTGGTAAAATACCTCGGAATAATAAAACAGAAAAAAATATAATAGTGCAATACAGTATATAACAGTGCAAATATTTGTGCTAGGTAACTGTAGGAAAAACACTCACATACAGTAGAGCTATATAAGAGCTCTACTTTTTTCAGCGTGGACGGTATAATCCCCGTCTAAGGATGTAAGGTGGTGAAGATGGTACTGGTCCTCCAAATGCACAATGGGGATAAAAGAGAAAGAGACGCTCTGATAGTGTAGTAAGTACTATAAAATCAGGGTGATAAGATAAAGTAATGTACTTACAATTTTTAGAGCAAGACTTGCTCTAGTTATAACAGCATGGGTGGTACTATCCCCACCTAAGGATATGATGGCACCAGGTAGTTGAACAGGACATAGAGGAATATATAAAATAATAAAAGAATAAATGTCTAAAAATATAAAATAGACTATTTATTAACAAATATTACATATAAAAATATAGGTACAAATGTCCAAAGTATAAGGGGGTCCCACTTGACGCGTTTCGCCTCTCCAGAGGCTTTATCAAAAGTGTGGGGTAGTTTCCTCGCTGTCCTGTATAAATATGGGTGAGTTGATTGCAGAATGCTACCTGGTGAGGCTTTCTTCCGGTCTCGTGGTGCGTACCGGAAGTGATGTAGTCCATAGATGCTGGCTTTGATTTGCGTTCCATTGTGGACCGCACGCGTCACAACCGGAAGTGACGCGGGTGGTCAGAGTCTTTTGCGATCACATGACTTCTGTTTGGAACGCACGCAGCGAAAAAAGGCGTGCGTTGCGTTCCAAGGATAAAAAGACCTATATCTCCCACACATCAGAGCGTCTCTTTCTCTTTTATCCCCATTGTGCATTTGGAGGACCAGTACCATCTTCACCACCTTACATCCTTAGACGGGGATTATACCGTCCACGCTGAAAAAAGTAGAGCTCTTATATAGCTCTACTGTATGTGAGTGTTTTTCCTACAGTTACCTAGCACAAATATTTGCACTGTTATATACTGTATTGCACTATTATATTTTTTTCTGTTTTATTATTCCGAGGTATTTTACCAACTTTTCCTCGCAGAGGTGTATGTACGTATAATATTTGGGCGCAGTATACGCCATATCCTATATTTTCTGTTTCACCAATACACAAGGTTTGGGAATCCTTGTATTGTATACAGCAGCCCCCATTGTTATCTTACGGTATAGTGAGCGCCTATAAACCCTGTTTTTTCATTCCAAATATCCAGCCTGTAATCAATCATATGTCAATCCATAGATCTATTAACTTTGTCTAGAATATAGGACCACACTAACCCATAAGGCCATATCACAGCAAATTACTGATCTAACTCTACTTAGTATATTTTACAATATCTAATATCTAATAGTACAAATCTCCCTCTCCTCTCGCCTCCCTCAATTGTTGTAATTCCAAAATATAATATAAAATGTGGAACATATTCCAGGAAGGGAAGCAAATCCCTTCCTGGTAGTCCAATGAGGAAACGTAGGAACCTATAACCTCCTGAACAAGACCTGCCTATAATTGCAGAAATAAGGACACTGGCAAGAGGAGAAAGGTCTCCAAACTTCATCAGAAACCAAACAATATTCCAAATATCCGACCTATGATTAACACAATAACGTTCAGTAGATCGATTAGTTTTGTCTAGAATATCGGACCACACTAATCTAAAGAACCATGTTACATCGAATTGCTAATCTAACTCTGCTCAACATGCCTCTCCAGCTCTTGAGTATGATAATACAAGCCCTCCCTCTCATTTCCCCTCCCTTGACCATTCTATCTCCAAATTTCCCTGATATCCCCATAGTCCAGCTCCCCCTACCTATTGTAATCAAAATCAGCTTTACCTCTTATATATTATCTTACTTTTACCAAGACCTCTAACCTTGTTCACCCCATTAATACCCACGTAATGTCTAATAGACCTTAATTTGATCATAGGTGAAGAATAAAAATTAAAAAATGTCCAAACCCATATTATGAAATTGTACTTATTACTACTCATGTATGGATGGCTTACTTCCATTCTTATTAATACTAAATAATATCATAACTATTGTGATCAAAGCTTGTGTTACTATAAAGTATATGTGTAAAGTCTCTGTAAAATTCCTTCATGTCAAACTCCATAATTGGAAAGGTGTACCAATAATACCACATTATACCTATTGTGATCAAAGCTAGTGTTAATACAAAATATGTGAAAAATCTCTATAAAGTTCCTTCATGTCGAACTCCATATTTGAAAAAGTGTAGATCCACTAAATTGCAAATGTGCTTTATACCATTCTTATATATACCTAATGTGCCATATTCAAATACCCATCGGAGATATAATATATAGAGTTTACCGATATCCTATGTGGTTAATTATATCCAAAACGGAGGAGAACAAGGGAGAAAAGGCATCTAAACAAGAAATAGTGTACAATGCCCATATGTTATAATGTAATTGCATAACTTCCAACATTATTCCAAACTGGCATTGCCTTAGACCATAGCTCATGTCAAACACCATATATGAAAACAGTGTAGATTAATTAAGTTGCAAGTATTGCTAGATACCCTTATCCATATATATATATAACATTCTTGTCATTAGCCGTAACTCTGCCCATTGGGCATTCGCTAATCTAATCCGTCTACACAGTTAATTATTATAAGTTCGAAAAATAGGTTGATCTTCAATCTTGCCAAATAGATATTCATTGAATGTAATGACCTGAAAAAGTAAAAAAAAAAGAAAAAATGCGTCCGTGCTATTAACCATAATTCTAAGCAGGTGAATAGTCGTGGTTTTGTCAGCTTAGTGAGGTATCTATTATAGATTTCAAAATTGGGTTTTTTTCCTTAGGCAAGCGAGACTTCTTTGAAAAAAAAAAATAAATAAATTAGCTGGTTTTGAAAAAATACAAGGTTAATCTTCAACAACAGAGGCATCAAATTTGCCAAGTGAATAGTCATTGTCTTGTTCCAGGTGGGTAGTCATTGATTTGGTCAACTTAGGGAGACATCTATTGTAGATTCCAAGATTGAATTTTTTCTTGGGCAACCAAGGCTTCTTTAAAAAGAAATTGCTGATTTAAAAAAAAAAAAATACCAATAATGCTGTGGGGAAACTCCATTTATATTTAATTCCATGTTTCCCTGTTTCCTCAAAATACTGGTCTGGACGGCAAATTTTTTCCTTGCCTGCCGAGTCGTCAAAGATAGATCTGAATATAGCTTAATGTCTTTAAATTGGGGATCTGTTATAACATTTTTCTGTGCCGACTGCGTGATTAAATTCTTAATATTATTATTAGAAAAACAGACGATAATGTCCCTAAGTATATCTGCCGACAAATTCTTTGGTCTATGTAGCCTGTGGTATCGTTCAAATGGGAATTCTCCAAGTGACATTTCAGGAATAAGATTTTGAAAAAAAGATTTAAAAAAGTGGTCCAGTTGATCATAGTTAATAGTTTCAGGAACTCCTCTCAATTTTCAATTATTCCTGCCTGATCTGTCTTCCAAATCAGTAACCTTCATCTCTAGTGCTTTCATCTTCTCGTCCAGTTTATTGTACTTTAAAGTTAAATCTTCATTAGATTTTTGAATTTCCTGGAGGGTGTCTGCCTGATTTTGCAGTATAGAGGATATATTAGCTATTTCCAGCCTTAATATATTAGAATTATCTTCCAGATCTTGTTTTAATTTCAGGTATAGAGCTTCCAAGGCTTCATTAAGTGTTTGTTGTGTGGTATATTGGGGAGTTGCCGGGAAGGAGTCTGGAATTAATGGAGCTGATTCTCTACGATCTCCCAGAGATGGTCTTTTAGTTAAGGATCGCTCTTGAGATTTAGGTGAATAGAAAGAATTTATATATTTTTTTTTTTCCATATTAGCCGTTGTTACTTTGTCTTTATCTTTTGGGAGACATTACTGCTTTTCTTTCCCTTCTTTTCTCCTTTAAGGCAACACCCAGAGGAAAATAGTATTGGCTAGAGAGAGTATTTGATTGCAATCACTATATCAAATCCCTCAAATAAATGAAGCCTGATTTAAATGTAGATACATGTCATCCAGAGAAAAAAAAAGAGAAGCAATTTGTATCAATCTGTCTCACTAATGAAACAGTTATAATTGAGGCTCTCCCTCAGCAGCAGGGTGCTAGGGTTCAGCATATAATATACAGTGTCAAAGTCATTGCTAGTTAGTTGCAAACAGTTGCCTTTCCCCGACTCCCCTGCTGTATTTTAGCTCCAGGTCTCAGCAGTCCTTGTGTCCCCACAGCTGATATTCACCTCGAAATTCAGGACTCCATTACTGCGTTATTAAATATCCCCAGCAATCCAGAATCCTTATAGCCTCAGGAGCATATACAATAAATGTGTGTGACTTAAAATCTCCCCTGTTATACCTTGAGCAGCTCGACATTCAGTAATCAGCAAACAACGAACGGCATACCGCTTGCGTCCTTACCGCCCTGCAGCATTATCACTCAGCACTCTGCTCTTATGTGCTGGACGCCGCTTCCCAAAAGGTCTCCTCCTCACACCAGAGCCTCACGGCTGCGGGAGCGTGCGCGATCATGTGTCACATCATCCCCCGCACCCTGAAATAAGCGTCCCCATATTGTGTTTAAGTTTACATAATCTGATCTTGGTAGCTTCACTTTTCACACTGAATATGGGCCTGGTAAGAAAGTAGATAAAGATTATGATCGGATTTGGGGAAAGTTGGAGTTTAATCTGAGTCTAAAAATTATTTTCCAGTCCAAGGGTTTAGCGTGAAAGAGCAGATTCTTTTTGATTCCCAAGGTTAACAAACAGAAAACGAAAGAGGGGACAGAACCCACAGCAGAACACAATCATTCATTTTAATTACTATTCTGTAAAATTGTTCATGTCTAGGTGCCATGGTATCTGTTTTATACATTCTACATGTTACATTGCTACAGTTTACATTTAATGTCTCAACAGGTTGGAGATATAAAGTTTCTACTGATATACTCGTAACAATCCCTGTTTTGGGGTCGTATAACATCTCTATCTTCTCAATGGAAGGAAACGCCTCTCATGTTAAATCGTAAGTTAAAATCATACATTAATACAAGTCTTACTCATTGCCCTGCTACAAATGGAACCTTTGGAATATTAGATTTAATACATTCTCCCATGTTCTTATCACGTAATACAATGTCTCACAGTCTGGATGGAATGACTGACATCATTTACATTCACTTACCAACACTCAAATTGGGTCTGCTTTGGTGGAAAGGTAAAACCGCCTTGGACTTCTGAATTACGAGAGGTCACTGGTATCTAGGACCAAATTTTAAAGAATCACCCATACATATGGAGATGGGAGCCACATGTTTATCATCACAAAACCTATATAAAAATGAAAATGGCACGGCGGTCTATTCATTAAACCATAGATTATGTTTGTCACGGTAGTATACTCCAACAAGCAAAGTATGGACCAACCCTACCAGTAACAGAGACAGCTGCAGAAATTCATTACTGGTGCTTAATGTGACCAAACGTATAATTTACTTAGGAGAATGAATATTCAATGGATAATGAGTAGCAATTCAAAGTATAGGGAAGCCAGAGATTAGATTGAATGAGAGACAGTCACGTTAAGAATGCAGGAAGTCAGTAAAATACTAGAAGACCCAACACTCCAAGAGCACGCCACTGATAGCAGAACAGAACCACAAAAGGGTGGTGTGCTCCGGGAATAGAGGGGCTTAAATAGTGATTGTCAGTTGTATTCCACATACCCAAAACATTTACTAATTTCATGCAAATAGGCTTAATATATTGAAAGATATTTGACTGAAAAAGCCCAGAAACGGGTGAAACACATCTCGAGGACAGGACTTCATCTTTAATATTGATTTGTATTTCTTTTGTTTTAATTACATTTCCTAAAATTAATTGTTGTTACTGCTGATATAGCTACTTCAAGTGATTCCTTCCTGATATTCCAAATGCTGAGTTTCAAAGAGGGGGTTGCCCCCCTTTATTTAGCATAAAGTCTACAAACTTGGAGGCAGCATCATATGGGCTCCAGGTAAAGGTGAGCATACCTATATAAGGTTTACCACAGATTTATTTTATATATATATACATATGTTAAGGCTTTGCCTGGAGTTGTGGGAAGGGCATGTGGGACCTACTTAAGGGACTCCCCCCTTACCTACATCACCATAGAAGCTTGACGCTCAGCATAGGATCACTTCCGGTGCACGACTTTTGGGTGACGGTTCCTGTAGTTCCTGTTCGTGGTCTTTTGCGGTCCACGGTCTGTTCAACGCCTCTCCTCAGCCCCGCGTTCTCAGTATTAACCACATCTAAACCCCCTCCCCCCATGACGCTCGGGGTCTTAGCCGGGGAGCAGGAACACACGTGGACTCACGGTTTTGTCAGCTGAGACCACCTACGGTCTCTATGCTTGCACACCTAGGGGAGCGATTACTTGCATCAACATGTTTTTGTCCCTCTCTCTCGCCGTGCCCGCGTGCGAACGAGGGGGAAGAAGCAATCACACAGAATAGAGCAATATTTTCTAGGAGAAGGCTGTTGGTCATATCTGTGCCGGCAGAGCATAAATAACATTGACCTACTAAGTATGCTTCTCTGGAAACGGGCAGAGCCATGGCTATAGACCATGCTGAGTGATATATATGTGACAGGTAGGGTAATATTGATATATAACATGCAGGCATATAAGTGTCTACACCATGCAGAGATATAGGTATCTATAGCATACAGAACTATATGTGTTTATTATTACATGCGAAGCTACATACAGGCAGAGCTTCAGGTATCTGTAACATGCATAGCTATTTTCTGTAACATGCTAAGCTACTGGGTGGTCAATTGCCGGCACACGCTTGTTAAGCCGCGGTTAACCGCGGCTTCAGGGAGGTAAATGAAGGGCGCACTCCAGCTTCTGGGTGGCCAATTGACGGCGCCGGACGGCTTCCCACTGCTCTGGGGAGGCTGATAGAATCTACCGAACGGCTATGCAGAAAGGAAAAAATAAATCTTTCTGCACAGTAAAATTAACCCTTTAACTGCCGGTCCATAATCCAAAGGCAGCAGGCGGGCAACCAGGCTCCTCCAATGCAATGTGGCGAGATTGGTCTCGTCACTTCTCTCCCCTTTTCCAAACAGACTAACAGGGTACCTGACCTTCTGCCAGTCAGTGCCCTTGTTAGTCCAGCAGCCCACCCACAAAACAGAAAAAAGCAGTACAGCCCACCCACAATAAATGGCTACTACCCCTGGGTAGAGGAGAACTTTGTCCATGTCCAGGTGCCTCACCACGGCTGGGTGGGGGACTGGTAGGCTGCCTTGGTGGGTTGCTGAGTGGGCAGAGACCAGCGGTACTCTGCCCTGATGCCAGCACTACCACGGGAGTAGTCTGGTTGGAGCCTGGTTGCTAGAGACTGACTGTCTCCCCTTTAGGTGCATAGCTCTGCTGCTGAAAGGGGAGACAGACTGTCTCCCCTTTGGATACACAGCTCTGCTGCCGGAGGGGGAGACCGACTGTCTCCCCTTTGGCTAAACAGCCCTGTCGTGGGGGGGTAGGACCGACCGTCCCTACCCCCTGTGTGGTAAGTGCAGAGACCACGGTCCCATCTGCACAGCTGTGGGGCTTACAGTCTCTCCTCCCACTGGGGTGGGAGGAGTTTCGCTACTGCTGCTGGGGAGTGGAGCTGTGCTTGCCTGCTCTGGGTGTTCCCAGGAACTCTGAGTGTGTTTGTATCCGTTTTTTGAGCTCAATTACTGGGCTAAGGACTACTGCAGCAGGGGGCTCTGCCTGGGCCTAGGCAGCATGGCCCTCGGGCCTTCCTCCCCAGCCTGGGGATGGAAGGTCAGGCTGGACGAGCTGCAGGCTGAGCTGGCCTTTGGGGAAGGTAAGGCAGATACCAGGGGCCTGTCCTGGACTGAACACCAGGCCCTCTCCCGGCAAGTCCGGAACCAGGTCTCCCTGTTGGAGGAACTGGCGGGGGGGATGTCCAGGAAGCTTGGTGCATGGAAAAGGGGAGTGGGGGTCCCCCAGGGAGCCACGGCCCACACCAGGGCCGATATCCAGCTGCTCTCTGGGCTGCTGGCTGAGTGCCGTGAACTTGCCAGCAGTGGCCTCCACTTCCTAGAGCAGCCCCCCCCGTCCCTGGAGGTGGGAGAGGGTACCGAGGAGAATGTAGTCCCTGAGACCCCCCCTGAGGTGGCTAGTACCAGCAAGGCCCCTCAGGCCTCCCTCACCTATGCTGAGGCTGCAAAAGGTGAGGGGGTTGAGGCTAGGGTCTTTTCGGGGCTACCTTCTGACAGGCTCCGGGGTCTGCTTGTGTCCCTGAAGGCCCAGCATGCCGAGGCAGACTCGGGCCTAGCTGGGGTCCAGGCGGAGCTAAGGGAGCAGAGGGAAATATCAAACAGGACCTCTAATTACAAAAGAGGTCCTTTGAGGACCGCTATAGCTGAGAAAAAATTAGTGGAGCAGCATCTATCCTACACCCTGCTCCAGACTGAAAAGAAAATAGCAGACATCCAGGCCATCCTGCAACAGAGAGCCAAGGACGCTGCGAGGTCCAGGAGGCAGAGGGCTATGGAGGGCAGGAGGGACATGTCCCCAGGTGAGGAGTCCAGCAAGGACTTGGATTCCAACTCCCATCACTCACCTGGGGAGCCATGTACCTCTGTCCTTGCTACTCCAGGGGGCGCTGCTGAGACGGAGAGGAGGGCCAGAGAGAAGGACAGTGAAGAGGAGTGGGACGGAGAGAAAGGTGAAGAGTGGCAGATGAAAGTGCAGGACAGAGGTCGAGGGCTGATTAAGGAGTCTCTCCTCAAGTTTGGAAACGAACTTGGGGAGGGCTCCGTAAAGGACAAAAAGAAGAAAAAGAAGAATAAGAAAAACATCGCCCGGCGTCAGCCTGAGACCTCTGTCAGGGGGTCTGGAGATTCCACAGAGGAGGGTGAGTGCTCAAATACTGAGTATATGTACAATGATGATGTTCAGGCCTTGCAGAAGCCTGGGGCCAGGGATACTAACCCTACAGGTGGCAACACCTGTATGCCCCAGAAACCTGCACAACCTGCCTCTGTGGAAGTATCTGGGCCCCCCGCCGCCCTCCATAGTGACAGGGAGACCATCCCCGCCGGTACTATGGCGTGTACCGGTGATCCCATGGAGGGGCCCTTCCCTTACTCCCTTTCCACTCCCTCCCTTACCTGCCTTCCCTCTGACCTTCCTCTCCGTGTGGTTGCGTCCCCTGGGGTGGCTGGTACCTCTGCCTCCTGTCCTCAGGCGGCTGCTGGGCAGGATGGCACTGGATGGAACAGTCTGGAGCAGGGTGTAGATGGCTGCTCCATGAAAGGTGCTGCCGCAGTTCCCGGCGCTATGCGGCCTGTTGGGGGGAAAGACGGTGTCGCTGGACCCTCCATGGTGGTTGCTCCTGAAGCGGGGCGTCCCTGTGGGGGGAATAGCGGCACTGTTGGACCTTCCATGAAGGTTGCTGCAGCTGCTGGGGCTGTGCAGCACCAAACATTTCTGAGTAGTGGCCCTCCTTTTCCCTCTGCTCCCTTGGAGCAAGCTCCACTGCTCTCCCCTGCCAGCAAGTCTCCTCCCCTGTTTGTCTCCCAGTCTGTTTCCCTGGATGTGTCCAAGTTTGTCTTCCAGTCTGTTCCCCCTGCTTCCCTATGTGTTCCCCTTATGTCTGCATGTGTAACTGGTCCCCCTGTTGTTCCTGGTGCCCCTGTTGTCGCGGGTACCGGTGCCGCGGGTGCCACTGGCGCTATGGAAGACAGGACTGCAGGAAACTCCCATCATCCTCAGCCAGCAGTCCATACTGAGGAAACCGCCAGTGGAGGTAAGAAAAGTATGACTAACATTGTGTTTGACTCCACTGGTGGTTTGGGGATGGCTGAGGATGATGGGAGTATGGATGTAACTGTAAATGTAATGATGGGACCCATTGACCTTAGTAAAAAGGTCCACAGCCAGCCTGTTTGTATTAATGATGTTGCCCCTGGTGATGTTGCCCCTGCCCCCAGTACTATTGCCCATGGTGTTGATGCCCCTGCCCCTGGTGTTGTTGCCCCTGCCCCTGGTGTTGTTGCCCCTGCCCCTGGTGTTGTTGCCCCTGCCCCTGGTGTTGTTGCCCCTGCCCCTGGTGTTGTTGCCCCTGCCCCCGGTACTATTGCCCATGGTGTTGATGCCCCTGCCCCTGGTGTTGTTGCCCCTGCCCCTGGTGTTGTTGCCCCTGCCCCTGGTGTTGTTGCCCCTGCCCCCGGTACTATTGCCCATGGTGTTGATGCCCCTGCCCCTGGTGTTGTTGCCCCTGCCTCTGGTTATGTTGCCCCCGCCCCCAGTACTATTGCCCCTGGTATTGTTTCCCCTGCCCCTGGTTATGTTGCCCCCGCCTCAGGTTATGTTGCCCCTGCCCCTGGTTCACTGGAGTTAGTTGATACACAGGTGGCGGGCACGAGCACGGGTACAGGCACCCTAACAAAGGGTGCCGCGGTTATAAATAGTTTAGACGCACAAGCAGGTACACGGGTTCCCCTTAGGCACTCCCAGGTTGTCACCCAGGGTTCTGGTGTGACCGAGGCCTCTGGTTCAGCGAGGGGAGTCCGCCCGAATCATTCCCAGACGGCGGGTCCCGGTGCGCCCAATGCTTGGGCATCTGGGCCACCTCGCCTATCTGCGGACGGGCCTGCTACGCGTCCTCAGGTTTCCTTTGGGAACAGGAGGAATGTGGTACGGCTCGTCTGTGGGGGTGAGACCCAGGTGCCTGACAGACGGTGGCTGGTAACCCGGCTAAAGGATATGGGATTTGCGCCCGTGGACCTGTACGCGCTCATCCATGCCTCGGGCACCCGGGAGTTCGACGTCTCCTTTATGACGTCGCAGCTCCTGGATCGCTTCTGGGCTGGGTGGGAAGCGGCCAGGTCTGCACAAGGTACAAAGTGGGCAGGATTCACCGCTGTGGCCATTTCTCGCCAGGGTCTTAAGAAGGTCACCTTCCTGGTGAGAAATGAATCCATCCCCATAGCAGACATCCTTGTTTGGACTAAGAGGTTTGGGGATGTTAAATCCTCACCAGTTAAGATTTTAGATGAGGATGGGATTTGGACAGGCGGATGGACTGTTTCAGTGTTGCTGCGAGAGATTCGAGGTGTCACACAGCATATGCCTAATAGTTTTTTTATCGGGGCTGACCGGGTATCCTGTTTTTACCCTGGTCAGCCCAGGGTATGCCACAAGTGCGGATCGTACAGGCATTACAGCAATGCCTGTACGGTCCTCAAATGCACTATGTGCGGCGCTGTGGGGCACCTCCGGGACAGCTGCAGGGAGATCCGGTGTCATCTATGTTCAGAGATGGGTCACACGTACCGCACCTGCCCCGAAGCCCAGCACAATATCGAGTCCATCTGGAGTCAGGAGCCGGTGGAGATGGACTCTGCTGGGTTAGGGGTTCAGGTAGCGAGTTCGAATACGGTGCCCATCTTTGGCACAGGGGTTTCCCTGCCCCAGCAACAGCCCATCCTCCCCTCGGTCTCTGCACCATCTCAGGACCCTGGGAAGGCAGCAAGTTCACGTCCCCTCACAGAAAGTATACATAGAGAAAGCACTACCTCCACAGCCATTATGGCTCCCCCTAGGCCCCCTCCCCCTAGGCCCCCCCCTCCTAAACTCTCCATGGTGAAGGTTACCCCCACTGAGAAGTCCCCAGATGCACGTTCCTTAGATGCACAGTCCCTTGAGTGGAGCACGGTGAAAGGTAAGAAACCCCCCCCCTCCAAGACCTCGACGCTGCCCTCACCCCGGAAGACCGCCATACCCCCTGCGGCGAAACCCCCGAAAGGGGGAGACGCAACTTATAAGGGTGGTGTGGCAAGGGCGTCATCCTCCTCTTCGGGCTTGCAGGAGGCCCCGGTGCCCGTATCTAACAGGTACGAGGCACTGTCCTCCAGCTGGGCCGACTGTGAGTTCGAGGAGGAGATGGCGAACCTCCCCGAGGTGGTGGCAGAGGTTGAGGTGGGACAGGAGGTGCTTCTGAGAGACGACGGGCCACTATATCCCGGAGTCTCAGTGAAGAGGTTCCTCGGTTCTGACACGGAGGAGGAGGGGTATCGCAGAAGGAAGGGAAAGTCTCCTTATACTTAATGCCCTTATGGCGACTTTTCCTGTACTCTCTGTGGCTACGGTGAATGTAAACAGCATTAAGTCCAGCAGGGCCCGCTTTTTGGTTTACGACCACCTCAGCCGGGCTCCGTACAATGTCATCTTGGTACAGGAGACCCGGCTGGAAACCCTTGCGGCCCTGCACGCTGCAAAGCGGGACTGGAGATGGGGGCCCTCCTACTTCTCTCTAGCCACAGAGAGATATGGGGGAATCGCCATCCTATTTAAGGACGTTGATGTTAGCATCAACAGGGTTATTGAGTTGCAAAAAGGAAGGTGTGTGGTTTTAGATGTCTCACTGGGCAGGCAACCTTTCAGGATAATTAACATCTATGGCCCCCAATCTAAGTGGGAGAGGAAGCGCCTGTTTATTGAGATAGAGCCTTACCTTTATACATCCCAGCAAATCCTGTTTGGCGGTGACTTTAACACCATAACTAGGCCTCAAGACAGGAGAGACGCCACTCAGAGGCTGGGGTATGACTCCTATTTTTTAAATAAGATGGTTAGTCAGGCTGGATTGGTCGATGTGTACCTTCATCACACTCCCAATCCCACGGGTGGGTACACTTATCACAGAGGTAGCTGTCAGAGTAGGATAGATAGGTTTTTCTTTAAGGAGAATTTCCTGGTGGCGGCACCCGTGCTTACACCGGTGGAGTTCTCCGATCATCACATTTTGTCTTGCGAGTTGAACGTCCATAGTACCCCACCTAAGGGTAGGGGGATCTGGCGGCTAAATTCAGACCTCCTGGTGGAACAGAGAGTTCAGCAAGCCTTCATGGAATTCTTTCACGATCAGATGACATTGGCCGACTTAGGCCAAACGAAGTCTGAGTGGTGGGAGATGGTGAAGGCCAGAACTCAACGGCTGTTTCGCAATCTCGCCCGAAACATGCAGTCCTCCAGGTACAAGATGTATCTGGGCCTGCTTGGGAGGTTAGACATCCTGATCTCGCAGGGAGGTGACCCCGAGGACATTGCGGCGGTTAAAGACCTGATGAGGAGTTATCAGTATGACAGGTACGCCTCCCTTGTAAAAGAGAGGGATCATGGGCCGTACCGCTCGCCCGATCCTTATCTTAGCTGCAAGCGGAAGGAAGGTACCAAGTCCATCCCTAGTCTGCGGGGCACCGACGGGACCCTCGAGGAGTCTCCTCGCGGGATTCTGAAGGTGGTCCGCGACTACTATATTGAGCTCCTTGGAAAGGGCAGCCCCCAATGTAGCGAGGCGGGAACCTCCCACGGGAGAAGGGTGGATGACTTCTTAAGCGAACTCACGCTCCCTGAGCATAGCGACCTCTCTTTTGACGAGTTGGTCAGCGAGATCACCATAGAAGAGGTCACAGAGAGTATCCAACAGCAGAACAAGTGTAAGTCGCCAGGTCCTGATGGTCTGACGGCTGAGTTTTACCAACAGTTCTGCGACCTCTTGGCCCCTCATCTGACCGAGGTGTTTAATGAGAGCTTGGCTCAAGGATTATTGCCACCCTCGATGAGGACTTCTGCCCTGATCTTGCTGTCCAAGCCGAACGTGCTCGACACAGCGGATGTGGGGAACTGGCGCCCCATATCCCTGTTAAATGTCGACAGGAAGGTCCTGGCAAAGATTTTGATGAAACGAGTGCAGGGCCTAGCGAGGCGTGTCCTATCCACCTCCCAGTACTGTTCAATCGGGGGCAGAACTGTCTTTGATGCCGTTTTCGAAGTCAGGGAAGCCCTCGAGAAGTGCAGGGCCGGAGAAAGGGGGATATACCTTCTGGCACTTGATCAGTCCAAAGCTTTTGATCGGGTAGATCACCGTTATCTGTGGTCAGTCTTGCGGAAGTATGGCTTGCCGGGAAAATTCATCAATTGGATAATCACCTTGTACAGAGGGGCCGAAAGCTTCGCTCTTGTGAACGGGTGGAGGGGCAGGACGTTTAGGATCCGATCCGGGGTCCGGCAAGGCTGTCCTCTCAGCCCATTCTTGTACGTGTTTGCAGTCGATCCCTTCATCCGAAGGGTCGAGGCAGGCACGTTACAGGGAGTGGCTAGGGCTCCGGAGAGACCTTTACGGGTTGTTGCCTACGCTGATGACATCTCCATAGTGGTCTCCGATACTCGGGAGGCCACGGAGGTGGATGATTTAATCCTAGCGTATTCTGCCGCTTCAGCCTCTCGTGTCAACAGGGACAAGAGCGTAGTTTTCTGGTGCGGGAAGGAGGGGGACCAGTTCCCTCTTCCAGACGGTTTCCCGAGGGCCCAGCCTGAAATTAAGATCTTGGGGGTGGTGTTCGGACCAGGGGATCTGGCTCTCAGGAACTGGACCGAACGGCTTGCCATAGCGTCCAGCAAGGTGGAGGAGAGCCACAGGTGGAAACTGACGTTCAGAGAACGGGTGAACTTGATCAAAACCTATGTTCTGACCGTATTCGGCTACGTCAGTAACATCTTCCTTTTGCCCAGGTCCCTCCACGCTCGGATGTTTGCGCTGTTCTTCCGCATGTTGTGGGGGAACAGGCTGAACCTCATCAAAAGAGAGGTCACTTACCTGGCCAGAAAAGACGGGGGTCTGGCCATGGTCAACCCCATCGTCTTTTTAACTAACAACTTCCTGAAAAGGAACTTTGGGGCTCTCCTGAAGGATGAGCAGCCTGGCTGGGTATGTATATTCAGGGAGTGGGTCACACCTTTCCTGGTAGACTGGTTTCAGGGTGGGAGGGTGAAGAGCATGAGAGTTCGACATTCTAGCTATCTTCCGACTTCGGTCATCGAGGGAGTGGGAATTCTGCGCAGGTGGAACGTCACGGTGGAGGAGGTTCGGGACACTCCCAAGAAGCTTCTCGACGGGAGGGTCCTGGCCACCCACTTTGGCATTCAGCTTGCTTTGAAGGACTGCCCGCCAAGTACTCTCGCCTCGGGGTTGAAAAACATCAACTCCAGGCGCCTTCCGGAGAAATCCCGAGACGTGGCGTTTCTCTCCTTCCACGGTAGACTTTACGTTCGAGGGAACTTGAAGTACAGGAACATAACGGATCGCGGTTGTCCTCGGGTGGAATGTTCCGGGGAGGTGGAGTCCATGGACCACTTCCTCCTCGAGTGCCCCTTTAACGTACAGGTCTACAAAGAGGTCTCAGCCGCCTTGGGCATCCCCTGCTTATCCCGCTGGACTTACGCGGAGTGGGCGTACGGGACGTCCAACTCACGGAGGAGGGCTTTTGATTTGGGCACTCTTTATGTAGTCAGTTCAGTGGTTAAGTATTTCACTTGGATGGCACGGTGTCAGGTTTCCCTTCAACGTAAAGACCTTTCCTGTCAGGTGGTGGTAGCAGACATTCTGAGGGCAGTTCGTGGGATCTATACCACCGAAAGGGCCTCTATGGATTCGTCCATTTGGCAGCGTTTGTGGCGAAATCTCAAGGTCCACCCGCCTTGAACCGCTCCATGGGCGCCCTTGTCTTGGTAAAGGGAATTCCAAATCTGTTTTCACCTTTCCCCCTTAGATTTTGAACTGTTTTTTTCTTTTCATGGAAGGCTACCACACTTTAGCAGACGAGTACCTTCCTCTGCGTATAGGTAGGGTAGTGTAGGGTAGTTAGGTTATGGTAATGGTTTTGCACGGTTTTTGGTACTATTTGGGTTAGGGTGGGTTTTGTGTGTGATTTTGTAATATGGACAATTGAACATTCTGCTTTTGGGTGGGGGGTAAAACACTAAGGGTGTCTTATGGACGGAGGGATGGACTCCTTGAGGGTGGTGGGTTTGAACAAAATGGTTTTCATGTGGGTGGTGGGTTTATGGACAAGAATTTTCATGCGAGTGGTGGGTTTTGTGTGTTTTGAACTGAGAAATGGACTCCTTGCGGGTGGTGGGTTTATGGACTTGATTTCATGTGGGTGGTGGGTTATGGGTGATGGGTTTATGGACAAGAATTTTCATGTGGGTGGTGGGTTTATGTGGTTTGAACAGAAAAATGAACTCCTTTTGGGTGGTGGGTTATGGACTTGTTTTCAGGTGGGTGGTGGGTTGTGTGGTTTTGAACTGTTTTGAACTGAGAAATGGACTCCATGTGGGTGGTGGGTTATGGTGATGGACAGAGAAATGGACTCCAAGTGGGTGGTGGGTTTTACTAGGTTTATTATTATGTCTATTATTATTATTATGTTTTGGTATGTGGTTATGTTTAGCTGGCTGTGGACTTGAGGTCAATTGGGTCCTGTCCCCCCCTTGTCCCCTTGTTATGTAGACCCCCTTAGAGAAATTTTCAGCCTTTCTCCTCCCCTACCCAGTGCTCCATGATGTAATGGAGCCCCCCGCCTTTTAAATTTCTCCCCTTATGATTTAGTCCCCCCCCCCTTTATGTTAATCCCTCTCCCTGTTATTTCCCAGTTATTTAATTTGGTATGGGTTTACTCCCCTAATAGTGCCCCTTCCAGAGTTTATTTCAGTATTTATGTTTAATTTTTGGGTATTTATGTTTCATTTGGTATTATGTTTGAGTTGGTTGCTATAGTTATTTTGTTATTTATTTTGTTATTCTGTTTAATTTTGGAAGCATTTTACAAAACTAAATAAAATATCTACAGTCTCCCCCTGGTACATTAAGCTGTCGCTGGGGAGAGGGGGTAATAAGCTCCTCTCCCGATAGAACACTCTGCCGCTGGGGAATGGAGACTGGGCTCTCTTTTCCCTGTACATTACTAATCTGCTGCTGGGGAGAGGTGGTAACAAGCTCCTCTCCCATACATACTTCTAGTCTCTGCGGATGGAGACCGGCTGTCTCTCCTCCCAACACAGAGTCCTGCTGCTGGGGAAAGGAGACTGGGCTCTCTATTCCCTGCTGGATACTCTGCCTCTGGGGACTGGAGACTGGGCTCCCAATTCCCAACAAATAACCCTGCCGCTGGAGAATGGAGACTGGGCTCCCAATTCCCAGCACATCACACTGCCGCTGGGGAATGGAGACTGGGCTCCCAATTCCCAGCACATCACACTGCCGCTGGGGAATGGAGACTGGGCTCCCAATTCCCGGCACATCACACTGCCGCTGGGGAATGAAGACTGGGCTCCCAATTCCCAAAAAATCATGCTGCCGCTGGGGAGGGAGGACACTGCTCTCCTCTCCCTGGACTTCACACTGCCTTTCCGGCATCTCACTCTGCTGCTGGAGGGCAGGAACAACTACCTCTGCCCCCTGTAACTCAGCCTGCCGCTGGGGAGGGAGGACGCTGCTCTCCTCTCCCTGCACTTTACACTGCCGCTGGGGAATGGAGACTGGGCTCCCAATTCCCTGCAGGACCGATGGAGAGACCTCGGTCCCATCTCCACTGGCCGCCTGGGGTTCTTTCCAGTAAAACTGTACCATCTCGTCCCCTCTGAATGGGTCTGGCTCTGGGTCTGTCATGCTGCTCTCCTGCTGAGCCTTCTCACTGTATTGGAACAGCTGCTGGTAGCCCTGTTCTAGCTCCATCTCCCGGGTCAACAGGTGGACCAGGTCTTGCTCAATTTCGTGAGTGTCGTCCCAGTCATACCTGCTCTCCCTCCACTCCAAGAGATCACTGAACCAGGCTTATGTAGGGCTCCCAAATTCGAGCTCTGAAAAAGACTCCCATAACAAGCCAGGACCATCAAACTCCTCTCCCTCTGGCTTGTCATGCTCGGCTGTCCAGGGCAGGTACTGTGCCCCATACCACCAGAGCGCCTGGTAGGCATCCTCCAGCCACATCTCCTGCCATACCCGGAGCTCCAATTCCTTTACCCATTCCTCCAGGGGCTGCTCTCCCAGGAAGGGCATCCGCAGGGCTACTCGCTTCTGCAACCGCTGGTCTTCCTTGGGGAGTCTCTCGCCCCGCTGGTACTCCGCAATACCCAATGCCTGGTACCAGATGCCTTTAAGGATTGCATCTCGGTCATCCATGTCACTCTCATCATGCACCACTGCTGGTTCCATCCTGGTGCTGTCAGGGTCGCTGTACTCAGACATGCGTTGCCCTCAAATTGTAAAATCCACAGAATGGTGTCTCCTGTAGCTGTCCTTCTGGCTGTAGGAACGATCCCACCGCTGCCACCAATTGTAACGGACCGTTTCAGCAGACAAGGGGTTAAAATCGTTTAGGCGATAATCCCCTTTTCAAAGACAGGCACAGCTACTGTATAATCACCAAAACTCACGATTGGATATAGGTGAATGCATCAAACTCCCGAACTGCATACAAGGGAATAAGGTAGCACTCCAAACTCCCGAACTGGAACCTCACGAATAGCTGCTAGCAGACGAACAGGAAAAGCTCCCAAGAGGCTTACACTCCTGGCAATCAGTCTCTATCAGCATACAGTGAATCCCCCCAAGAACGAGACAAGGCTCCGTGTTGACGGTCAAGCAGTGGTCTGTTTATTGAGGGCTACCTGCCCCTGTATTTATGCAGGTCTCCCACCTGGTGGACACTCCCCTAGGGGACCAGATGGAAGACTGTAACAACGGACAGACAAGTACCAATTACAGACATACAGCAGTAAAACATCCCCACAATGCATCCTGGCTTCCTCTCCTCTGCCCTGGAGATAATTGAGAAGTAATTCAATTATCTCCCAGGACAAAGGCAAAACTCCATTATGCACGTGGGGACACAAAGACAGACTATCACTTTAAAATACATAAAGTCACCTTTTACACATAAAACACAGACATGTAACATATCCCCAGATAGCTAAGGTCTGAGTGCACATTATTAGGTGAATGGCACTCAGACCACACAAATACAGTTTAATTGCCATGGAGCCAAAGTCTTTAATTCCACGAACAGGCTCCATGGCATGGCTATCTGGGTTAAAACATTCACATAAAATGAACTCCCGAAGTTCCAGGTGTTTGCTGAATTGTCCCGAATAGGAACCAGGGGGCTGGAGGCTCAGCGGTGCCTGCACGTAAAAGTGTCCGCTCTCAGTGCATGAAAGCCGGGCAGAAAAGTGCTGACTGCTCAGGGAGCTCCAGAACACCGCCATCGTGTGGCGGCTAGGTGTAACCGCGACCACCCAGTAACAATCAATTAAGCTGCGGTTAACCGCAGCTACTGGGTGGTCAATTGCCGGCACACGCTTGTTAAGCCGCGGTTAACCGCGGCTTCAGGGAGGTAAATGAAGGGCGCACTCCAGCTTCTGGGTGGCCAATTGACGGCGCCGGCTGGCTTCCCACTGCTCTGGGGAGGCTGATAGAATCTACCAAACGGCTGTGCAGAAAGGAAAAAATAAATCTTTCTGCACAGTAAAATTAACCCTTTAACTGCTGGTCCATAATCCAAAGGCAGCAGGTGGGCAACCAGGCTCCTCCAATGCAATGTGGCGAGATTGGTCTTGTCACAGGGATCATCCTACCTGCTCCTAACGGAACTATAATCAATCATTACTTTCCCTTACCTGGGAGCTACGAGGCTATGTTCTTGGCTGCCCAGGGAAGCGCTTTCTCAGGTGTATACCTGCGTGGGGATATCCACCGGAGAGAGGGACGCTTGCCAGCAGGGAGTCCCTGGAAATGTGAGTCGGTCTCATGGACGCAGGGTTCCCGCTGGCCGCATGAAAGTCCATGACGACCAATGGGAGAAGGAGTGCCCATTCAAACTGGGTTTTGCGCCATTCTCCTGGTTGGTCGGCACAAGTAAAGTGCTGATTGATCGCCGCAGGGAGCGAGCGACCAATACGAGAAGGAGTTGTGACAGACCGCCTGCCACCCCGACTGGTGCCTCCGTCTAACGATGCTCCTACTGCTCGCCAAGGACCATCAGCACCGCACTCGACACCATAACCACCGCAAACCCCATGAACTGCCGCCGTCCTCCACCGTCCCTGGACCCAAGACCGGGCTCCAGCTTCCAGTGGATGAACCTTTCCAGAGAGTGAAACAGGAACAGGAACAGCTCTTACAAGAGCTAGTGATTATACTCTGGTGAGTATAGTGATTATAGCAATCCTCAGAGTGTAGTTCTCCTCCAAACATGAGCCAAGACTTCGTGAAGGGTAGAACAGATCTGTTTAATGCAAGCCAGTACTCACAATTTATGCAATTCCTCAGGCCAGAGGCACACCCCCTGGGCCTGATGGAACACAGGCACACAAACCAATCAGAACAATGTACAACACTCCCACATACAGAACACAAGCCCTCCCCTCTGCCTGTGATACAGTTAACTAAGACAATGGACTAATTCAATTAACTCTAAGCAGAAAAAAACATACATTTTTACAAACCCCCAAAAATACCACAAAATACAACATATTCCCACACATAGCCTCGTTATGGGTGAACAACATATCCAAAAATCACCCAGAGGGGGTTCAGGAATTTCCCGGAAGTCTTATTTTTGCCCCACCGTGCACATGGTCCCATGGCCAAAGCAGTTCCATACTGTGTGTGTGTGTGTGTGTGTGTGTATAAATATAAACTGCACCATATTGCTTTTATTTTCTCTCAAATTCTATATATCTACTTTTGGAGGATATTTGCTTTTTCATTCAGAGCCTATTAGTACCAAAAGGCTCTTTTAAATGTGAGTGCAACCATATGCATTGTTTGCACTATTTATCCAATATAAACAGGATTAAACTATTATTTCTTCCTTTTGCATATATTTACTGCCCCGGTGTGTACCTGGGGGGTAAGTTGTTTTTTGCAAAACATTGGTGTTGCACTCTCACTTTGCTGTTTGGTGGGGTCCATCACTTAACGTTGAGTTTATATTTTGTTTTAGTCTGTAATTTGATGCATGCAGACTTAGAATTCTAAAAGGACGTGGTTTTGTGATGTCCAGCATAGTTTTTCATGTTGGAAAGATGTCAACATTGGCACCAAAATAACCCAGGTATGCAGAAGTACCACTAACAGCCACAGGGAACCTTACGATGGGGATTTAAAAACTACTGAGTTTAATCATTGTTTTGAATTATGCTTATTTATTTTTGTTTTGCTAATTTTGCCCAAAATTTACAAGTCAGATTTTAACTCCCCAGAACGCATCAATTAGTAAATAAACTCCAAACTCAACTGCACGACCGACTTCCTAAACGTCTTGTGAATAGTGCATTGTGGTGATAAGTAAATAAATAATAAATTAGAGGCGGTCAAAACTCACTATAGCAGGGACTGTGAATGGAATTATAGGCGATATACAGCGGAATTAGAGACTGCAGACATTTTTACAAATTTGTCTCTAGAAGTAAATATTGAATAGCCCTTCATTGTCTGTGCTTAGCCCTAACTGTGCATTTATATTATTATTTGTGTTTTTTAGTCCCAGTTTGCTATCTAGCAGTACATCTTCTACGTTTCTTGATATTGGCTTTGAAATGAATAATATATATTATGTCACCTTCACATGGTCTACGCTGACAAATGTATTTGGAACTCAGATCGGAGCAGAAAAAATATCTGTACAAAGAGGGATAGATGGACAAATGTGAGTATATCTGGGATATGTGGATTCTAACCAGGAAAATGCATAGAATTTCTGATATATATCTCCAAATGAGAGAATTGTAAGAAGTAATAATTTAAGGCTGCAACATGCGCATTACTCGTCTTTTGTTTTCAATAAATTTAACTTCGATGTACTTTGTACGAGTTTAACTAATGGTAGATATGATGTGCTTATCTAACTGAAAGGTTTCTAATATATTGGTGTTATTTATATTCGTCACTGGAAGGGGCAGTAAAACCTTATAATAAACTCATTCTCCTCCTATTTGTAAAAAAAACAATATGTAAAATCATCTGTACGAATTATGAAAATACCAACAATTCCCAAAACAAGGTGAAATCAGCACATAGTAAAAAAAGTAGCATATCTGGTCAATTTGAAATGATTCCATGTCTGTGTATAAAATGAGCTGCAGTCCGGTGGTAGATATTTGCTCCTCATTGATAAATGTGGTAAAAATAAATACATTTAAATAAAAAAAATCTTACTAATAGAAAACACATTATTAATAAAGGACTAAATGTATTCAGTGCAATTTATATGATATTGGCTAAATGCAAGCTATAATGAGATAGCTCTGTGGATAGGACTCCATCTGCAATATTCCCCTGCTGGGTCAACTCAGCCTATTATCCTTCCGATGTCAATAAAATTATTACCATTACGTTGAGTGATAATAAAATATAGACCCCAGGACATACTTGGAAACTCGTATTAAGCTAAATGTCCCTCTCCTGGCTAAATGTTTTGATATTAGTATCTTTATATTAAACTATATTTTTATTACAGTGCAATTTGCACACATTCTCCATAATGTGCATATAATATTACATTATATAAAAGCTCTATAACATTCACTTTTATCACTCTCTTTATTCTTGTTTGTAACAGCTTTGCTTACTGTGCTAATGGGACAGTTAGCCAGGATGTCATTCAGATGCTCTATCCGTGTTGAGACAAATTAACAAAAACGAGCAAAAGATCCCGGCTCATCAATAAACAGTCGATTTCATTCGCATCTACAATAATAAAGCTGGTATTATAAAAATAGTCATTAAACAAAAATTTGAATTTATTATGCTAAAACAATTTAAAATATATTGATAATAATCTTATATTGTAAGCAAATATCATGTGATTTATGCATAAGCGTTTGTGTTTTAAAAATATTTGTATTTTTTGCAACACTTTGTTTAGGCAGCCTTAGCCACACCTCCCCAGCTATGACTCATGCAACCTGAATAAAAAATGGTTTATTTGTAAATTATAGCACAGCACAGTGTGTTTACTGTAGACGTTCTTATTTTCTTCACTGTTAGTTGCCTGCTTTCTGATAAATTTAAGTTATCGTAGCAGGAGATAAGAACTGCTAAAATACACAGACAGTGCTGAAATAATAAAACCCTTTTTATTCCAGTTGTGTGTGGCTAAGGCTGCTGCTTTAAATGGAAGATAATTGAGCAGTGAGACAACAGGGGCATGATCTATTCACCAAAACAACTTCATCTGTCCAAATGTGTTTAGCTGCTTGAGTGTCCCACTAAGAATTGAGTCACTGATTTATTACTATTTGTTGCAATACATCTAATAATGTTGATTCCTGCGTCTCATTTTGATGTATTTTGATTTATGATTTAATTTGGAACCAATCACAGCAGATATATCACTAGTTGGATATTTTAAAAGATTTGTCTTAAATGTTGTGTTTATTTTTATTTTTTTAAATGAACATGGCAATATTTACTCAGTTCTCTGAATTATGTTTAAAAATCATTTCTGTTTTCTTTATTCTTCTTAAAATCCAATAAAATGTTTTGGGGGGAAAGACTGTATATTTCTCACAAAGACACAACCTTTCAAAGAGTTCAGTTCACCACAGTTGCCACTAGGTGTCAGCAGTAAAACATCTGACTAGACTACCAGATTTAAATGTAGAGCATAATATATCTGTGTTGGCAATCAGTTTAATGATATCCTGCTGAGAAATTAGCACTACAAGGATACATTTACTAAAATATAAAAACAAATGCTAAAAATTCAAGTGTCTTTACCGGTTTTTAATTTACACACACCCTTGTTTGTTGTAAACCAGGTATGTCATGCGTTCGGGTTCTGTAGCACACCATGTTTAGCCCATGTACAGTTATTCAATAAATTTTGCATGCAATCCAGAGTTGTAGTTTTCTGTATATTATGTTTAGGTCGTGCTAAGCGGACGGGGGTAGATAGTAAGTGGTTGTGGGGTGGAGCCAGGTCAATAAGGGAGCTCAATGTGATCTCTCATTGGTTGTGTACTTTACAATCAGGAAGCTGTTTGTCTGAGATGGGGAGGTGTGGCTAAAAGGGCTGGGTCATGCTGCAAAATGTGTTTTTAGGGGTCTGGAGTGTCCTTAACTTGTACCATTATAGATAGAGAAATTCAGTTTAAATTATTTTCACATATATGTTGTACATGGGTCCTTGAGTTGTGGATATTTGGGTATGAACTGGCTAATTTTTGTAAAAGCTAGTTAATTTGTGAGCTTTTTACACTGAGGTGTAGTAACCTGAAGGAGGTAACTCCATGCCAAAGGATGGCATCATATTCACAGACAAAGAACAAATATTGTACAAATATAAATACATCTGTTTTGTCCTCACTTGGCAATCACTTGTGTCTAAGGAGCCAGTCTATATGCAACGCCTTTAGCTGAGAAATTATGTTTATTATGTTCTTCTATTTTATAGAATAAATATACAAAGATACCTTTATTCTTTGGATTGGCCTGGATCACTGCTCTATTCTCAGGCCTGTGAATTAATTGAATTAAAATTCAAAATCTCAGCACTTTGAACATCTTGAAAATGCTTGAGTACTCTCCGTGTCGTACTGTGTGCCAGAAAGTCAAAAGCTGCAAGCGTGGAAGGTTAAGTGGTGGGACGGTGCAAGGCTGAGTGAACCTGCAAAAGTAGCTTTTATTGTTTGGGTTTTTTTGCTTTTTTTTTTGCTTTTTCTAGACCGAAGTGTGAAAAAGCTCAGCTACAAAAACATTCTCCAAATGAAGGCACCTTTGCTAATGGTGGCAATTCTCAGCAGGTGACAGAATTCAATTGGGAACAATAAATGTAAAGGTCTGTTTTAAGCTGTTATCACAGAATGGAGAATGGGTAAGTCCATGACCTCTCTCAACCTCCTCGCCTGGTAGCAGCAGTTAATGAAACACACCGCAGCAAATTGTATCACAACATTTTTCTAACAGTTATTCCTTTACCTTGAAACTCCCACCTTCCCTTTTCTGACCCCATTATAAGTAGCGCAGGGGTCCAACACCCTCACATCAAGCTACAAAATTCCTTCAACATAGTGTTTTATATAAACACAAAGAACCCTTTCACAATGCACAGTTTAAACCCATTAATTGTCAGCCTTTTTGAATGATACACTTCACAAGGACAGATCTGTGCATCAACTGCACGTATTATTCGTATTGTCCCAGATATTTTCACAGCACAAATACAGACGTGTCGAACCTCTCTTCATATCCCACGAGTGGCCACAAAGTGCACAGAAACGTGCATTGCCGTGCCTGGAGGAGGAATGATGAATACAGGTTGAATGTCAGCTGAATTGGCAAATTATTACATGAAATAAGGAGCTTAATAAAACTAAAATATTGTTAACATATATAAATATTCAAGAATAAAATAACAAATGTATTTGTAGCAATATTTTGAAGAGCAAAGAACTTAAATGTTTTGTTAAATTTAATTTCTGATTGTCATTGCTTGTATTTGCTTATTTTATATGTTTTGTGCACTCTATGGATGAATAATGCACTTTTTCAAATACTTCAATTTGTGGCTACAATCAAAAAGTGGCAGCTACTACAATCCATACAAGAGGGAGTGGGACCCCAAAAATCCCACTAAGCTGATACTTTGAGCGGAGGTTTCACTGGCTGCTCACTTTTGAGTGCACTCGTATATACCAATTTGCTTTAACTCTAGTATACAGATACATATTTGTGGTTTTATTTCTTCGTGTGGGTCAAGAGGATCCCACATAGGTGTTAGAGTATCAGATATTGTTTGTTAAACTCACTGGGATTTTGCATTTATATTACTTTTCCATGCGTAGGAGTCATTATGATGCAAACTAAGCTTTCAATAAATTATGACATGATGCACCCGTGCTCAGTGCTGTCACGGCTTGTTATGGAGAATCATTGGTGGATCACGGCGTTACTCCCTGACTCTCATACCCAGACATATTATGACATGATGCACCCGTGCTCAGTGCTGTCATGGTTTGTTATGGAGAATCATTGGTGGATCACGGCGTTACTCCCTGACTCTCATACCCAGACATATTATGACATGATGCACCCGTGCTCAG
The DNA here is from genome assembly GCF_036172605.1 of Pelobates fuscus. Taxonomy (NCBI): domain Eukaryota; kingdom Metazoa; phylum Chordata; class Amphibia; order Anura; family Pelobatidae; genus Pelobates; species Pelobates fuscus. Next base: position 5,353,222 of record NC_086326.1, on the reverse strand, counting down.
TGCTGTCATGGCTTGTTATGGAGAATCATTGGTGGATCACGGCGTTACTCCCTGACTCTCATACCCAGACATATTATGACACGATGCACCCGTGCTCAGTGCTGTCACGGCTTGTTATGGAGAATCATTGGTGGATCACGGCGTTACTCCCTGACTGTCATACCCAGACATATTATGACACGATGCACCCGTGCTCAGTGCTGTCACGGCTTGTTATGGAGAATCATTGGTGGATCACGACGTTACTCCCTGACTCTCATACCCAGACATATTATGACACGATGCACCCGTGCTCAGTGCTGTCACGGCTTGTTATGGAGAATCATTGGTGGATCACGGCGTTACTCCCTGACTCTCATACCCAGACATATTATGACACGATGCACCCGTGCTCAGTGCTGTCACGGCTTGTTATGGAGAATCATTGGTGGATCACGGCGTTACTCCCTGACTCTCATACCCAGACATATTATGACACGATGCACCCGTGCTCAGTGCTGTCACGGCTTGTTATGTAGAATCATTGGTGGATCACGGCGTTACTCCCTGACTCTCATACCCAGACATATTATGACACGATGCACCCGTGCTCAGTGCTGTCACGGCTTGTAATGGAGAATCATTGGTGGATCACGACGTTACTTCCTGACTGTCATACCCAGACATATTATGACACGAGCCGTGACAGCACTGAGCACGGGTGCATCATGTCATAATATGTCTGGGTATGAGAGTCAGGGAGTAACGTCGTGATCCACCAATGATTCTCCATAACAAGCCGTGACAGCACTGAGCACGGGTGCATCATGTCATAATATGTCTGGGTATGAGAGTCAGGGAGTAACGTCGTGATCCACCAATGATTCTCCATAACAAGCCGTGACAGCACTGAGCACGGGTGCATCATGTCATAATATGTCTGGGTATGAGAGTCAGGGAGAAACGTTGTGATTCACCAATGATTCTACATAACAAGCCGTGACAGCACTGAGCACGGGTGCATCATGTCATAATATGTCTGGGTATGAGAGTCAGGGAGTAACGTCGTGATCCACCAATGATTCTACATAACAAGCCGTGACAGCACTGAGCACGGGTGCATCATGTCATAATATGTCTGGGTATGAGAGTCAGGGAGAAACGTCGTGATCCACCAATGATTCTACATAACAAGCCATGACAGCACTGAGCACGGGTGCATCATGTCATAATATGTCTGGGTATGAGAGTCAGGGAGAAACGTCGTGATCCACCAATGATTCTACATAACAAGCCGTGACAGCACTGAGCACGGGTGCATCATGTCATAATATGTCTGGGTATGAGAGTCAGGGAGTAACGCCGTGATCCACCAATGATTCTCCATAACAAGCCGTGACAGCACTGAGCACGGGTGCATCATGTCATAATATGTCTGGGTATGAGAGTCAGGGAGAAACGTCGTGATCCACCAATGATTCTACATAACAAGCCGTAACAGCACTGAGCACGGGTGCATCATGTCATAATATGTCTGGGTATGAGAGTCAGGGAGAAACGTCGTGATCCACCAATGATTCTACATAACAAGCCGTAACAGCACTGAGCACGGGTGCATCATGTCATAATATATCTGGGTATGAGAGTCAGGGAGTAACGTCGTGATCCACCAATGATTCTACATAACAAGCCGTGACAGCACTGAGCACGGGTGCATCATGTCATAATATGTCTGGGTATGAGAGTCAGGGAGAAACGTCGTGATCCACCAATGATTCTACATAACAAGCCGTAACAGCACTGAGCACGGGTGCATCATGTCATAATATGTCTGGGTATGAGAGTCAGGGAGTAACGCCGTGATCAGGGGCGGACTGACCGGTCGGGCACTTCGGACATGGTCCGAGGGCCCGGCCGGGAGGGGGGCCCGCCATCAGGGGGCCCGGCCGCCCCTTTAAAGGCTGCAGCCGCCTGAGCGCTCTCTTAAGAGCGCTCAGGCGGCTGCAGCTTCTCACCTCCCCTCCCCGTAGCGTGGCCGAGCTGCTCTGCGTCCGCGGTGCCGGCCGGAGTGATAGGAAAGTGCACACACACTGAGTGTGCACCTTCCTGTCAGTCCGGCCGGGTACAGGAAACAGAAACTCCTGTTCCGCGCGGAACAGGAGTTTCTGTTTCCTGTACCCGGCTGGACTAACAGGAAGGTGCACACTCAGTGTGTGTGCACCTTCCTATCAATCCGGCCGGCACCGCGGACGCAGAGCAGCTCGGCCACGCTACGGGGAGGGGGTAAAAAGAGAGAGGGAGGGAGTTATAAAAGAGAGAGGGAGGGGGGGTTAAAAGAGAGAGAGAGGGAGGGGGGGTTAAAAGAGAGAGAGAGGGAGGGGGGGTTAAAAGAGAGAGAGAGGGAGGGGGGGTTAAAAGAGAGAGAGAGGGAGGGGGGGTTAAAAGAGAGAGAGAGGGAGGGGGGGTTAAAAGAGAGAGAGAGGGAGGGGGGGTTAAAAGAGAGAGAGAGGGAGGGGGGGTTAAAAGAGAGAGAGAGAGAGGGAGGGGGGGTTAAAAGAGAGAGAGGGAGGGGGGTTAAAAGAGAGAGAGAGGGGGGGTTAAAAGAGAGAGAGGGGGTTAAAAGAGAGAGGGAGGGGGGGTTAAAAGGGAGGGGGGGTTAAAAGAGAGAAGGGGGGTTGTTAAAAGAGATGGGTTAAAAGAGAGAGGGAGGGGGAGGGGGGGAGTTAAAAGAGAGAGAGGGAGGGGGGGTTAAAAGAGAGAGGGAGGGGGGGGGTTAAAAGAGAGAGGGAGGGGGGGTTAAAAGAGAGAGGGAGGGGGGGTTAAAAGAGAGAGGGAGGGGGGTTAAAAGGGAGAGGGGGGTTGTAAAAAGAGATGGGTTAAAAGAGAGAGGGAGGGGGTTTAAAAGAGGGAGGGGGTTAAAAGAGAGAGGGAGGGGGGTTTAAAAGAGAGAGGGGGGTTGTTAAAAGAGAGAGGGGGGTAAAAAGAGAGAGGGAGGGGGGTAAAAAGAGAGAGGGGAGTAGTGGGGGTAAAAAGAGAGGGGGGGGGTAAGAAGAGAGGGGGTAAGAAGAGAAAGAGAGGGGGTAAGAAGAGAGAGGGAGGGGGGTAAGAAGAGAGAGGGAGGGGGGTAAGAAGAGAGAGGGAGGGGGTAAGAGGAGGGAGGGGGTAAGAAGGGAGGGGGGAGTAAGAAGGGGGTAAGAAGAGGGGGAGGGGGGAGTAAAAGAGGGAGGGGGGTAAGAAGAGGGAGGGGGGGTAAGAAGGGGGTAAGAAGAGGGGGAGGGGGGAGTAAAAGAGGAAGGGGGGAGTAAGAAGAGGGGGAGGGGAGAGTAAGAAGAGGGGGGAGGGGGGTAAGAAGAGGGGAGAGTAAGAAGAGAGGGGGGGAGTAAAGGGGGTAAGAAGAGGGGAGGGGGAGTAAAAAGAGGAAGGGGGAGTAAGAAGAGGGGGGAGGGGGGTAAGAAGAGCTGGGGGGGTAAGAAGAGGGGGGAGGGGGTAAGAAGAGGGGGGAGTAAGAAGAGGGGGAGGGGGGAGTAAGAAGAGGGGGAGAGTAAGAAGGGGGAGTAAGGAGAGGGGGAGGGGGGAGTAAGAAGAGGGGAAGAGTAAGAAGGGGGCTAAGAAGAGAGTGGGAGTAAGAAGGGGGTAAGAAGAGGAGGAGGGGGGGTAAGAAGAGGGGGAGTAAGAGGAGGGCAATTGCCCCCTCCCCTGTCCGCAGGCACCGTGCGGGCAGCCGGCAGGGGAGGGAGGAAGAGAGGACCCGGGAGCTCAGCCTGCAGCTCCTCTGGGTCCTTCTTGCGCGAGCACAGATCGTTGCCGCGGTTACCACGGCAACGTTCCGGCTCTTGCGAGAGTAAACTCTAGCCCTGGAGCTACGGGCTAGAGTTCACTCTCAACACTGTGACCACCAGGTATTCCTGGTGGTCGCAGTGGTGAGAGTGAACTTTAGCCCCATAAACACACTGCCCCCACACACCATACACATTCACACACTGCCCCCCATACACACACACTGCCCCCACACACACCATACACATTTACACACATTGCCTCACACACACACACACATACACTGCCCACCCATACACACACAGCCCCCCATACTAACATTGCCACACACATACACAGCCCCCTCGTACACACATTGCCCCACACACCCTACACATTCACACACTACACCCCCTCACACACACTGAACCTTTCACACACACTGCACCCCTTACACATTGCACCACTGCTCCTATACCCTACTACAGCCTCATATCCCAGCAGACCCCAGGTAAGTTGTCAAACTGTTCTTAAACGGTTTGACTACTTACTCTGGGAGGGGGGCCCGGCCCTTCTGGCACCATAACGACTACACAGAGTAGTAGTGGTTATTGTGCATGGATTATTTCTTTAAATAATCTACGAGTGCCCCAGTAGCCAGCAAGCCAGCCAACCCACAGGCCAGCCAGCCCACAGGCTGGCCAGTAGACAGCCAGCCAGCCTACAGGCCACCAGTTAGGCTTAAAGCCAGCAAACCCACAGCCTGCCAACCGCAGCCAGCAAGCCACAGCCTGCCAGCCAGCAAGCCACAGCCAGCAAGCCACAGCCTGCCAGCCGCAGCCAGCAAGCCCACAGCCTGCCAGCCGCAGCCAGCAAGCCCACAGCCTGCCGGCAGTAGCCAGCAAGCCCACAGCCTGCCAGCAAGCCCACAGCCTGCCAGCCGCAGCCAGTAAGCCCACAGCCTTCCAGCAAGCCCACAGCCTGCCAGCCGCAGCCAGCAAGCCCACAGCCTGCCGGCAGTAGCCAGCAAGCCCACAGCCTGCCAGCCGCAGCCAGTAAGCCCACAGTCTTCCAGCAAGCCCACAGACTGCCAGCCAGCAACAGTAATTAAGGTAAGAGGAGCCAACTTGGCCTAGGTATAAGCTATGTTGTGTTGCTATATTGTGAATAGGAACCAGAGTGTTGGAGAGACCCCCCTCCAGGCCCCATTAGACTCCATTGTAGTCTCTAATGGGACCTGGAGGAAATTCTTTCTAACACACTCTCTAAAGGACACTGAGATAGCCTCTGCTAGAATGCTCCCCCCCTTCATGGCCCATTAGCCCTCAATTGTAGTCTCTACTGGGGCCTGGAGGCGACTGTTTCCAGCAGGGACACTGAGATGGCCTCTGTTAGAAAGACCCCCTTCCAAGCCTATTAGACTCCATTGTAGTCTCTAATAGGGCCTGGAGGGGATTCTTTCTAACACACTCTCTAAAGGACACTGAGATAGCCTCTGCTAGAAAGACCCCCCTCCATGGCCCATTAGCCCTCAATTGTAGTCTCTACTGGGGCCTTGAAGGGATTATTGCTCTTTTGTTCCTTGTGTCTAAAGATTGTGTAGGGTGTGGCTGGAGGCGGTGCATGGAGGCGGGACATGGGTGGCGCTTGCTGCGGAGTATGGGTGGGGCCTGTAAGGGGGCCCTTGATTTATTTTGCCCGGGGGCCCTGAGGGTTCTCAGTCCGCCCCTGGCCGTGATCCACCAATGATTCTCCATAACAAGCCATGACAGCACTGAGCACGGGTGCATCATGTCATAATATGTCTGGGTATGAGAGTCAGGAAGTAACGTGACATTACAAGCCGTGACAGCACTGAGCACCTGTGCATCATGTCATAATATGTCTGGGTATGAGAGTCAGGGAGTAACGCCGTGATCCACCAATGATTCTCCATAACAAGCCATGACAGCACTGAGCACGGGTGCATCGTGTCATAATATGTCTGGGTATGAGAGTCAGGAAGTAACGTCGTGATCCACCAATGATTCTCCATAACAAGCCATGACAGCACTGAGCACGGGTGCATCATGTCATAATATGTCTGGGTATGAGAGTCAGGGAGTAACGCCGTGATCCACCAATGATTCTCCATAACAAGCCGTGACAGCACTGAGCACGGGTGCATCGTGTCATAATATGTCTGGGTATGAGAGTCAGGGAGTAACGCCGTGATCCACCAATGATTCTCCATAACAAGCCATGACAGCACTGAGCACGGGTGCATCGTGTCATAATATGTCTGGGTATGAGAGTCAGGAAGTAACGTCGTGATCCACCAATGATTCTCCATAACAAGCCATGACAGCACTGAGCACGGGTGTATCATGTCATAATATATCTGGGTATGAGAGTCAGGGAGTAACGCCGTGATCCACCAATGATTCTCCATAACAAGCCGTGACAGCACTGAGCACGGGTGCATCGTGTCATAATATGTCTGGGTATGAGAGTCAGGGAGAAACGTCGTGATCCACCAATGATTCTCCATAACAAGCCGTGACAGCACTGAGCACGGGTGCATCATGTCATAATATGTCTGGGTATGAGAGTCAGGGAGTAACGTCGTGATCCACCAATGATTCTCCATAACAAACCATGACAGCACTGAGCACGGGTGCATCATGTCATAATATGTCTGGGTATGAGAGTCAGGGAGTAACGTCGTGATCCACCAATGATTCTCCATAACAAGCCGTGACAGCACTGAGCACGGGTGCATCATGTCATAATATGTCTGGGTATGAGAGTCAGGGAGTAACGTCGTGATCCACCAATGATTCTCCATAACAAGCCGTGACAGCACTGAGCACGGGTGCATCATGTCATAATATGTCTGGGTATGAGAGTCAGGGAGAAACGTCGTGATCCACCAATGATTCTACATAACAAGCCGTGACAGCACTGAGCACGGGTGCATCATGTCATAATATGTCTGGGTATGAGAGTCAGGGAGAAACGTTGTGATCCACCAATGATTCTACATAACAAGCCATGACAGCACTGAGCACGGGTGCATCATGTCATAATATGTCTGGGTATGAGAGTCAGGGAGAAACGTCGTGATCCACCAATGATTCTACATAACAAGCCGTGACAGCACTGAGCACGGGTGCATCATGTCATAATATGTCTGGGTATGAGAGTCAGGGAGTAACGCCGTGATCCACCAATGATTCTCCATAACAAGCCGTGACAGCACTGAGCACGGGTGCATCGTGTCATAATATGTCTGGGTATGAGAGTCAGGGAGTAACGTCGTGATCCACCAATGATTCTCCATAACAAGCCGTGACAGCACTGAGCACGGGTGCATCGTGTCATAATATGTCTGGGTATGAGAGTCAGGGAGAAACGTTGTGATCCACCAATGATTCTACATAACAAGCCATGACAGCACTGAGCACGGGTGCATCATGTCATAATATGTCTGGGTATGAGAGTCAGGGAGAAACGTTGTGATCCACCAATGATTCTACATAACAAGCCGTAACAGCACTGAGCACGGGTGCATCATGTCATAATATGTCTGGGTATGAGGGTCAGGGAGTAACGCCGTGATCCACCAATGATTCTCCATAACAAGCCGTGACAGCACTGAGCACGGGTGCATCATGTCATAATATGTCTGGGTATGAGAGTCAGGGAGAAACGTTGTGATCCACCAATGATTCTACATAACAAGCCGTAACAGCACTGAGCACGGGTGCATCATGTCATAATATGTCTGGGTATGAGGGTCAGGGAGTAACGCCGTGATCCACCAATGATTCTCCATAACAAGCCGTGACAGCACTGAGCACGGGTGCATCGTGTCATAATATGTCTGGGTATGAGAGTCAGGGAGTAACGCCGTGATCCACCAATGATTCTCCATAACAAGCCGTAACAGCACTGAGCACGGGTGCATCGTGTCATAATATGTCTGGGTATGAGAGTCAGGGAGAAACGTTGTGATCCACCAATGATTCTACATAACAAGCCATGACAGCACTGAGCACGGGTGCATCATGTCATAATATGTCTGGGTATGAGAGTCAGGGAGAAACGTTGTGATCCACCAATGATTCTACATAACAAGCCGTAACAGCACTGAGCACGGGTGCATCATGTCATAATATGTCTGGGTATGAGGGTCAGGGAGTAACGCCGTGATCCACCAATGATTCTCCATAACAAGCCGTGACAGCACTGAGCACGGGTGCATCGTGTCATAATATGTCTGGGTATGAGAGTCAGGGAGTAACGCCGTGATCCACCAATGATTCTCCATAACAAGCCGTAACAGCACTGAGCACGGGTGCATCGTGTCATAATATGTCTGGGTATGAGAGTCAGGGAGTAACGTCGTGATCCACCAATGATTCTCCATAACAAGCCGTGACAGCACTGAGCACGGGTGCATCGTGTCATAATATGTCTGGGTATGACAGTCAGGAAGTAACGTCGTGATCCACCAATGATTCTCCATAACAAGCCGTGACAGCACTGAGCACGGGTGCATCATGTCATAATATGTCTGGGTATGAGAGTCAGGGAGAAACGTTGTGATCCACCAATGATTCTACATAACAAGCCGTAACAGCACTGAGCACGGGTGCATCATGTCATAATATGTCTGGGTATGAGGGTCAGGGAGTAACGCCGTGATCCACCAATGATTCTCCATAACAAGCCGTGACAGCACTGAGCACGGGTGCATCGTGTCATAATATGTCTGGGTATGAGAGTCAGGGAGTAACGCCGTGATCCACCAATGATTCTCCTTAACAAGCCGTGACAGCACTGAGCACTGGTGCATCGTGTCATAATATGTCTGGGTATGAGAGTCAGGGAGTAATGCCGTGATCCACCAATGATTCTCCATAACAAGCCGTGACAGCACTGAGCACGGGGTCATCGTGTCATAATATGTCTGGGTATGACAGTCAGGAAGTAACGTCGTGATCCACCAATGATTCTCCATAACAAGCCGTGACAGCACTGAGCACGGGTGCATCATGTCATAATATGTCTGGGTATGAGAGTCAGGGAGTAACGCCGTGATCCACCAATGATTCTCCATAACAAGCCGTGACAGCACTGAGCACGGGTGCATCGTGTCATAATATGTCTGGGTATGACAGTCAGGAAGTAACGTCGTGATCCACCAATGATTCTCCATAACAAGCCGTGACAGCACTGAGCACGGGTGCATCATGTCATAATATGTCTGGGTATGAGAGTCCGGAAGTAACGTCGTGATCCACCAATGATTCTCCATAACAAGCCGTGACAGCACTGAGCACGGGTGCATCGTGTCATAATATGTCTGGGTATGACAGTCAGGAAGTAACGTCGTGATCCACCAATGATTCTCCATAACAAGCCGTGACAGCACTGAGCACAGGTGCATCGTGTCATAATATGTCTGGGTATGAGAGTCAGGGAGTAACGCCGTGATCCACCAATGATTCTCCATAACAAGCCGTGACAGCACTGAGCACGGGTGCATCGTGTCATAATATGTCTGGGTATGAGAGTCAGGGAGTAATGCCGTGATCCACCAATGATTCTCCATAACAAGCCGTGACAGCACTGAGCACGGGTGCATCGTGTCATAATATGTCTGGGTATGAGAGTCAGGGAGTAACGCCGTGATCCACCAATGATTCTCCATAACAAGCCGTGACAGCACTGAGCACGGGTGCATCGTGTCATAATATGTCTGGGTATGAGAGTCAGGGAGTAATGCCGTGATCCACCAATGATTCTCCATAACAAGCCGTGACAGCACTGAGCACGGGTGCATCATGTCATAATATGTCTGGGTATGAGAGTCAGGGAGTAACGCCGTGATCCACCAATGATTCTCCATAACAAGCCGTGACAGCACTGAGCACGGGTGCATCGTGTCATAATATGTCTGGGTATGACAGTCAGGAAGTAACGTCGTGATCCACCAATGATTCTCCATAACAAGCCGTGACAGCACTGAGCACGGGTGCATCGTGTCATAATATGTCTGGGTATGAGAGTAACAGTCTTTAAATATTTATAATTATTTTTACTTGTTTTCACCTTTCACATCATTTGAAATAGACTGCACATTGGTTCCATACTCTCCATGTTTTTTCTTTGAGATACATCATATCGTGGATTGTAGGTGTGATGCTACCTTAAAAGCTGGATTACGGAGCCAGTGTTCATTTACAGGCTCCTTTAAATGTGAGTGTTCCACTTCACCACCATTTTATCTGATTCTATTTGACGTACCATCTGCCTGTATTGATTTTTTATTTTATTTACACATGTACTACATACCAAGTTTGATATCAAGTCACGTGGGGTAAGCGCACCCCCTTATAGGTGTAGGTGTTTTACTTATACCGCCTTATAGACTTTAGAATAGTAAAGTTTGATTGGAGTTTCAAGAAACCTGCCTGCTTCACGTCTGAAGGATCCCTTAGAGTTTGTTGTTCTCCGATGGAAGTGATGGACCCAAATGGAAATCAATACGGAAATCATAAACATCCGTGAACCAGAAGTGATTTTTAATTGATACATTGAGATAAATTATTACCAGCACACACACAAATATCTCTTGATGTGTGTATGCATATATTGTAAACTGGCAGATACAATGTATACGATAAATTGTTTGCTATATTGAGATTAATTCAAGGACACAGGTTCATTCGACTCATCATGCTCTCACATCTATATTGTAAAAACACTTACTGTCAATTACCGGTCTGGTCAATAGTATTTATGATTGCCCAGTCACGCTGAGAGCACTCGATATGCGTTCATGTTTGCTATGTGTGATAAAATATATTAACTTATTCATTGTCTCATTTTATTATACAAATCCCTGCTCTGCAAAACATGCCTGTGACGACCACCCGGATAGGAACACGGGTTTCGCCACCAAGAATGTCTTTACCCTCGCTCAAGTAATTATAGCTCCAGTAATAATAGCAATCAAGAGTAGAATTTCCCAAGTAGTAAAACTTCAGAGCAGCTTTCCCCCACAGACATTAGTCGAGACTGAATGCTGGGAGTGAACTGTTTCATTCAGGGCCACCCATGGACTTTTACAAAAGCCTCCTGCAAGGGATTTCCAACACAACATTACAGAGTCATCCCTCCCATGATCCTCTGTGTCACAGACAGAATTCAGTTCCCTCTCAGGTACAGAAAATCTACAATTTCTATAACAAAACACACAGCAAACAACCATGTATCCCCTCAAGCTCTATCTCCCCGGGTAGCCTGGATATATATCCAAAAAGTGATCAGATCCCACAATACAGCCGTAACGCCATCGGGTAAGGTTGTGACCGACCGCACACGATGCTCCTGCCCACAATAGCTCCACAGAATCAGTGGTAGCGTCTCTTTTGGGAGTATGAAAACACACAAAATACCGGACGTATGCTCGAGACGGTCAGCAGATAGTGTTCACCTCATTCATGGGGATGATTCCACTGAACTGTGTTCTTTCAGGATTTATAAAAACAAATGCAGGCGGGGATGGAAGATCAGCGGTGTTCGCGAGGTCGAGTGTCCAATTTTAGTTCCATGCACTCAATGACCAAACACCACTGCCTGCATAGGCGGGAACAAAATGTCCAGCACATACGAACGGCGGTCACCCAGCCGAACATTTAGAACGGAGATGTATAACATTATTGAGGTGTGAACAGGTGTGAACGAGGTTAACAAGGATACGGGTGGTCTGGGTATTTCGTGGTTTTGTTCGGTTACCGAACAAAACGTGAAAAAAGGTATAAACATAAACAAGGAATAAAAAGAAAGAACTGTACTCCAGTGACAGGGTGGTCTGTCACAATGCCATTTTTTTTATTTATCTTTTTTATATATATTTAAAAAGGCAATCTCCTGCTTCCGAAATATAAATCCTGTAATTTACATAGAACCAGAAAACTGCAGGAACCAGACATAGACCCAGGGGGAGAGCATTAGGGCAAGCGCTCCCCCACCCCAAGTTTCCAGGTACCCTTGTCAGGTACCTGAGTGCTTATTTGTTGTCTCTTTATTTCCTGCTTGCTCATCCAGGGCATGGAGTGGGGGCTCATTGGTGGTAAAGGGTTTAATTCAGAACAGGGGGATATTTATTCTCCTTCTCTCACTATATGATGGCAATATCATGACAGGATTGTTCATGAGAAACCACAGAAGCTCAGTATCCAAAAACAGCTTGCAAAACCAGCAGTTCTCTTGTCTGCAGCCTTTCCAAGCCCTCCCCTTCTAACCCCTCCCAGAATTTCTGTGACTGTCCAATCACAGACTTACCAATGCAGCTCAATGCAAAGTCTTTGCAAGGCAGGTATTCTGGACAACTGCTGCCTCTCCACTGAGTTAAATAACCAGGAAGTAACAGGCCTGATTGACAGCCAGAGGGTGAAACAATAACAATAAAAGTTCCCCTTTGAAATTTGCACTTTTTGCAAAATTATCAAAATAGTACACATTATACACACTTGAATTTTTTCTGTAAGATAAAGTGTTTTAGGCGTCTGGAGTGTCCCTTGAAATATCTCCAAGAACTAAGTTACATCCCACAGCTTCCTTTCTGCTCTTCTAGTATGTCATTTACACGATTGGTCCTCAAAACAAAGCTTTCAGGCATTGTCAATGCTCCCGGATGCAGAGATTCTCCACCGTTTTTCCATTGTTCCAGATATAGTAAAACTTAGACTAGTTAGAGGACCACTGTGAGAAGTGAAGCTCTGAATTGTCAGCTGTGGGCAGAAGGTCCAAAATACATATTGCGCTATAGAGATAAGAATTCTCACTGTATCAGACGAGACAATTCATCTAGTCTGAGAGACTCCTAACCCGTCATGCATGGGTGACTTTGAAAACAATATCTCTGATTTAAATAAAATAGAGGAACAGTAGGTGATTTAGCTATGGAAAATGTCATTGTTCAATATTGCAGGGGGCCCATTGTTTTGTACTTTTTACAAATGTCCTCATTTCATTTCACGCAGAGGACTGCCCTGAGGTCTAGTGGAAGATAAGTAAAGAGTAAATATATTTTATACTTCTTATGTGATGAATCCTGTACAGAAAACACTGGAACATATCACCATAGTAGAAGGTACTTCCTTCAATTGAGGACCTGTAGAGAGGCAGACACCAACGGATTGCATTTATCAGAAACTAAATTAAAGTTCAGCTTTAATGTTCGCCCATAGTCTGAAAAGATTTTGCCAGTTTTACGAGCCACCGTAAAGGCTCAGACAATATATAGATCAAAATCTATTGGTATGAAGGATCTAATAAAATTAACCAAAACGCAAAATTCACAGAAAATCTCATGTTTTTACAGAGGTAATTTAAGAGATTGGGCTTATAAAATGGATATAAATTCACTGCCCCTTAAAACACGATTAATGTACCAAATCAATGTACCAAAATGCATTGCATGTTACAACGTTACATCTGTTTAGGAGAAGAGATCTATAGAACATGTAGACTAAAAAATTGGACATTTTTAAAATTAGTACCAAGTGTATCTGTGGGACGGTCAGAATATAGACTTCATTGACCAAATCTGGGGACTTACTGATATCTGTGACCTCGGAATGGATTCCAGTGAACAGATACAATGTTCAGTCATCAGATATGGAATTACAATGCGTTATACTGACCAGGAAAAGGTTAATCTATGAGAAACATGGGCCACATGTCATTAGGGAATCAATTGTCTTCAGCTGTTTTCTGTACAGGATTCATTCTGAAATAAATGCCGGTAATACACAATGTTCTTTATATTATGTATCAATGGAAAGTTGTGAACATTAGGGTTTAACATGCACTGAATATAAAACCCCTGAAAATATAGCTCGGATTGCTGAGGACATGCAATGCTTTCTAACAAGATCGAGAGCTTGTGACTCCAAAGGACAGAAGCACAGTATGTTTTATCCTGAAAATAATAAAATAACTTGTTAAAAAATGTCTCTGAATATTAACACTGAAAACGTATTTCCACTAAAATCAAATAAAATTGGATAACATTGAAACATGGGACTCATGACTCCTAATTCGATAAAATAGAAACATTTTCTGGATTATTATAAATTAAAATGATGTCACTGTACACAATTTGAATAATTAAGGTATTCATTAATAATTTACAGAAATATAGTAAGGCATAGAAAACATTTTCTTGATCATCTGCTCTCTGTGATATTTGACAATCAGGCCTCTGCACGGGAGCAGAAATTCCATTGTCACATACAATTTATTTATTTCTACTCTCTCTTTCATTACGGTTTGGTAGTTTGAAATATTTATAGATCACATGGTGATCGGGTGTTTACTGTCTTATTGTAAAACAAACTTCTCTCAACACCAGTGTTTGTGTATAGATCATGTACCTGCAGCCTCACTGCTCAATTCACTGTCATTTAGGAGTTAAATCACTTTAATTTCTGTTTATGCAGCCCTAGCCACACCTCCCCTGGCTGTGACTGACACAACCTGCATTCAAAAAAATAGCTTCATTGACAATCAGATGTGATGGCACTGTGTATTTGCTTTAGAAGTTCTCATCTCCTGCTCTGAAAATGTAACTTTAATCTCAGACAGGAGGCTGCGGCAGGCAAGTAACAGAGCAAGAGATAAGAAATTCTAATGTAAACACAGTGTGAAAGCTAAAAATATATGACTCTTTTTTTCAGGAAGTGTGTAGGGAATCTGTGTGGGCATGATCTAGGCACCAAAACTACTTTATTAAGCTAATGTTGCTTTGGGGTTGTGTCCTTTCAATGCTGCTTCATACAATATGTACCATTAGATCAGTGTTGCAGATTGCTATTCCAGCTATGAAGAATCCTTGTAATGAGCTTAGTGTGTGTGAAGACCCCCTTTCTCTCTTCACACTGAACAAAGCCATGAATGTTTACTATTTAAGGATAGTTGTAGTTTGTGGTTTTAGGGAGGATTCAAGGAGGGAATGGAGGGGAGGGTTAATGGAGGGAAGAATTCATGGAGGGAATGGAGGAGAGGGTTCATGGAGGGAAGAATTCATGGAGGGAATGGAGGGGAGGATTCATGGAGGGAATGGAGGGGAGGGTTCATGGAGGGAATGGAGGGGAGGGTTAATGGAGGGAAGAATTCATGGAGGGAATGGAGGAGAGGGTTCATGGAGGGAATGGAGGAGAGGGTTCATGGAGGGAAGAATTCATGGAGGGAATGGAGGGGAGGATTCATGGAGGGAATGGAGGGGAGGATTCATGGAGGGAATGATTCATGGAGGGAATGGAGGGGAGGATTCATGGAGGGAATGGAGGAGAGGGTTCATGGAGGGAAGAATTCATGGAGGGAATGGAGGGGAGGATTCATGGAGGGAATGGAGGGGAGGATTCATGGAGGGAATGGAGGAGAGGGTTCATGGAGGGAAGAATTCATGGAGGGAATGGAGGGGAGGATTCATGGAGGGAATGGAGGGGAGGATTCATGGAGGGAATGGAGGGGAGGATTCATGCTAAAGTTACTCAAGGTGTGTTTTCCACGGTTTTCCATGTGAGTGAAGCTAAATACATGCAGTTTGGAGGGAAGGTGTTAAAGAAATTGTGAGATAGAGAAAGGTAAAAACCATCAGGGCTACAAATGGAATCCCCACAAGACAGCCATTAAAATAAAACAACACGACCACATAAAATGCGTTTGACATCGTTTTCAGTTTTTATTGATTTGCAGACACGTAATGCAGCTCCACACAAATTATTTACAGGCTCTGGGTGAATTTTGTGTTATTAAAACAAACATTTAACAACATATTGGAGTGTAAACATAAAACCAAAGTTCGATTTGAAACTCAAAGAAGAGATGCAATGTTAATAATATGTCCAATTAAATGTTTTCCGTCTTGACTGATATTAATACCATGTTTGTACCATGTTTAGTCTAAATGTTATTGAATAAAAAACAGAGGACTCAGGAAAAAACAATTACTTACAGGAGCCCCCTGCTGCCAAGTTCTGGACTTGTTTTCTATTCAATAACGTGTATACAATGTATGTATTGAGTTAATATTATTTAACTCCGTAGAATATAGTTATCAAACTGGTGGGACTTACAGCAGTACTTATTGATCAACATCACCTGGAGGATATAAACTCTCTTTCGATCAATTCTGAAATAGGAAGCCTGAGGTTTCACACAAAAACTGCAAATGTATAAGAAACAGATAAAAATATACATTGAAAAGAACTCAAAGGAATAAATGGTTTTCAAGTTAAAAAAGGACAGCGTATATGATTTAATTGAAACAAACATTTCTGTACAAGTTTAAATAGTGCATGTACACAAACATACATAAAGTAATATCTTATCTTACTGACAAGGAATCGAAAGACAAACACTTAGTGATTTGAGACAAACTAGAAAGTATTTATTGCAGGAACACGTTATTTTCCAAGACTGAGATACCTAATTGAATAAGGATAATGGGGTTTTTACGATATAAATAGTGAAACTGGATTATCTGTCATTTATGTTTATTTACTAAACTCCAGATGTCTCCAGTCTGGAATAGTATAATAAACTGGTATCATCCGAGGCACTTGGACCACAAAATCCAGACATTGATCTGACTAAACTTGGAGATTAACTTCGGACCAAACTGCAACATGGCCAAACTTGGGTCAATTGGGTATTCTGCAGAATTCTTACATTCAAGCAGAAATATATATTCAAATTACAGACTGACCAAAACACCAAACGCCAACCACTTTCAGGGGGTGGTCTAAATTCTGTCCATGGTCCCCAAAAACGAGCTGATTGATGGGAAACAAAGATGATTGGTGGCTAAGGGACAGTAACTAACTGTACACCAATCAAATGAGATGTGACCAGTAGATGGGAAAAAAAGGAAAAACTATATTTATATATTTACATATTATGTATTTTATAAATGTACAATATATAAATATAGATGGTTTACTGCTTTTCTTTAGATTGGTCACTTTTTATATCTTGATGGCAGGAAAATGCTTTTATCAGGCTACTGAAAAATATATATATAATATTATAATAATTATAATATTTTACAGCACACTGACTGGCAGATTATCATGCCCCTTTGTGACTTGATTATTTTTATTTAGTTTCTGAATAAACATTCGGCCAAACTGATATCTGACCAAATTGCGGGTGTCCCAAAACATTTTCTAACTTCGGAAAAATTATTCAGCTGAGCCGAAATGTCTCTCCATTCAGGAATTCATTTTGATCAGCTGGATTATCCAGAGTGAATCTGGCTGAAAAATCTGGTGTTCAGTAAATAAAAACGAAAATTGAAATTGCAACGATTCAGACTGCGTTTGAAACTGATAATTAAGTTGCAAATATTCCAAGTCATTAAACATTATCAATATATTTTCAAGTAAATGAATTAAAGAAGATGGGCAAAGTAACAGGAGTATAACAAGGTTTACTTTACTTAATCAACAAAACGCTTTCCTTAAAGGAAAAGATGCAGATGAATAAAATAACAATTATTTATCACAGTAAGTGTGTGAATACAGGTACAAAGCTTTTTATATATAAAAGACAAGAAGAAATGATGGGGTGGCCACCAATTCAGTTTTTTGGCCGATCTCCAACGCATAAATAAAGAGTCAACAATGAACATTCATTTTTCTTTATACAACATTTTTAAAGTAATTAAATAATTAGAAATATATATTTAAAAGAAGCGTAGTTAGGAAGCAAAATGGCTCCTGGTTACAAGATAGATGGTTGGGAAACCTGCTTGCCTCTGATATTGCATTTCACATGATCAATATATCAGCGCATTAGGCTAATATATCCGCCCAGTGGATAATTTGTCTAAAACCAGGTTTATCTTTTTGTAAATATCCCTATCTAGGCTCATAACTTCATCTTAATTTTGTATTTATTTACCAAGGGACTAAAATTAGAAAAAAAAAGAAATATTACTGAATTTGCTTAATTGAAGCCTATCTGAGGTAATTAAAAAATAAACAATTATACTGTGTTTTATTATCTGCTAGTTCCCTTAAACAGTGTTTGGTGTAATAGCCATGTCATGATAGAAGCATTTGTGGGGGTTACGCTCTAAGCAAATCGTGTAAAACCAGCAAGCATTCTGTTCCTAAAACACATCCATCATTTTTCTATGGACCCGATGTGCTTCAGTAATTAACATTCATAAGCACATCGAGGGCCAAGAAGGGCACATTGTGAGTAGATATGGCCAAGGGGTACGCTACCTGGAAGCGTCATGCCGTAGTGTAGCTGTGAGCAATGGTTTGCCGTTACTATATAAAACATGCATATTGAACGTATCAGCTGAGGCTTAAACCAGTGCCAGTACTGATGGGGTCCACTCTAGTGACTTAAACCAGGTAAGTGTCTGTAATATTTTAGTTTCTTTTTTTTTTTTTTTTTTTACGTTTTTGCCACTTTATATAATCTGGAGACAAACCATGGTAAGCCAGATACCTCCAGTTTTCTTATTGTATTGCTTATTAGTTTAACACTCAAACTATGTTTAATACATTTATTTGTTTTTCTAGGTTTTTTTATGGCATGGCCAATATTTTAAGATGGTATCCCACTCTGAGGGTGGAATATGCTCTCTGAGCCAAAACATCGGGTTTGAATCCAAGTCGCTATCAATATACTAAATGTCGTTGCTTACATGTCTGAAATAATTCAACCTGTGAGAGTCTCATAAATCAGCTGTATTATAAACATGGGGAGGAGGGAATTAAACGAATAATGTGATTTTTTTTAATAAAGTGGAGGAACTAAAATTCCCCACTCTATATTTGGAATCTATTACAGTCAGAGAAATGGAGTCTACTGACCAAGCCCAGGAGATATTTGAAAGGTGTCAACATGCCTTAGATGAATTCCTTGCAATTCTTCACAATTTTGACATCATTACTATAAGGGCTATTTTAAGGTCATTTTTTGTTTCACATTTTTAATGAATAAAAGATAACAGAGTTCTACAGCTATAGGTAATTCCATCAGCAGAATATATTGGAATTCCACCTCTCCACCTAAAAATTATAGTGCTCGCCAACTTTTCATGAGATTGATTATCTCTTTATTTGAGTGATCATATCAGATGAAAATCACTTATCCATGGACTGGCCAGCTCATGTCAGGATTCACATCTTTTTTTTAAATTAAAACAAATTAAAACAAATCTATTCTGGTCTACCCTGGACTTTGCCTATGTCAGGTCCACTTTGAACACTTTGGGTGTTTCATTTTTGATGTGTCAATTAAAGGGCACGTACCACAACTGTCCATGTTCCACGTGTGTCTGACCCTTGATCCTGTGTCTGCTGGAATTTCAGCTACACCATGAAAAGATAACTGTAGTTACATATTATATAACTATGTTTCCCCTAGGAAAAAGTCCTATTTAAATGTACAAACTCTTCCATAACTTTGTATGAGTCAGTTTGTACTGCAGCAGCTAATAGCTTCAACCACGAAAAAACATGTATGAACCTGCTAATAGCTTCAACCATGAAAAACCATGTGTGAACCTGCTAATAGCTTCAACCATGAAAAACCATGTATGAACCTGCTAATAGCTTCAACCATGAAAAACCATGTGTGAACCTGCTAATAGCTTCAACCATGAAAAACCATGTGTGAACCTGCTAATAGCTTCAACCATGAAAAACCCTGTATGAACCTGCTAATAGCTTCAACCACGAAAAACCATGTATGAACCTGCTAATAGCTTCAACCATGAAAAACCATGTATGAACCTGCTAATAGCTTCAACCATGAAAAACCATGTATGAACCTGCTAATAGCTTCAACCATGAAAAACCATGTGTGAACCTGCTAATAGCTTCAACCATGAAAAACCATGTGTGAACCTGCTAATAGCTTCAACCATGAAAAACCATGTATGAACCTGCTAATAGCTTCAACCATGAAAAACCATGTGTGAACCTGCTAATAGCTTCAACCATGAAAAACCATGTATGAACCTGCTAATAGCTTCAACCATGAAAAACCATGTGTGAACCTGCTAATAGCTTCAACCATGAAAAAACATGTGTGAACCTGCTAATAGCTTCAACCATGAAAAAACATGTGTGAACCTGCTAATAGCTTCAACCATGAAAAACCATGTATGAACCTGCTAATAGCTTCAACCATGAAAAACCATGTGTGAACCTGCTAATAGCTTCAAACATGAAAAACCATGTGTGAACCTGCTAATAGCTTCAACCATGAAAAACCATGTGTGAACCTGCTGCGGCTTTTATTAGCCAATTACCTTTTTATGAATAAAACTACCGGCAAGTCGTAGGCAGGAATTTATAGGATATGCACCATATTTCCATTGAAAATGGAGGACCATATTTGGCAGAAAAATGTACCACTGCATAAGCTGCAAATTTACAGCCAACAACAATCAGATATTTTTTGCTGATTTTTAAATGCATTAACTTCGTATGGCATTACAATGGCGGTCAAACCGAGGCCAAAGTATACCAGAACTGTACTCTCAATGTTCTTGTTTCCTAAAAAGAGAAACATTCAAGCCTTAAACAATTATATCACCAAAACCCAAGTTCAGTAAAACTTCTAACAGGCTCAGATTTTGCTTTTAAGGGGATTCAAATGAAGAAAAAGGATTTCAACCTTATACTTAGGAGAAAAGGATGAAACTGGCAGTGCTTCTCTAACTGTGCCCCCTCGCTCTGTATGGAAATAAGGAGGTGACATAAAGTAAGGGCCAACACGATTACTCTAGGTATCAGTGATGAGCTTGGATGCTCTGTATAATACGTTGGGTTGACACAAGTCATTGTTTGGGAGAAGAAATAAAATATTTTAGCAATAGTAAAATTAATTTTCAATTTACATTTTGTAATTTTGATTTAACTTTCCCTTTTTTTTACCCTAAAATATAATTGCAACGTACAGATTAAAGTTCTCTAAATAGGACTAGGTTCCAAACTACCGGGAGCTTGGCTTAGTGGCTCTTGGAGAACGCACATTGGACGTTGTAAGAGTGGACATCAATGTGTAATTTGAAAGAAATTCTAATTCAAGAAATCAATGCAGACTTTTACACTTTTAGATGTGGCAATGTCGACTGCCATGACTTTGATCTCAGTATCTCCAAACTGCATAATGGTCTGTATCTCTCGGCGGTTCAGAATTGGTGAGCCTTCACTACCTGTCAGATCCAGTCTGAGTGTGCCACATTTTTTAACTCCAGGATCGGTAAGAAAATTGACATCATCGCGTTCTGAGCTGTAGATGTTGATGATGATCATTAGCTGTGAAGGTTTAGCAGGAGTGTAACTCCGTTTCACTGTTTCACCAAGAGCCACTGACTGATCAGCTAAGATAAATTTATCTAGGACATCAGTGCACCACCGGGTTCCATCCTTCAGTAGAAGCTTTTCTGGTGGGTGCTTGCCTTCCACATACCGATTTAATACACCAACCCCGTAGGTCATTGGAGAGCGTCGTACCTTGATCACGCCAGGATCAAGACCAAACAAGACAGCACCTTTTAGGATAGTTAATCCTACATCGTGGGGAATTATGACACGACACTGGTCTCCAAATGCTTGTTGAACAGCCTGTTGAAGCAATGGGGACTCTGCAAATCCACCCACCAGGAATAGAAACTTAACGCCAGACACCTCTGGCTTCTGAAAGAGATTTGCTGTGAGAGAAATATACAGTTTTAGTAGACACTACATTACAAATGTACATTATTATCTTAGTATCACATGCTAAAAATGACCATAAACATATCTAAATTTAAAAAAGTAAAAATATGAAAAGCCAAAAACAATCACAGAATCACAGAACAGGTTAAAGTGACATTATAGTCACCAAAACAACTTTAGCGTTATGAAGCAGTTTTGGTGTATAAATCATGCCCCTGCAATCTCATTTACAGATTTATTTAACCAATCATTGATAACAGGAGTAGTCCCAGAAGATTGGAAGTTAGCGAATGTTGTGCCCATTCACAAGAAAGGTAATAGGGAGGAGTCGGGCAACTATAGGCCAGTAAGCCTTACTTCAGTAGTGGGGAAAGTGATGGAAACCATGTTAAAGGATAGGATTGTTGAACATCTAAAAACACATGGATTTCAAGATCAGAGACAGCATGGGTTTACTTCAGGGAGATCATGCCAAACTAATCTTATTGATTTTTTTGATTGGGTAACTAAAATTATAGATCAGGGTGGTGCAGTAGACATTGCTTACCTAGATTTCAGTAAGGCTTTTGACACTGTTGCACATAGAAGGCTTATCAATAAACTACAATCTTTGAGTTTGGATTCCAATATTGTTGAATGGATAAGGCAGTGGCTGAGTGACAGGCAACAGAGGGTTGTAGTCAATGGAGTATATTCGAAGCTTGGGCTTGTCACCAGTGGGGTACCTCAGGGATCTGTACTTGGACCCATTATCTTTAATATTTTTATTAGTAATATTGCAGAAGGTCTTGATGGTAAGGTGTGTCTTTTTGCGGATGATATGTAACAGGGTTGATGTTCCAGGAGGGATAAGCCAAATGGCTAATGATTTAGGTAAACTAGAAAAATGGTCAGAGTTGTGGCAACTGACATTTAATGTGGATAAGTGCAAGATAATGCATCTTGGACGTAAAAACCCAAGGGCAGAGTACAGAATATTTGATAGAGTCCTAACCTCAACATCTGAGGAAAGGGATTTAGGGGTGATTATTTCTGATGACTTAAAGGTAGGCAGACAATGTAATAGAGCAGCAGGAAATGCTAGCAGAATGCTTGGTTGTATAGGGAGAGGTATTAGCAGTAGAAAGAGGGAAGTGCTCATGCCATTGTACAGAACACTGGTGAGACCTCACTTGGAGTACTGTACACAGTACTGGAGACCCTATCTTCAGAAGGATATTGATACCTTAGAGAGAGTTCAAAGAAGGGCTACTAAACTGGTTCATGGATTGCAGGATAAAACTTACCAGGAAAGGTTAAAGGATCTTAACATGTATAGCATGGAGGAAAGACGAGACAGGGGGGATATGATAGAAACATTTAAATACATAAAGGGAATCAACACAGTAAAGGAGGAGACAAACTACCACAACAAGAGGACATAGTCTTAAATTAGAGGGACAAAGGTTTAAAAATAATATCAGGAAGTATTACTTTACTGAGAGGGTAGTGGATGCATGGAATAGCCTTCCAGCTGAAGTGGTAGGGGTTAACACAGTTGTAACGGATCACCTGGCACCCCGACTGGGTACCTCCGTTAATGGATGCTCCTAGTGCTTCCTGAGGACTCCAAGCACTCTGGCAGACACCACAATCACCGAATCCGAGAAACCTTTTAAATTCTCCCAAGCATATGAATGCTGTAGACCATTGAATAGGAACCATACGAATAGGCTTGTACTCCTAGCAGTCAACTGGAACAGCATACAATAAATCCTTCCCCCAATAATGAGACGACACATCACTTTGAGGGTAAAACAGGAACTCTGGACTGGCTCATCCAGCCTGGCTTTTATTTCCAACTCACACATACAGGCCACACCCAGGGGGAGGCATAAAAGAACCAATGACATAGATGTTACCTCCCACACATCCCCTCCCCTTAGTGTGACACATAATCCCATTATGCATACAGTGTAAAATATACTTTTACACAACTTTCATAACTTTAAAACCATACATCACATTCACATAAAAATACATATCCACAATCAATCCATTCAGGGGAACAACATATTAAAAAATGGCATGAATCCGACCAGGGGTTCAAAAGTTACTAAAATTATCTTTTGTTCCTTTCTGGCTGGCAGAAAAACATCCCCACAATGCACCCTGGTTTCCTCCCTTCTGCCCTGGAGTTAATTGGAGAAGTAATCCAATTACCCAGGACTAAAGGCAGACTCCATTAACCACATGGTTGCAAAACAACATAAAACACTTTAAAATACATAAAGTCACATTTACACATAACACACAGACATTTCACCTATCCCCAGATAGCTGGGATCTGCACGCACAAAACTACCGAATAGCGCGCAGATCCTACTCACACAGTACAATTGCCATGGAGCTAAAGTCTTTCCCATAGTCTTTCATTATATGAATAGGCTCCATGGTATGGCTATCTGGGGTATCACATTCCCATAAAGTCTGGTCCATAGTCCAAAGGCAAGAGGCGGGCAATCAGCCCCCTCCAAGGACACGTGGCGAGGTCGGTTTCGCCACACTTCTCCCCTTTACCCCCCAGACTAACAGGGTACTTGACCTCCTGCCGGTCAGTGCCCTTGTTAGTCCAGCAGCCCACCCACAAGACAGAAACAGCAGAGCAGCCCACCCACAATAAACAGTTACTACACCTGGGTGAGGGAGAATCTTGTCCAGGTTCAGGTGCCTCACCACGGCTGTGTGGGGGACTGGTAGGCTGCCTTGGTAGGTTGCTGAGGGGGCAGAGACCAGCGGTACTCTGTCCTGTTGCCAGCACTACCACGGGAGTAGTCTGGTTGGAGCCTGGTTGCTGGAGACCGACTGTCTCCCCTTTAAATACACCGCTTTGCTGCTGGAGACCGACTGTCTCCCCTTGAGTTACACCGCTCTGCTGCTGGAGACCGACTGTCTCCCCTTGAGTTACACAGCTCTGCTGCTGGAGACCGACTGTCTCCCCTTTAGTTACACAGCTCTGCTGCTGGAGACAGACTGTCTCCCCTTTAAATACACCGCTCTGCTGCTGGAGACCGACTGTCTCCCCTTGAGTTACACCGCTCTGCTGCTGGAGACCGACTGTCTCCCCTTGAGTTACACAACTCTGCTGCTGGAGACCGACTGTCTCCCCTTTAGTTACACAGCTCTGCTGCTGGAGACAGACTGTCTCCCCTTTGGCTAAACAGCCCTGTTGTGGGGGGGCAGGACCGACCGTCCCTACCCCCTGTGCTGGAAGTGCAGAGACCACGGTCCCATCTGCACAGGTGTGGGGCTTACAGTCTCCCCCTGGTACATTAAGCTGCCGCTGGGGAGAGGTGGTAACCAGCTCCTCTCCCATTAGAACACTCTGCCGCTGGGGAATGGAGACTGGGCTCTCTATTCCCTGTACATTAATGATCCGCTGCTGGGGAGAGGTGGTAACAATCTCCTCTCCCATGCATACTTCCCGTCTCTGCGGAGGGAGACCGACTGTCTCTCCTCCCAGCACAGAGTCCTGCTGTGGGGGAAAGGGGGATGGGCTCTCTATTCCCTGCTGGATACTCTGCCGCTGGGGAATGGAGACCGGGCTCCCAATTCCCAACAAATCACACTGCCGCTGGGGAGGGAGGACGGCTCCTTCAGCTCCCTGTAACTTGGGCGCAGAGACCACGGTCCCATCTGCGCTGGTGTGGGGCTTACGGTCTCCCCTTGGTGGGTTAGGCTGCCGCTGGAGAGAGGGTGTAACAAGCTCCTCTCTCTGAACTGTAACCTGCCGCTGGGGATCTGGGCCGACTGCCCAGCATCCCTGTAGGGCCAGTAGAGAGACCTCGATCCCATCTCCACCTGCCATCTGTGGGTCTCTCCAGGACCAGTCTATGAGGTCTGGTTCTGCTTGTCGGGTAGGTTGGAGCTGCACGAAGCTGAACAGGTGTTGGTAGTCCTGCTCCAGCTCCCACTCCCTTGTTACCAGGTGGGTCATGTCTTTGCTCACCTCGCATTCGTCAGCCCAGACATACATGCCCATCCGGTAGTCGTAGATGTCCCAAAACCTAGACCCCTCCGTGCTGCCAAGATCAATGTCGTCCTCCAAGGCATCCCATAATAAACCCGGGCCATCATAATCATCCCCCTCCGGTAAGTCGTGCTCGGCCGTCCCGGGGGTAAGTCGAATGGTATGCCACCAGAGGGCCTGGTATGCGTTGTCTAGCCAGATCTCTCGCCATACCAGGGTCTCTAGTCTTGTCACCCACTCATCCAGGGGCTGCTCTCCCAATAGATACATGCGCATCGCCACACGCTTCTGTAGCCGCTGCTCATCACTGGGGAGACTCTCACCTCGCCGCCACTGGGCGTCTTCCAGGGCATCATACCAGACTTCCTTTCTGTCTGCATCCCTGTAGTCCGCGGCCGCCTCCTCCTCCTCATCATGGAACGCTGTCCAAAAACTAGCTGATTCCATCCTGCTGTAGCCAAGGGCGCTGTACGGATACTAGCGTTGCCCTCAATTTGTAATTCCAAACTTTACCAGTGTCTCTGAGCTGCTTCTCCTCGCACTAGGACGCCATCCCACCGCTTGCCACCAATGTAACGGATCACCTGGCACCCCGACTGGGTACCTCCGTTAATGGATGCTCCTAGTGCTTCCTGAGGACTCCAAGCACTCTGGCAGACACCACAATCACCGAATCCGAGAAACCTTTTAAATTCTCCCAAGCATATGAATGCTGTAGACCATTGAATAGGAACCATACGAATAGGCTTGTACTCCTAGCAGTCAACTGGAACAGCATACAATAAATCCTTCCCCCAATAATGAGACGACACATCACTTTGAGGGTAAAACAGGAACTCTGGACTGGCTCATCCAGCCTGGCTTTTATTTCCAACTCACACATACAGGCCACACCCAGGGGGAGGCATAAAAGAACCAATGACATAGATGTTACCTCCCACACATCCCCTCCCCTTAGTGTGACACATAATCCCATTATGCATACAGTGTAAAATATACTTTTACACAACTTTCATAACTTTAAAACCATACATCACATTCACATAAAAATACATATCCACAATCAATCCATTCAGGGGAACAACATATTAAAAAATGGCATGAATCCGACCAGGGGTTCAAAAGTTACTAAAAGTATCTTTTGTTCCTTTCTGGCTGGCAGAAAAACATCCCCACAATGCACCCTGGTTTCCTCCCTTCTGCCCTGGAGTTAATTGGAGAAGTAATCCAATTACCCAGGACTAAAGGCAGACTCCATTAACCACATGGTTGCAAAACAAGATAAAACACTTTAAAATACATAAAGTCACATTTACACATAACACACAGACATTTCACCTATCCCCAGATAGCTGGGATCTGCACGCACAAAACTACCGAATAGCGCGCAGATCCTACTCACACAGTACAATTGCCATGGAGCTAAAGTCTTTCCCATAGTCTTTCATTATATGAATAGGCTCCATGGTATGGCTATCTGGGGTATCACATTCCCATAAAGTCTGGTCCATAGTCCAAAGGCAAGAGGCGGGCAATCAGCCCCCTCCAAGGACACGTGGCGAGGTCGGTTTCGCCACAACAGTAAAGGAGTTTAAGCATGCGTGGGATAGGCATAAGGCTATCCTAACTATAAGATAAGGCCAGGGACTAATGAAAGTATTTAGAAAACTGGGCAGACTAGATGGGCCGAATGGTTCTTATCTGCCGTCACATTCTATGTTTCTATGTTCAATTTAGAAGTTAAATAACTTATGTTTCTCTTTAAGCAGCCCTAGCCACACCTTCCCTGGCTATGACTGAGACGATAATTTACTTTAGAATTGTTTATCTCTTGCTCTGTAAATTTAACTTTAATTTCCTGCAAGGTCTAGCAAGCTTATTAACAGAGCAGGAGATAAACTCAAAATAAAACAGAATTTGCAGTAAAGGAAGTGTAAACATTAGATGACTCTTTACAGGAAGTATTTGGAAGGTCACATGCAGGGAGGTGCTTAAACAAAGCAATTCGACCCCTAAATGGCAGAGAATTGAGTAGTGAGACTGAAGGGTATGATCTATACACCAACACTGCTTCATTTAGCTAAATTTGTTTTGGTAACTGTAGAGTCCCTTTAATTATTTGTTTTATTAATTGCAAATATTATATATAATTAGAGACACTATAATCACAAAAAAACTTTTTCAAACTGTTTCAGAACTGTTAGAAAAACTTACCAAATGATTTACAGAAGTCACGATTATACTCTATTGGGTTGTTGTAGATTACTCATTTGGTAGGGATTTCTAACAGTATTGAATAATTTAGAAAGTTTATTAACATAAGGTCTAAATTACACTTTTAAGTTAATTTAAATAAATTCAAAATGGACATTAAAATAGATGTGGTGGTTTCCATTTCAGTTAACATGGAGTAATTTCAATATTTAGTAAACAAGTCCATGAGTAATAATTAAATAAATGTCTTCTATGGATATACAGTCACACTCCATATAGTACGGTGAGCGCCCCCCATGTCTGAAACAGTTATAGTTATACAGACATTAAAAAAAGACCAGGGCCTGATATGAGCAAATGCCAACAAAACATTTCTTCTGAATTTGCCAATATTTCATTTAGTCAAAACAAGTTGTGCTTATTGTTGTCATGGTAATGCTCAAAATAACACAGACATAGGGGTGTATCTACTAAAGTAGGACACGGTTTCTGATATTTATCTGGTGAGAACAAGCCCCAGAGAAAAAGAAAAAGAAAGCAGATGCAGTTGTTTTCTTTAGCTCAGGGAGCGAGAAGAGCCTTCAGTACCCTGTGATTGGTTGGATACCCGATCCTCAACCCTACATTGAGTTGGCGCAACTGCTAGGTGGGTTAGGTAGCCACATAGGGCAGCCCAGCCCAGGGGGTGCAGTCTCCGGATGACTAGCAGAAAGGGAGCACACAGCACAGCCGCCAGTGGCACAGCATTACCCCCTCCTGCTGGCCACTGCATGCAGTGTAGAGAAGCTTCAATATTCTCTACCAGGTCTAACAGGAAGTGCTCATTGAGAATAGAGGCTAGAGGGAACATGAGCAACTCCACTGCGGCCTGTGGGTCGGCCACTTTACACAGGAGGTGGGAGGAGAGCAGGCACGAATGGGGAGTTGGGGGGGGGGACCACAAGGTAGATGGGTTGGAGAGGAGACTCACTCAGAGCTAAGGGTGGCAGAGGCACATAGAGGGCTGAAGGGGGAGAGGCACACATAGGGGCTTTGGAGAGAAGAGAGACACACAAAAGGGCTGAGGGGAGAAAGAGACCCTCAAAGGTTCTGGGGAAAGAGGCATAGAAGGGGACAAAAATACCCACTAAGGTTCTCGGGGGGGGGGGGGGACAAAAAGAGGTACTGAGGAAGGGGAAAAAGAGACACACAAAGGAGTTGGGGGAGAAAGAGACACCTTTGTGGGAGAAAGAGAACAACAAAGGTGCTGGGGGGGAAGAGACACATAGAGGGGCTGGGGAAAGAGAAAAAGCAAAATAGTCTTGTAACAGGCCTGACCCCACATGGCTGTATTATTTTTAACATTTGTTTTAATTTTATTGCATTATATCTGCCACTCCATAATGAGTATTAGAGGGATAGATTTTTGCTGCACACCCCTTTGCTAGTTACACCGTATGGTGGGATCACACTGAATACCTTACTGGGCGGCTCTGCTTTTATTCAATTCATGGAAAGCACAAGAAGTTAATCGGATAAGAGAATGGGACATGTCATGACTAGAGATGTTGCGAACATAAAATTTTCCGTTCGCGAACGGCGAACACGAATTTCCGCAAATGTTCGCGAACAGGCGAACCGGGCGAACCGCCATAGACTTCAATATGCAGGCGAATTTTAAAACCCACAGGGACTCTTTCTGGCCACAATAGTGATGGAAAAGTTGTTTCAAGGGGACTAACACCTGGACTGTGGCATGCCGGAGGGGGATCCATGGCATTACATAGTTGATGTAGAGTCTGGTTTTAATCCATAAAGGGCATAAATCACCTAACATTCCTAAATTGTTTGGAATAACGTGCTTTAAAACATCAGGTATGATGTTGTAT
Organism: Pelobates fuscus; assembly: GCF_036172605.1. Taxonomy (NCBI): domain Eukaryota; kingdom Metazoa; phylum Chordata; class Amphibia; order Anura; family Pelobatidae; genus Pelobates; species Pelobates fuscus. The sequence goes on along the minus strand of NC_086326.1, from coordinate 5,323,643 downwards.
CGATCAGGTAGTGTAAGGGTTACGCCCGCTTCACAGTGACAGACCAAACTCCCCGTTTAACGCACCGCAAACAACCGCAAACAGTCCATTTGCACAATGTTGGATACCAAGCTAGCCATGTCCCGTTCCTTGTCCTCACTGATGTCATTGAAGGTCTCTTCCTCCACCCAGCCACGTACAACACCAAGGGTCCCCGAAAGGTGACAACAAGCCCCCTGGGACGCCTGCTGTGTTTGGTCTTCCACCTCCTCAAAGCCACCTTCCTCCTCTGACTCCTCTTCTTCAGACTCCTCTCTCTGCATTGCCTCTCTCTGCGTTATTATAAGGTGTGTTAAGTAGTACTATTCCTATCAGTTGGTCCTCCTACTTCAAATTTGGGGCACTGCGCATGTAATCTAATGTGCCACCAGATAGGAGTGGTGTGTTAAGTAGTCCCCCTCATCAGGCCTTTTTTAGTCGAATGTATTACCCACTGTCAGTCCCTTCGGGATCCATCCCTCATTCATCTTAATAAAGGTGAGGTAATCTAGACTTTTTTGACCTAGGCGACTTCTCTGCTGCACTGAAGGTCCTTTCTGACAGGACACTTGAAGCGGGGCAGGCCAGAAGTTCTATCGCAAATTGGGATAGCTCAGGCCACAGGTCAAGCCTGCACACCCAGTAGTCAAGGGGTTCATCGCTCCTCAGAGTGTCGATATCTGCTGTTAAGGCGAGGTAGTCTGCTACCTGTCGGTCGAGTCGTTCTCTGAGGGTGGACCCCGAAGGGCTGTGGCGATGCGTAGGACTTAAAAAGCTCTGCATGTCCTGCATCAACAACACGTCTGTAAAGCGTCCTGTCCTTGCCGGCGTGGTCGTGGGAGGAAGAGGATTACTTTCACCTCTTCCCCTGTTAGATTCCTGTTGTGCTGTGACATCACCCTTATACGCTGTGTAAAGCATACTTTTTAATTTATTTTAGAACTGCTGCATCCTTTCCGACTTGCGGTAATTTGGTAACATTTTAGGCACTTTCTGCTTATACCGGGGGTCTAGTAGCGTGGACACCCAGTACAGGTCGTTCTCCTTCAGCTTTTTTATACGAGGGTCCCTCAACAGGCACGACAGCATGAAAGACCCCATTTACACAAGGTTGGATGCCGAGCTACTCATGTCCCGTTCCTCGTCCTCAGTGATCTCACAGAAGGTATGTTCTTCCCCCCAGCCACGTACAACACCACGGGTACCAGATAGGTGACAACGAACACCCTGGGATGCTTGTTGTGGTTGGTCTTCCTCCTCCCCCTCCTCAAAGCCGCATTCCTCCTCTGACTCCTCTTCCTCACAATCCTCTTCCAGCGTTGCCGCAGGTCCAGCAAGCAACGCATGAGCCTACAGGCATTGCGCATGAGCGTCCAGTAACGTGGCAAAAGAATTCCCAGCTCCGCAGAGGCTGTCCTAGCACCCCGGTCATACAAATACTCGTTAACGGCTTTTTCTTGTTGGAGCAGGTGGTCGAACATTAGGAGTGTTAAATTCCAACGTGTCGGGCTGTCGCAAATCAAGCGCCTCACTGGCATGTTGTTTCGCCGCTGGATATCTGAAAAGTGCGCCATGCCCGTGTAGGAACGCCTGATATGGCCACACATCTTCCTGGCCTGCTTCAGGACGTCCTGTGCGCCTGGGTACTTAAGCACAAAACGTTGTACGATCAGATTACACACATGTGCCATGCACGGCACATGTGTCAACTTGCCCAAATTCAATGCCGCCAACAAATTTCTTCCGTTGTCACAAACCACTTGGCCGATCTCCAGTTGGTGCGGAGTCAGCCACTGATCCATCTGTGCGTTCAGGGTGGACAGGAGTGCTACTCCAGTGTGACTCTCTGCTTTCAGGCAAGTCAACCCCAAGACGGCATGACACTGCCGTATCCGGGATGTGGAATAGTACCTGGGGAGGTGGGGGGGTGCCGTTGAGGTGGAGCAAGACGCAGCAGCACAAGAGGACTCAGCCGAGGAGGTTATGGAAGAGGATGGAGTAGGAGGAGTAGAGGAGGTGGCAGCAGGCCTGCCTGCAAGTCGTGGCGGTGTCAACTCCTCTGCAGAGTCACGCATTCCATGCTTGGCAGTCGTCAGCAGGTTTACCCAATGCGCAGTGTAGGTGATATACCTGCCCTGACCATGCTTTGCAGACCAGGTATCAGTGGTCAGATGGACCCTTGCCCCAACACTGTGTGCCAGACATGCCATTACTTCCTTTTGCACAATCGAGTACAGGTTGGGGATTGCCTTTTGTGCAAAGAAATTTCGGCCGGGTACCTTCCATTGCGGTGTCCCAATAGCTACAAATTTTTTGAACGCCTCAGATTCCACCAGCTTGTATGGTAAAAGTTCAGTCAAGCCAGCTGTCAGACGCCGGGCAAGGGGGTGACTTTGTGACATTGTCTTCTTACGCTCAAACATGTCCTTGACAGACACCTGACTGTGGGCAGATGAGCAGGAACTGCTCAAGGCGAGAGACGGAGTGGCGGATGGTTGAGAGGGGGCAAGGAGGACAGCAGTGGTTGACGTGGCTGAAGATGCTGGACCAGGAGGAGGATGGCGGCTTTGAGTTTGTGTGCTGCTTGTACTCATGTGTTGATCCCATAGGCGTTTGTGATGTGCGATCATGTGCCTTCGCAAAGCAGTTGTACCTAGGTGGGTGTTGGACTTCCCACGACTCAGTTTCTTTTGGCACAGGTTGCAAATGGCATCGCTGTTGTCAGAGGCAGACACACAATAACAATGCCACACTGCTGAGCTCTGCAATGATGGCATTCTGGTGGTGGCAACAGCATGCGTTGATTGGCGTCCTGTCTGGCTGACCCCGGATGCCGATGCATGCTGTCTGACTGTGCCACTATCTCCTTGCGACGACCTCCCCCTGCTTCCAACTCGTCTCCTCCTCCTCCTTTCTGTCTCCCCATCTAAACTTTCCTCCTGTTCTTCTTCTGTTCTAGCGGGCACCCACGTGTCATCCACGGACGCATCGTCATCATCAACCGCTTCACTTGTATCTGACAACTCAGCAAAGGAAGCAGCAGCGGGTACATCATCATCATCAAGAAAAAACGATTATAAATAGGATGGCGCAAATGAGAGAAGGATCTTAGTACATGCAGCAACCAACAAAAACAAATCCTGGTAAAACGATTTGAACATAAAATAACTTACAGTAGTGATGGTGCGCAACAAAAAATTCGTATTCACTATGGACCTCTTATAGAGAGTGAAAGTAACCCTGTGTACATAAAATGAGGTGTTTACAGAGTGGAAATATTATAAATAATTGAAAAACAAACAGTGGTTGTGGTGAAACAAAGCACAATCTGTAGGTATACTTGCAAACATGGAAATCACTCTGCCACCTATTAAGGAGACAAAAACAGAAAAAGAGCTCCTTTTCCAGATTGTGCTTTGTTTCACCACAACCACTCTTTGTTTTTCAATTATTTATAATATTTCCACTCTGTAAACACCTCATTTTATGTACACAGGGTTACTTTCACTCTCTATAAGAGGTCCATAGTGAATACGAATTTTTTGTTGCGCACCATCACTACTGTAAGTTACAACATCATCATCATCACACCGTACGTCCATGTGTGTAATGCTGCCTGACTGAGACATATCCCTGTTATCTACATCCTCTGGCAATAATGCTTGCGCATCACTCGTTTCTACCAACTGATGTGTAAATAACTCCTCTGACATACCAAGTGAAGCGGCTGTGGTGCTAGTGTTGGTGGTGGCGGCAGGTGGGCGAGTGGTATCTTGAGAGGTGCCTGAAGCTAAGCTGGAGGAGGATGGTGCGTCAAGCTATCGAGCGGAAGCTGTAGAAGATTGGGTGTCCTGTGTTAGCCAGTCAACTATGTCCTCAGAAATTTTCGAGTTCAGGGTACGTGGCCTCTGAACACTGGGCATTATTCTAGGGCCAAAGGGAATCACAGCACCACAACCACGACGGCCCCTGCGGGGTGGCCTGCCTCTGCCTGTAATTTTTTTTTCGATTAGTGGTACTATGCGTGCAAGCTACTGTGACAACAGATATGAGTGGCACTGTGCAGTGGCAGAAGTTGGCAGAGTAGACGCTGTAGGCCTGACACACACGCTTGCAGACAACTAACTGCTATTCAATCTATTACAGTCAAAAATTTTTTTTAAAATGTACACTACTGTTACACCAGCTATGAGTTGCACTGGTGTGACACTGTGCCCTGGCAGGCCCTGAAACGCACACGTGTGAAGGAAACTGACTGCTTTTATATTACAGTACAAAAAGTAATTTTTTTTGTTAAATGCAAGCTATTGTGACGCCAGATATGAGTGGTGGTACTGGGCAAGTGGGCACAGTATACGCTGTGAGCCTGACACACACGCTGGCAGACAACTAACTGCTATTCAATCTATTACAGTCAAAATAGTATTTTTTTTTTAAATGTACACTACTGTTACACCAGATATGAGTTGCACTGGTGTGACACTGTGCCCAGACAGGCCTTGAAACGCACACGTGTGAAGGAAACTGACTGCTATTATTTCACAGTCAAATTTCTAGTTTTTTTTTCTAATGTACACTACTGTTACACCAGATATGAGTTGCACTGGTATGACACTGTGCCCTGGCAGGCCCTGAAACGCACACGTGTGAAGGAAACTGACTGCTATTATATTACAGTCAAAAAAGTGTTGTTTTTTTAAATGCAAGCTATTGTGACACCAGTGAGTGAGTGGTGGCACTGGGCAAGTGGGCAAAGTATACGCTGTGAGCCTGACACACATGCTGGCAGGCAGGCAACTGCAATTAGATTACGCAGGAAAAAAAAAAAGCAGACTGATGTTCTAGCCCTAAAAAGGGCTTTTTGGGGTGCTGTCCTTACAGCAGAGATCAGATGAGTCCTTCAGGACTGTAGTGGACACTGAATACACAAGCCTAGCTATCAATTTCCCTATTAACTAAGCAGCAGCTACACTGTCCCTCCTCTCACTAAGAATGCAGCTGCAGAATGAATCTAAAATGGATGCTGTCCAGGAGGTGGGAGGGTCTGGGGGGGAGGGTCTGCTGCTGATTGGCTGGAATGTGTCTGCTGACTGTGAGGTACAGTGTCAAAGTTTGCTCAATGATGACGAATAGGGGGCGGACCGAACATCGCATATGTTCGCCCGCAAGCGAACCGTTCGGGACATCACTAGTCATGACCTATTCCTACCTCTCTGTCAGTGTAGGGGTCATTGAAGATTGCTTTGGGATCACGCCCCAGGCATTTCTGTAACCTAGCAATGCCCCTGTCTAAAGACTCTATCTATATGAATACTCAAAGGAAATATTGTTGTAACAGAGCTGCGTTAAATGTCATGTAATAAAATGCTGCTTTAAATTCTGCCGTTCTTACTTAGATGTTCAATGATGTGGTCTACGGTGGGCTTGAAAAGAGCATTCATGGCGTCTGGATTCATCCTTAGCATTCCTTGGGAGGACCACTTCACAAAGTCTACACTGAATGAGAAGAACAGCGTAACATAACACGTCATTTCTGTACAGCTTTAACCTCTTCATTACAGACACGTTGCTACACATGGCGTTATGGAACAGGAATATCTTATCAAGAAGGAGTTAAACAGAATTACAGATTCAATTCACTTTTTGCAAATATGAGCAAATGATAAAACAAGGTTGACATATGTCAAATCTAACAGGAATATAAAGGGCTTACAGTCTAAAATTAAACTCACTTAATTCCACAAGAGATTCTATTGAATTCTTCATCCTTCCCCTGGAAGGATGAACCTTTCGGGGGACCTTAATCGACCTAGGTTCTATGATAATTACCACCAATAAAAATCAAAATCATCCTACAGTCACTGTAAATAACCCTTGTATTTCACATCACCACAAAGTCTAAACCAGCTACAAATAAAAACTGAATGTGTGTATAAAGTACTGTTTCTTTCATGGAGTGAAAGAGTTAAATATCTGTAATTTTTTTAAATTAATTTATATTGCATATCCTTTTCCAATTTTAGCCAGTTTTCCTTGAATGCTGCAGGAAATAATCCCTGTAATCCAGTGTTTTAGAATATTTTACTGGCCATAGCTCGTATTAATATGCATATTTGTGTAGAACTGCTTAATCTGTTATTCTCACAGCAGAAAATGTATTTATTTAATGCTATACGTTCCTGTAAGACTGCGTCCAGGTACCAGCTGGTATGTCTCTATATCACTTCTACCAGGCCCCATAATGCAAAGCACACAGTGTGCTCATTGCATTACAGAATGGAGCGCCCACTCTTACAGCAATCCTGGGGTGTACTCACACTCACATGACATATACACACAACATACTAACTTGCTTTTGCGCAAAGCATGCTCTACGCTGTGACCTCGGAACTTCTTGTAGTAATCGATAAACGAGAAAGGCAAGGTAATGTTTAGCGGATTGGTTCTGTCTGGGGCTGCAGCTCTTTTTCTAGACTCAAAAGCTATCATCAGATCCACCCAAGCAGCAGGACGCTTCACTTTGAACTGGTCAACAAAATCATCTCCAAATATCTTGCAAAGCAGCTTCTCAAATTCGTAGTCAACCCCAAGAGACCCATAAGGTCCACCTGTATTGAAAAATAATTTAAACGGTTTCCATAACAACAAAACGACACGATTTAGACTACAAAGTATTCAAGATAAACCCAGTGAAGTCCTACAACCTACCTGATGCCTTGTAGAGTTCTTTGAGGTGTCCTTCAGGTAAGCTTATCTGGTGGACGGTTAGATCCACCGTGCCTCCACCACAGTCAACAACAACATAACGATCCCCTAAGACAGAGAAAACAGAGCCAAGTGATACACTTCTTGGCAACAATGGTATGCAAATTAAAACAATAATTTAAAAACAATAATCATTTAAACTTCTGCTCTCCAACTTTGCACTTGTTCTTTATTAGAGGAACTATTCAAGAAACTGCTCTGTGCTAAAACTGTGCTGAAATGTAGCTTCTCTCCATGTTATTGACCTTTATAGAGACTGTAATTTGATGCAAACAAGTTTGCACATTACGTTTTCTAGACATACCGGGAAATTCCTGCAAGGAAAGGGATCCATAGGTTATTATTTGTGATAATGGCAAAGGATGGTGAGCAATTAAACCTAAAAAACTGGTGCGATATAGGTTCTGTAAAAAGCCACATGGCGGTAATAACAAGTTGTATAAAGGGGGTGTTAGATTCAGTGCTGGAAACATATTTAAAATGAATTACTGTAATTAAATACGGCTCATACTTAGATACTAGAAGCTACAGACATACAGAGCTTTGCAATAAATTACTCATCTTCGGCAATCAGAGAGCTAAAAGTAATTTCACCCATTGCAGATCCCCACGTCCCTCCCCCTTTTACCATAATAGAAATTACTATAGTGTTAGAGACACCATCTGAGTAGTTCTTCATAAACAGTGCAACACGTGACGCAGGGATATTTTATTAATGTCACTACAGAGTTGAGAGATAACACAAATTTGGTTCTTATAGCTACAGCAGGCCCGGTCATTCTTTATTAACCTGCAATGCTCATATTAAGCTACAGAAAACTCCTATTTCCTGGGTGACATCATGGAGAATTGGGCTCATTTTTAGAGCAAGAATATAAATTCATGGCAGATGCTGACCTACACTGAAATTTCAGGACTCAAGATTCATTGATTAGACATCTCTATGGTTTGGGAATGCAGATGCGGGACATAGCAGTACCTTGCTCGAGTTCTGACCACAGCTCTCCAATGACATTTTCAACCAGGAAGGTCCGACTCTGACGATTACGGCGTACATGGTCTTTGGCTGGTCATACGCAAAAAGAAATTCACAGTTTAATTTACCAGGAGTTTACGCATGAATTCACATCAACCTCCAACTAATACTGATACCACTTGCTCAACCATTAGATTATACATATTTGAAAAATAAAAATTCCAAGTGTCTTATGAAGTATCATCAGGTCTTCTTTGGTCTACAGAAGTCCACCTGGGGTTTCACTAGAACAGCTGGCCATTACAAGCATGAAGAATTGAAGAAGAGGAACTTACTCCTGATTTCTCGCCTCTATAAATCTGTCAGCCTCTATGTGAGAAAGGCTAGTTGTTGAATGTGGCATTTTGAAGTGCTTCCTGCACCGTGCCTAATTCCCGGCTCATAGAATACCTTTAGGTCCCTTTGCTGACCCCTACTCTTTGCTTTGTGCCCGAGAATGATATCCTATCTGGATATCAAATAAAAGCTGTATTCTCCAAGAAAACGATTGGAATCTCTATTACACCACAAGTGCTGGTATCTCTCGCATAACTGTGTGAGTATTCTCCAAAAGTCATTGCTTCTGAAAATCCCCTGGAGATGTCAATGCACAAAGACAGCCAGTGTGTGAATTGTAGGTGAATCCAAAGCAAATTTCATATTTAATGTCCACTTAGCAAAACTAGGAATGTTGTTTAAGCCAGCTATGCTTTCTGTTTGGCTACTCTGGTATTAAATTAGAAATTCACTTTAAATTCTCCGTTCAGTAAATAACCCTGACAGTCATCATTCTCCTAATTTGAGCAACTCCAATGGCTATGACCCCATTTAAACTATTTTTACAGAGTCTGAATCTAGAATTGAGTCCTTTATTATTATTTATTAAGGATATGGATTAGAATATGTGTCACTACATTTTCACACAATACAATAGACTTGCGTACGGCAAGAACATTTGGCTTGGCTGAACCATTTATCCTGAACCATTTATCCTGAACCATTTAACCATTTGAAGGTTCAGCTCAGTAGAATCTCGTTACCAAATCCCAATTTAGAAATGAATGGAGTGCCTCGAAAAGGGGGAACAAATGGGTCAATCAGAGTACCGTAACATATATATAAAATATAAATAGAATGATAGGAGTATTTTTACGCCAACTGGTTCACAGAACAAGTGAGAAAAAGTTACAAATGGAGGGAAAAAACAGGAGACGCAATACAAAAAATCCATAGTAACATATGATATATAGAAGGCGTATGCCTGAAGTTGTGGGAGGGATTTTAAGCCTATTTAAACCCAGCATACCCCTTACTCACCTGTCTTCGACGATTTCGGAAATTCCCTCCCACCACACCCTCTTTATATATCATTATATCTGGGTGGGCCCTCTTTTTGCAGGCCTAACCTCGCGTCGGTTTCGGCACACCTCAACCGACTCTTATATGTTATAAACTACACACACTTTAATGTGCGCCCCTTCCATAATCCCGTACACAAATAGTAAATATATAACATACAAGTATATATTGTCTTTTTTTCCTCTCTATTGACCACTTGATCTGCGTATAACTGTCCCCTAACCATAAATTTTTTTTTTCCATTATCTTTTCTTTTGGCACCATGGGTCGCATTCAGAATCACGAATCGAAACGAACATGTTTGGCATTGGTGGCTCATTTCATTTGTGATTCGGGTACTCAGAGTTTTGGAAGTCGCCGAGTCGTATCTGTAACAAGCTACGAAGCATTCATACCGTGTCATTCCAGCCAGAAAGTAAGTTATATCTATATTATTAAACATGTCAGACATGCTACTCACTGTATTATAATACGTTTGGCGTTTTATGTCATTTATAACCCAATCTCGTTAAAAGCTTGCTCTCTACAAGAGAACTAGTCTATACAACTTGTAGTATTTTCTGTGTCACCCAGTAATATATGGAAGTAGATTTTTTTTTTGTTTTCCCATCAATTGAGCAAAAGCATTAGTTCCCCAATATAACGGTAAACATCTTAAATATGAGTGGTTTCAGAAAAGATAAATGTTTTTTTCCTCCAGTAATTGGCAATGATGACCACTAGATGGCAGAGAAGTATTTCAAACATTAGCCTTTATCATGTAACGGTTGGTTTTTAAGTGACATATAAAATGACCTCTATAACTCTTTTTTGACACGTAAGCTCTTCGCATTTTCTATCTCAGAAAGAGAGGTTGGCTATGAGCGTTTCCTAAATTTCGAGTTGTCATAATTTTGCCTGGAAAAATATCCAAGAGATATTACATGCAATTATCTAACTCTCATTGGCAACATGTCTGCCTTTCATTGAACCTTCTCCGATTCACCCAGAACTATTCAGATATTAATAACGTGGCCTTCTGATAGGGACGTCAAAATTGAAATTACAAATATCACCATGTTAATTCACTAAGTGTCATCAGTAACTGAGCTCCAATTAGTTACGCTCTTTATTGACATTGTTACAACATAGAGCAATCCCAAAACTGTCACTGGCCAGGTTATACAATTCCTAATTAATAGACTTGTGTATGGCAAAAACATTTGGTTTGGCTGAATCAAACATTTGAAAGAAAAAATAGTTTGTCTATTCGTGATTTCTCCAGGTGGCGTTTCTGATTAATGTCATCCATGCAGTCATTATGGGAAAAAAGGATAAAGACTAACCAAAATGGAGCGAAAATTGGCCAATCAGTGTACTGCAAAATATAGATATTATGTATATATTGTGCCGCTCTGATAGGAGAATTTTAACACCATTTGGTTCACAAAACAAGTGACAAAAAGTAACAAATAAAGTGACGAACAGGAGGAGCAGGACAACATTTATTGGTTTATTAAATATATAGCGAGATTTGCTTACTGCTTCTCTAACTGGATCTGTTAATAAAATCAGCATTTACACACCGTGACCTTACCATCAATCATTTACTAATTAGTCTTTCGATGACCGCCTTCCTCTAACTAAATACAAATTATCAGGTGAACTCGCCCTCCACAAAATGTGCTTCTTCATCCAATTAATTAATTATTGCTCTATGCATTAATTATCACCATTCCAGGTTATTCATCACTATGGTCCTTCTAGGGACATGAATTGCTTGTGGAACTATCCTTTTGATGGAATTGTTCCCTGGACAAGGGGACGCTTTACATCAAGTGACTGCGACAGGAAAGGGCTGTGAGTAGAAATCCCACCTGGGTCGGTCGGGCTGAAGCCATTGATTGCCGCTTTGGTACTCAGGTCAATCATCTGATGAAGACGGAGCTTCCTGCAGTATATAGAAGCTCCTTCAGGCTCGAGAGCAATGATCAGCTGCTCAGGGTTTTCAGGACTTACCATGCCTGCCTGGGAGACAAAACAAACACAAAGAATGGATTAAAAGTATCACATGGGAAATACATTGAGAATACAGAGAGGATCGTCCTGGGTGAATCAGATAAAACAAAGTAAATTGTGCTCTACAGTCTGAGTGTGAGCGGAAGCTCTATCACAAAATTTAGTGGATTATTTCCAGATCTATTTAAACATCCACCTACCGGCCTCGTTCCCCAATTTCATAATTATCTACCCACCCAACCACCATCTGCCCACTCGCCTGTCTTCCAGTCTATCTATCTGGTATATAAATAATAAGGACCTTCTTATATTTAGATTATAATTTCCCACAGGACTAGCACCCCGAAATCCTCCGTTTGTAGCATGTTGTATTATCCCAGCTGTATTTCATATTTGTGTTTTTGCTTGGACCAATTGTACCCATGTACAGCGCTGCGGAACGTGTTGGTGCTTTATAATTAGATAAAAATAATAAAATCAAAGTGAGTCAGTATTGGGGTTTACTGTGATACTGTATGGGGTAACAAACTGTCCAAGCCCATAGACACAAGGCAAGGGCAAAAGTTTAACGTTTATATGGTAGATAGGGCAAAAGGGGTCAGTGACACTTTAGGTAAACCAGCTCTTAGTTTGACACTTGCAATATTAAGCTTGATTGTATTATCTAATTGATGTCTCTGCTATTCTGTTATTAAGATAAGGCAGATGCAACATACGATAATGCATTATCAGTTAGGAGGCTTTAAATCTGCTCCCCATTACAAGCTTTCTAATCACACAGGCTGGTGGTACCCATTGTCTCTCCCCATCCCAGTGTCCATTAGCCATTCTTTGCAGAAACAGACAGTATTGTGGATAAAAGACATTGCTGCAATACCGTCGTGTGTTTGAAGTATGTATCAATCTGAATGGGAGGGATAACACTAATTCCCTTTATTAAAAGCATATTTTTCTCTGTACTAAAAAATTTCCCAGAGCAAATAGCACCAACCTGCTAATTACACCCCGCTGGAGGTTACGGAGTACCTTTGAAATATAGTGGTATACAGCATAATGTGTACATCCAATTAATGTCAGTAATGGACAAGGTACAAGAGTTGGACCACTTCCAGCACATCTGCTTTGAGCTTGCAATCCGTTTTGTGATCTCAGATCCTAAAATGATCTGTGAATAAGTAGCGTGACCAAGAGAAATAGATGATAATTATACAAACAGACCCACCATGTCTCATTTGGGCTCCATTAGCTGGGGAATCCATACTAAATGTTTGACTTAATGTGTATTTAAACATAAAACCCTCCAATTTAGTGCACAATGTACTCATTCCAATGTTTTATATAATCTACAAATACTGAACAATAAAAGCTAGACTCTGTTTATATAACTGCGATGTTTAAATCCTGATATATATATTTTATTTTTGTAATGGATGTTTAATTAATACACAGATTATTTTAACCTGACATCAATGTTTGCTTAGTGTAATGGCCAATGCCTGTTAAATGGGTGATATGGTATATGTTGGTGCTTTATGAAGTTAGAATGCCCACAGTTAGTATCTAATCGGCTAGATGTTATTCATTTTAGTTACCTGACTGCTCTGGATAGGAATTTAAGAGCTTATTCAATGGTTCATTAATTAAATTATTGTTGCGGTCATTCTGACTAATCTCACAAAATGAGGAGGGTTTATTAGCAGAATATCAGGAAATCAAATGTGACAGAATAACCTGGACGATTCCCCCCTTGAAAATATAAACAGTAACTCAGATCCAGAGTTTAGTTCTTGCTATGTCATTGTGGAAGAACTCATAGAATGGGAATCTGATGCGGCCACTAGCTTAAATTAAAGCCAAGATCAACAATTCTGCACCAACCTCAACCAACCTAACCTGCTTTGGTTTGTTATACACTTCCTAATAAATTGTAATACAATAGCATTCTGGAGAGGCTGTGGGGAAAGGAACCCTTATTACCAAGTGGTATATGACAAACTCACTTTTCTTTGAGTCACGGTTCAGACTGATTGGATATCTCTTAGGAATAGATCTTGTTCCGCATTCTCTGGTGGCTCTATTGAATGAGAGTCGTGTTTGGCCCCAGATCATCGCACCTTCAGTAAATATGTGCCAGTGATCAGCACAGCTGTGAAGCTATCTACAGCCAGGATATGGTGGGACTTGATGCTATGGGTGGAACTAATACATACAGTAAAACAGAGTTTATATGGATGAGGCTCTGTGACTCCCTTGCTGCCCATGACAGAATTAGCTCTGTGGGTGTTCACATGGCTGTGTGTTTGCCATCTCTACATTTTCCTGGACCCAGTCACAAGGGGGCGGTTACACCTAGAGTGATGAAGCTGCTAAAGGTGTTGTAAATGGCGGAGGGGTTACACGTCACCTAGTGCTCGGATACTCTATAAAAGCATAATAAAAAATAAAATGGAAAAAAATTATAAAAAAGGGCGACATTGAACACAAACCACAATGCAAATAGCTGTCCTTCCAATGAGAATGTTTGAAAGTGTCTATAAAACATATAAAAATACCAGAACTCTCATAGCATAGTAAGTTTTAAAAGAAGGATGTAACACACATACTGCCAGGGCCGTCTTTAATGCTGGGCAAAAGAGGCAGTCATTCCTAGGGGGCCCAAAGCAGCTGCCCCTTGAGCCCGCAGGCCACCGTGGTGCGTGCGGGCCGCATGGTACTACCACCGCGGGCCGCATGATGAGGGGGTCATATAGAGTGGCCCATGCTCTTAGGGCCACCCGATGGCAATGAGTCTGCAGGGGCCCAGTCAGCGCTGTGGCGCTTTAACAGTGCGACCGGGCCCCCTGTGAAGAGGTCAGCGCTAGGAGGTAGTGCCATCACTTCCTCGTAGCTAACACAGAGAGTACCGTGCGGGAGGGAGAAAGAGAGGAGGAGCACGGACTGGGAGAGAGCCCAAATTCCAACAGCCTCAGACAGCCACTGGACCCCAGGGAAGTCGCCCTCCTGCACCCACAAGGTAGGAAACAGGAGGGAGACTGAAAATGTATATTTTCCATGTGTGTCTGTTTGTGTGTGTATATCTGTCTGCATGTGTAGCAGTCTTTGTGTGTTTTTCTGACTGTATGTGTATCTGTCTGAATATTTGTTTGTATGTGTATATGCATGTGTGTTTATCTGTGTGTGTGTGTGTGTATCTGTCTGTATGTGTATCTGTTTGTCTGTATGTGTATCTGTCTGTGTATATGCAGGTGTGTCTGTGTATCTGTGTGTATATCTGTCTGTATGTGTATAAGCATGTGTCTGTTTATCTGTGTGTGTGTGTGTGTGTGTGTGTCTGTCTGTCTGTATGTGTATCTGGCTTTATGTGTATCTGTATGTGTATATGCATGTGTGTCTTTGTATCTGTGTGTATATCTGTCTGTATGTGTATCTGTGTGTCTGTATGTGGGTATATCTGTCTGTATGTGTACATGCATGTGTATGTGTATCTGTCTATACATGTATCTGTGTGTTTGTATGTGTATATGCATGTGTGTCTGTATCTGTGTGTATCTGTCTATATGTGTATCTGTGTTTCTGTTTCTTTCTGTTTGCGTATTTGTGTGTGTTTCTGTCTATCTGGGCTGTTATCACTGGGTTGTTATAATCACTGGGTTGTTATCACTAGGTTATTATCACCGGGTTGCTGGGTTATTATCACTGGGTTGTTATCGCTGGGCTGTTATCGCTGGGCTGTTATCGCTGGGCTGTTATCGCTGGGCTGTTATCGCTGGGCTGTTATCGCTGGGCTGTTATCATTAGGCTGTTATCACTGGGCTGTTATCACTGGGCTGTTATCACTGGGCTGTTATCACTGGGCTGTTATCACTGGGCTGTTATCGCTGGGCTGTTATCGCTGGGCTGTTATCGCTGGGCTGTTATCGCTGGGCTGTTATCGCTGGGCTGTTATCGCTGGGCTGTTATCGCTGGGCTGTTATCGCTGGGTTGTTATCATTGGGCTGTTATCATTGGGTTGTTATCGCTGGGCTGTTATCGCTGGGCTGTTATCGCTGGGCTGTTATCGCTGGGCTGTTATCGCTGGGTTGTTATCGCTGGGCTGTTATCGCTGGGTTGTTATCGCTGGGTTGTTATCGCTGGGTTGTTATCATTGGGCTGTTATCATTGGGTTGTTATCGCTGGGTTGTTATCGCTGGGCTGTTATCGCTGGGTTGTTATCACTGGGTTGTTATCGCTGGGTTGTTATCGCTGGGCTGTTATCACTGGGTTGTTATCACTGGGCTGTTATCGCTGGGTTGTTATCACTGGGTTGTTATCACTGGGTGGTTGTTATCGCTGGGTTGTTATCGCTGGGTTGTTATCACAGGGTTGTTATCACTGGGTTGTTATCACTGGGCTGTTATCGCTGGGTTGTTATCACTGGGTTGTTATCGCAGGGTTGTTATCGCTGGGCTGTTATCGCTGGGTTGTTATCGCTGGGTTGTTATCACTGGGCTGTTATCGCTGGGCTGTTATCACTGGGCTGTTATCACTGGGCTGTTATCACTGGGCTGTTATCGCTGGGTTGTTATCACTGGGTGGTTGTTATCGCTGGGTTGTTATCGCTGGGTTGTTATCGCTGGCCTGTTATCGCTGGGTTGTTATCACTGGGTTGTTATCACTGGGTTGTTATCACTGGGTTGTTATCACTGGGTTGTTATCACTGGGCTGTTATCACTGGGCTGTTATCACTGGGCTGTTATCACTGGGCTGTTATCACTGGGCTGTTATCACTGGGCTGTTATCACTGGGCTGTTATCACTGGGCTGTTATCACTGGGCTGTTATCGCTGGGTTGTTATCGCTGGGTTGTTATCGCTGGGTTGTTATCGCTGGGCTGTTATCGCTGGGCTGTTATCGCTGGGCTGTTATCACTGGGCTGTTATCACTGGGCTGTTATCACTGGGCTGTTATCACTGGGTTGTTATCACTGGGCTGTTATCACTGGGCTGTTATCACTGGGCTGTTATCACTGGGTTGTTATTATCACTGGGTTGTTATCGCTGGGTTGTTATCCCTGGGTGGTTATCGCTGGGCTGTAATCGCTGGGTTGTTATCGCTGGGTGGTTGTTATCGCTGGGTTGTTATCACTGGGCTATTATCACTGGGCTGTTATCGCTGGGTTGTTATTATCACTGGGTTGTTATTATCACTGGGCTGTTATCGCTGGGTTGTTATCGCTGGGCTGTAATCGCTGGGTTGTTATCGCTGGGTGGTTGTTATCGCTGGGTTGTTATCACTGGGCTATTATCACTGGGCTGTTATCGCTGGGTTGTTATTATCACTGGGTTGTTATCGCTGGGTTGTTATCGCTGGGTTGTTATCGCTGGGCTGTTATCACTGGGTTGTTATCACTGGGCTGTTATCACTGGGCTGTTATCACTGGGCTGTTATCACTGGGCTGTTATCACTGGGCTGTTATTATCACTGGGTTGTTATCGCTGGGTTGTTATCCCTGGGTGGTTATCGCTGGGCTGTAATCGCTGGGTTGTTATCGCTGGGTGGTTGTTATCGCTGGGTGGTTGTTATCGCTGGGTTGTTATCACTGGGCTATTATCACTGGGCTGTTATCGCTGGGTTGTTATTATCACTGGGTTGTTATCGCTGGGTTGTTATCCCTGGGTGGTTATCGCTGGGCTGTTATCGCTGGGTTGTTATCGCTGGGTGGTTGTTAGCGCTGGGTTGTTATCACTGGGCTATTATCACTGGGCTGTTATCGCTGGGTTGTTATCGCTGGGTTGTTATCGCTGGGTTGTTATCTCTGGGTGGTTGTTATCGCTGGATTTTTGTAATCACTGGGTTGTTATCGCTGGGCTATTATCGCTGGGCTGTTATCACTGGGCTGTTATCGCTGGGTTGTTATCGCTGGGTTGTTATCGCTGGGTTGTTATCGCTGGGTTGTTATCGCTGGGTTGTTATCACTGGGTTGTTATCGCTGGGCTGTTATCACTGGGTTGTTATCGCTGGGCTGTTATCACTGGGTGGTTGTTATCACTGGGCTGTTATCACTGTGTTGTTATCGCTGGGCTGTTATCACTGTGTTGTTATCACTGGGTTGTTATCACTGTGTTGCTATCGCTGGGCTGTTATCGCTGGGTGGTTGTTATCACTGGGTTGTTATCACTGGGTTGTTATCGCTGGGCTGTTATCACTGGGTGGTTGTTATCACTGGGCTGTTATCAATGGGTTGTTATCATTCAGCTGTTATCGCTGGGCTGTTATCAGTGGGTTGTTATCAGTGGGTTGTTATCAGTGGGTTGTTATCACCTGGTTGTTATCGCTGGGCTGTTATCACTGGGTGGTTGTTATCACTGGGCTGTTATCACTGTGTTGTTATCGCTGGGCTGTTATCACTGTGTTGTTATCACTGGGTTGTTATCACTGTGTTGCTATCGCTGGGCTGTTATCGCTGGGTGGTTGTTATCACTGGGTTGTTATCACTGGGTTGTTATCGCTGGGCTGTTATCACTGGGTGGTTGTTATCACTGGGCTGTTATCAATGGGTTGTTATCATTCAGCTGTTATCGCTGGGCTGTTATCAGTGGGTTGTTATCAGTGGGTTGTTATCAGTGGGTTGTTATCACCTGGTTGTTATCGCTGGGCTGTTATCACTGGGTGGTTGTTATCACTGGGCTGTTATCACTGTGTTGTTATCGCTGGGCTGTTATCACTGTGTTGTTATCGCTGGGCTGTTATCACTGTGTTGTTATCGCTGGGCTGTTATCACTGGGTGGTTGTTATCACTGGGTTGTTATCAGTGGGTTGTTATTATCACTGTGTTGTTATCACTGGGTGGTTGTTATCACTGGGTTATTATCACTGGGTTGCTATCGCTGGGTTGCTATCACTGGGTGGCGCTGTTTTACAATACTGTCTGATGTTTCTTTGTGTGTTCTGTCTGCAGACTGTCCTTGTATCCTTGGTTCTTACAAAATCATCTGCCCTGAATAATCACCGAGTGATCTAATAAAAAGTAATTTTATATTATATTTAATGTTAAAGTTGGTGTTTATGTTCTTTTCATTGATACTTTATGTAGTAGAGTTTTCTGTTCGATATAATTATGTTAAAGGTGTATGTTTAGAATTTAGATACCTTTCACTAAACCAGGTGGGGAATTGCAAATTTTAATCCAAAAAAAATCATCTCGAACACTGCAATGTGGATCTCAATTCACATCATGTTTCTACAGGTAAATTGTGTATTAGATTTAAGGTTAAAATGGTTATTTTTATTGTTATTTTAGTAGTAGTTTTTGTTTGATTTCTTAAAATCTGTTGTTTAGAAAATAAAGCAACTTTCTAATTAGAAATCCAGCCATGATTGTGTCCTGTCCTAACCTTACCAGGGTTATTCGGTAATGGACGAATTGAATTTCACATTTTAGACCAAAATACGCCAGATTGGACCATATAGCTGACAGAGAATGTCTCCAGTTTGTATTGATTTGGCCTACATAGTGAACTTCACTTTGAATCTCCAGCACGTGTTAGTGAATAATCCTGTTTGTCACTGTCTGCTTGGACTAATGTCCCATTAATTACTGATAGCAGAGGGATTGGGGAGATGAATCATATCTTCTGTCCGTACTCCCACCTCTGATGCTCGCCTTCAAGATTTCTCGAGGGCTACACCATTCCTGTGGAACTCGCTTCCCTCCTCCGTTAGATGCTCACCCAGTCTCCACTCCTTCAAAAAATCATTAAAAACCCACTTGTTCATAAAAGCGTATCAATTAAACTGTTATTAGCTCCTGACTGATTCCTCTTCTGCAACTGTCACTAGTCTAATACTATCCTTACCTTTTTGTGTCATTTTACCCCACTCCCTCTAGCATGTAAGCTCATTGAGCAGGGCCCTCAACCCCTCTGTTCCTGTGTGTCCAACTTGTCTGGTTACAACTACATGTCTGTTCGGCCACCCATTGTAAAGCTCTGGGGAATTTGACGGCGCTCTAGAAATAATATAATAATAATAATAATAATAATAATAATTTCTGCAGTTGATACTGTAATTCGTTTTGAGAGGAACACGTTGTGACCCTGCCAGGCTCAGCATCTCTATATGGAAACACGGCTGACACTAGCTATGACCTCTGTGGCTGCTTGGCCAGTTAAACGATGGGAGATAGAAGCACACTGGATTTAGCTATTTCACTCTGTAGCTCACCATGTGTAAAACAACCTGCAGACTATAAGATCGAGACATGGATGCCCAATCCAAGGAGGATTCGAAGCCAGGCAGCTATGAGCTAGTAATAAATGTTGGCAGATTGATACATGCTGTCT
This sequence comes from Pelobates fuscus, assembly GCF_036172605.1. Taxonomy (NCBI): domain Eukaryota; kingdom Metazoa; phylum Chordata; class Amphibia; order Anura; family Pelobatidae; genus Pelobates; species Pelobates fuscus. The sequence goes on along the minus strand of NC_086326.1, from coordinate 5,304,168 downwards.
GCAGTTACATATATCGGCTGATATGATTAATATCGGGGTAAGTAAGGCTTTCCTGGACGCAGCCCTGCAGTGGGTGTTGTAATTCATCACTAATTGATTTTGTGTTGCCTCGTTAAGCAGGTACAAGGGTTAATGTGTGTGATGGAATTGGACCACGCTAAAGTGCTTTCTTGGCACAAGTTCTTGCTGCGCAATGATTACATCAACAGGTGTTAACCCCTTCATGCAGGTTCTCCAGCATTGCATTCTGTAAGTGCATGCAGCTCTCACAGAGCCAAGACAGGCAGCAGGAGCTGTAACTCTGCAGAGGTGACATTCAACTGCTGAGCTTTATGATTCCCATGACACTCCAGCCAATCATACCTGCCGCAGTGCACAACTACTGGGTGTACAGAGTCTGCCTCCATCTGCTTCCAATCACTGATTTCACACCTGATCTTCCAATCACTGATTTCACCCCGATCTTCCAATCACTGATTTCGCCCCTGGTCTTCCAATCACTGATTTCACCCCGATCTTCCAATCACTGATTTCACCCCCGATCTTCCAATCACTGATTTCTCCCCTGATATTCCAGTCACTGATTTCACACCCGATCTTCCAATCACTGATTTCACCCCGATCTTCCAATCACTGATTTCACCCCTGGTCTTCCAATCACTGATTTCACACCCGATCTTCCAATCACTGATTTCACACCCGATCTTCCAATAACTGATTTCACACCCGATCTTCCAATCACTGATTTCACACCTGATCTTCCAATCACTGATTCCCCCCCCGATCTTCCAATCACTGATTTCACCCCTGATCTTCCAATCACTGATTTCACCCCTGATTTCCCCCCCACCCGATCTTCCAATCACTGATTCCCCCCCCCTGATCTTCCAGTCACTGATTTCACCCCTGATATTCCAGTCACTGATTTCACCCCTGATATTCCAGTCACTGATTTCACCCCTGATATTCCAATCACTGATTTCACCCCCGATCTTCCAATCACTGATTTCACCCCTGGTCTTACAATCACTGATTTCACGAATGATCTTACAATAACTGATTTCACGAATGATCTTCCAATCACTGATTTTTTACGAATGATCTTACAATCATTGATTTCACGAATGATCTTACAATAATACAATATTGGTGTGTAATAAAATGGCGCTAACAAATTGCAGCTAGAATACACTGTTGGATTAATCACGTGAACCCCACCAAGAATAAAAACATGAAAATATGAAAAAAGTGTACAGCGCATCGAACAATATGAGGTGTATTACAGATCCATATTCTAAACCACAAAGTGCATCACAGTGGCCCAAAAGATTTAAATAAGTAAAAAGATTTTTTATATATACCCTATTTTCTGTGGCAGGTACTTTCATAGGGCAATATAGTGAGTATAATATATAAAATACTCACAATTGGAGTCTTATGGTTATCACACTCACATGTTTCTGAGCCAGTCTATATAACTGGCTCAGATAATTCAGCTTTTGGTGTGATACTGGGATTCCACTGGAGTGTTAGGAGTAATGTTATCCTCAATGATGAAAGTCAGGAAAGGCAACACCAGTTAGGATAAAAATAAGTTATAACAAATATAAAAACCTTACATTAGGTAACTGGTATGCCACAGTCCAAATAACAGTAAGCACAACGCGTTTCGACCCTCGTCCTGTGTGTCTTCCTCAGGTACATAAAGTACTGTATACATTTATAGCTTTAAATGTCTTCTTCTCACTATATTCTGCACTAAGCTCTGCCCCCCTACTTGCAGAGCTTTATTTTGTACACTCGCGGCCACCATCCCGAGGCTCGCGAGTGTTTTTGACAACACTTCCGGTTCCGGCTGCCATTTCCTTTGCGCTTGCGTTCCCTTTGTCCCTTTGCACATAAATATACCTGCCATTTTTATTTCCCTTCCCACAGTATGCCCATACTCCATATTAGATGGGGGCAGTAGTACATAAAAAGGGATGAATAATAGGAAATACAACAGTATAAATAAAGGAGGTAAAAAAAGAGGGGTTCCATATGAAAGAATTTTAAAGAATTTCACAATGGTGATTTTAGACAAACGCACATTATGGGTATACAAAGAGTTAAAAAGCCATGGAGATGGGTTGACTATATGAAGATAATAAATAAAATAGAGCTGAAATGGATCTTTGATATGGAAACCCTCTCTCCATATGGCTTAAATATAGATTTTGATCTCTGTAATTACATTTAAGGATAAATATTTTATTTTCTTTGTTTGATACCCATAGTTTTTTAGGTATTTACTGAATTTTATAATTAAGTCATGTATATATACATTTTTTTATGCCTATTTATATTCTTTTATATGATGTCATATGGAACCCCTCTTTTTGTACCTCCTTGAGCGGCGGGTTGGGGCCCTAAATGACAATGGGGGGAACCTATTGTCCTCTCCCCGGCCCCACCCATGAGCAGCAGGTGGGGACCCTAAATGACAATGTCCTCCCCCCAGCCCTGACCCATGAGCGGTGGGTGGGGACCAAAAATGAAAATGGTGAAGGAAAAATAAATAAATAAAAATACTTTTTTCAGACCCAAAAAAGGGCAAATAAAAACACCATAATACCCGTCAAACTTATTAAATAAAATAAAAAACAAGAGCGCCAAAAAAATCTTCACCCAGCGAGGGCACTGCGCAGACTGAGCTCAGCAGGGCGGGTAAAAGCTTATAAATCCAACCAATCACAGTGCTCTGTGTCATTTTACACAGCGTGGGAAAGTTCTTTGGAATTTTCCCACGCTCTGTAATTTGACTCATAACTCTCTGATTGAGTCAAACAATAGATCCCCCCCCCTTTTCATTTAGGGCCCCCACCCGCCGCTCATGGGTGAGGGCCAAGGGGGACCCTATGTCCACATTCGTACGGCGAACGGCCAGGATAGCCGTGTTTCGTCGTATGAATGCTTTGTATGCTGGCAGCATACGGCTGCCAGCATGCGAACGGCCATAGGACAATACATATACATTTAACGTTACACATTATATCTTCAGCCTACGGACAACCTGTACGGAATGTAGTTCAGAAGTGGCTAGGTTTGCCACAGTGTCCCTCCCTAGCCCCCACTAGGGAGGGACACTGTGGCAAACCTAGCCACTTCTGGGGGCTAGGGAGGGACACTGTGGCAAACCTAGCCACTTCTGAACTACATTCCGTACAGGTTGTCCGTAGGCTGAAGATATAATGTGTAACGTTAAATGTATATGTATTGTCCTATGGCCGTTCGCATGCTGGCAGCCGTATGCTGCCAGCATACAAAGCATTCATACGACGAAACACGGCTATCCTGGCCGTTCGCCGTACGAATGTGGACTCCCCAGGTAGACCACACATTCACAGGTCGTGTGGCACCAATTAACCGGTTGCAACATTGTTGCAATCGGTAATTAAGGGCTCTCCTAGGTGGCCGTCGTTCGACTACCGACCATGCGGCGGTCGGCCATCTTGGATCCTTTGTCTCTGCAGCGGTGTTCGGTCGTCGAGAGCCTGGAACTGAAAACGGCTACTCAATGATCCGAACACCGCTGGACTTCCAGAGCGTTCGGGAGTTCCGCGTTCGGTACATTGTATGTCCCGTACTTATTCGGTACTTTTAAACCCACTTTAATGTTTAACTGTATTATGTGCGGCGTTCGGTCAATTCAGCTTGGATCAGAGCGGTATTCTCACAAAGTGTGCGCTCCGACCCCAGCTATCTACCGAACGTTCAGTTATTCCAAAGTACCGAATATTGTGTGAATTATATATTTTAATGTCAATTGTCGGTTTTGCTGCACGAGGGGATAATCCACTTAATCGTCCATTTTAGTGGGAGTATCCTTCTCGTGCAGCAATGCCTGTTGGGAAAGTCACAGTGCATGTTGGGAGAAATCCCCTGGAATTACTGTCTGGAAACCCCTTGCATGGGGAACTGTATAAATATGCTGCTTGTGAATAAACCGAGTTAGTTGACTCCCAAACTGTGTTTCGTCCGGTTATTGGGAGGATTGGGAACATTGCCTTGCTTTCTATTCTGACTGTGGATTTCCTGGATGTACCAACGGATATCGTATGCTATTACACTGCATTCCGTTACAATTGGTGGCAAGCGACGGGATCCGAACCTTACAGCCGAAAAAGCAGCGTTCGTGTAAACTGGAACTACCGAACAAGGAAAGCAAGGGCAATTCGTATGGAGATTGATTATACCGTACTGAAACGGCAGACTTTAAAAGAGCTACTGGAAGCCAGGGGTAAGATAGCCAGCAACAAATCTAAGGCTGTGCTGATCGCTGAACTGATGGAGGGAGACAGAGCCCGCAGCGCTACACCCCCACCAGCCATGGAAGAGACCCCATTCCAAAAAGAGCTACGAACCAGGTTGGCGTTCTTACCGCAACCAGTACCGCTGGAAATATTGACCGTGATGGTATCGGATGTACAGGATTATCTGATGGCAACCAGCACACCAGCGACACCGCCTAGGGCAGAGTCTGTTACTGCCTCCACCTACGGACAGGTAAAGCCCAAAGTCCCACATCACGCATTTAAAGCGTTTTGTGAAGAAAAGGACGAAATTGATGGGTATTTGCAGGACTTTGAGCGGCTGTGCGATTTGCACGATTTGGAACCCGCAACATGGGTGCCGCTGCTGGCAGGCAAATTATCGGGTAGGGCGGCTGAAGCCTACCGTGCTGTACCCCGAGAGGACAGCAAGGATTACCCTAAAGTAAAGAGGGCGATCTTGGAGAGATATGCTATTACCCCAGAGGCGTACCGGCGGAAATTCCGGGGCTTGCGCAAGCCTGAGAAAGACTCTCATGCAGAATGGGCGCACAAGCTGGACCAAGCATCACTAGGCTGGATACAGGCCAGCAACGCTACTAACATGGAGGAGTTGAGGCAGTTAATGCTGCTGGAACAGTTTTTTAATGGTTTGTCCCCAGAAGCACAAGAATGGGTGAGAGACCGTAAACCACTCACCCTACCCGAAGCCGCTAAATTGGCGGATCAGCATTTTGATGCCAGGAGGCATCACGGTGCCCAAAATAAGACTCTCCCTCGGATTACAGGGCCACCCAATAATTTTATCCCTACCGGCCCCACCGCACCCCTGCACAGGCCGGCACTGAATACTCCACCAACCCCCTCCCGATACAACGGCCGGGCTAACATTCAGTGTCACACCTGCAAGCAGTGGGGGCACATTTCTCGAGAGTGCACCCAAAACCGGAGCCGACAAGCTTGGAATCAGGTGCGACAAAATTTGGCACCCAGGGCTGCTGCGCACCATTACCAGGTAGCACCCGCCACCCAAGAATTGCTGAGCGCTCAAATTGAGGAGCCTCTAGGGGTGCTGCACGAAGTAATGTCAGTCCGAGCCACCGACAACCGACAACATCATCGGCAGCTAGTGACCCTGGAGGGGAAGGAGGTACAAGGGCTCCGGGATTCGGGAGCCACTTTAACTTTGGTTGCACCACATTTGGTACCAGGCGCAACCCACACTGGCGGCTCCGTGGCAGTACGAGTGGCCGGGGGAGCAGTATACCGGCTACCTACTGCCAAAGTTCATTTGGATTGGGGTGTGGGAGAGGGGACCGTAGAAGTGGGGCTGATGCAGAATTTACCTGCCGATGTTGTACTGGGGAATGACTTGGGCCAAATGACTTCCGCTTTTATTCCCCAGGCTCCGTACCAGGAGGCCCTTCCCGTAACCACCCGGCAACAGGCTCGCACCACGGCTACACCGATACACTCTGAGGCTCAGGTAAGAGACCATGTTCCCCAACTGACCTCCATGTCCTGGGATACCCCGACTACCTTTGCGACCGAAGTCCAGACCGATCCCACTCTCCAAGTATATAGGGACCGGGCACAAACAGACCAAGCAGGGTTAGAGGGGGAGCGGTTCATCTGGGAGAAAGAGTTGCTATACCGTGTCACGGCAAAAGATGTGGGGGGATCTGTCACCTTAACTAATAAACAGCTAGTGGTACCCCAGAAGTATAGACAGGAGCTGCTGAGAATTGCTCATGACATCCCCTTGTCAGGACACCTAGGGATGACCCGTACCCGATACCGTTTGACACATGCCTTCTTCTGGCCCGGGATCTCTCAGGATGTGCGCCAGTATTGCACCTCCTGCGACGTCTGCCAGCGTGTAGGTAAACGAGGGGATCGCCACAAAGCCAGGCTATGCCCCCTACCCATCATAGCAGAACCCTTCAGCCGAGTAGCAGTGGATATCGTAGGGCCCCTGCCAAAACCCAGTCCCTCTGGCAAAAGATATATCCTAACTATAGTGGACTACGCCACCAGGTACCCCGAAGCTGTGGCCCTCTCTAATATCCACGCTGAGACCGTAGCGGAAGCATTAATGAAGGTATTTTCCCGAGTAGGTTTTCCCCAAGAGATAATCTCGGACCGAGGTACCCAATTTACGGCCGAAGTTACCCAACAGATGTGGAAGGTGTGTGGCATTAAGCCAATAGTTAATTCCGCCTACCACCCCCAGTCCAATGGGCTATGTGAGAGGTTCAACGGGACGCTGAAGCAGATGCTTCGGACGTTCGGGGAAACCCACAAAGACTGGGAGAGGTTTCTGCCTCACCTACTCTTTGCCTATAGAGAGGTTCCCCAGGAGTCGACAGGATTCTCCCCGTTTGAACTACTATTTGGGAGGAGGGTGCGAGGACCCTTGAACTTGATTAGGGAACACTGGGAGGGAGAGAGTACCACTAACGAAACCCCTATCATATCATACGTCCTGGAGTTCAGGGACCGTCTGGAGGCGCTAACTCAGGCTGTACACACCAACCTCCAGGCGGCCCAGCAACGCCAGCGACGCTGGTACGATAGAGGAGCCAGGGACCGCAGCTTTCAGGTGGGACAGAAGGTGTTGATCTTAAAGCCCGTCCGCACAGATAAGCTGCAGGCCATCTGGCAAGGCCCATATCAGGTAGTGGAGCAGCGATGCGACACTACCTATGTGATCGGCCCCTGCTCAGGGGTAGGGAAGAGACGCATGCTCCACGTGAACATGCTCAAGCCCTACCATGAGAGGATCGAGGATGTGACGGCAATCTGTGCCTCCTCCTTAGAGGATCAGGAAAACTTACCCTTACCCGACCTACTAGAACCCGAGGAACAGATAGAGCCCTCCCGGGGAGTTCAGCTGGGGGAGCGGCTAAGCCCCCAGGAGCGTGCCCAGGTACAGGCGCTGATTGTAGCAAAGGGGACTACCTTCTCCAATTTACCTGGATACACTCCGCTAGCCACCCACCGAGTGGAGACCCCAGGACAGCTACCTATGCGCCAGGCTCCATATAGGGTTCCGGAATCCGTCCGTACCCATATGAAAGCCGAACTAGACGAAATGTTGCAGCTAGGGGTTATCGAACCCTCCGATAGCCCCTGGGCATCGCCTGTAGTCCTGGTACCTAAAAAAGGATGGCACCACCCGATTCTGTGTTGACTACCGGAGGCTAAATGACAAAACGGTGTCTGATGCCTACCCGATGCCCCGGATAGACGAGCTGTTGGATAAGATGGCACGAGGCCAGTACCTCACTACCATTGATTTGTGTAAGGGGTACTGGCAGATCCCTCTAGCCGATGACGCCATCCCCAAGTCGGCGTTTGTCACCCCGTTTGGCCTGTACCAGTTCAAGGTCATGCCTTTCGGGATGAAAAACGCTCCGGCTACCTTTCAGCGGATGGTAGATCGGCTACTGGACGGTTTTCAGGAGTATGCCTGTGCCTATCTAGATGATATAGCCATCTTTAGCCAAACCTGGGAAGACCACCTACACCACATAGGGGCGATCCTAGATCGCATTGGGGAGGCTGGGTTAACGCTAAAACCTAGCAAGTGCCACATAGGTATGGCTGAGGTGCAGTATCTGGGCCACCGTGTAGGGTGTGGGCAGCAGAGGCCCGAGCCAGCCAAGATTGAGGCCGTAGCCAAGTGGCCTACCCCCAGGACTAAGACCCAGGTGCTGGCGTTCTTAGGGACAGCCGGCTATTACAGAAAGTTTGTTCCCGACTATAGCACCCTGGCCAAACCCCTAACAGACCTGACGAAAAAGAACCTTCCCCGACTGGTTGTCTGGGCCCCAGAGTGTGAGCAGGCATTCCAACAACTCAAGACAGCTCTCACTAATGCTCCTGTGTTAACTGCTCCTGATCCAACTAAAAGATTTCTTGTTCACACAGACGCTTCAATGTTTGGATTGGGGGCAGTACTGAGCCAAGTGGGAGCCGATGGCGGAGAACACCCCGTAGCTTATTTAAGCCGCAAGTTGCTGCCTCGTGAAGTGAGCTACGCCGCCATCGAGAAAGAATGCCTGGCCGTGGTGTGGGCCCTTAAAAAGTTACAGCCATATTTGTACGGACAACCTTTTTCCTTACTCACAGATCACAACCCGTTAGTGTGGCTAAACCGTGTGTCTGGAGACAATGCCAGGCTGCTGCGCTGGAGCTTGACGCTGCAGCCCTTTGACTTTACTATCCATTACCGGCCAGGAAAACAAAACGGTAACGCTGACGGGTTATCCAGACAGACTGAACTCGAGAAGTGATCTGTGAGTACTCTCCCGGACATCCCCAAGCCGATCCGTTGGGATCAGACTGTGTATGCCGGCTTGGTTCTGGGGGAGCATTGTGGCAAACCTAGCCACTTCTGAACTACATTCCGTACAGGTTGTCCGTAGGCTGAAGATATAATGTGTAACGTTAAATGTATATGTATTGTCCTATGGCCGTTCGCATGCTGGCAGCCGTATGCTGCCAGCATACAAAGCATTCATACGACGAAACACGGCTATCCTGGCCGTTCGCCGTACGAATGTGGACTCCCCAGGTAGACCACACATTCACAGGTCGTGTGGCACCAATTAACCGGTTGCAACATTGTTGCAATCGGTAATTAAGGGCTCTCCTAGGTGGCCGTCGTTCGACTACCGACCATGCGGCGGTCGGCCATCTTGGATCCTTTGTCTCTGCAGCGGTGTTCGGTCGTCGAGAGCCTGGAACTGAAAACGGCTACTCAATGATCCGAACACCGCTGGACTTCCAGAGCGTTCGGGAGTTCCGCGTTCGGTACATTGTATGTCCCGTACTTATTCGGTACTTTTAAACCCACTTTAATGTTTAACTGTATTATGTGCGGCGTTCGGTCAATTCAGCTGGGATCAGGGCGGTATTCTCACAAAGTGTGCGCTCCGACCCCAGCTATCTACCGAACGTTCAGTTATTCCAAAGTACCGAATATTGTGTGAATTATATATTTTAATGTCAATTGTCGGTTTTGCTGCACGAGGGGATAATCCACTTAATCGTCCATTTTAGTGGGAGTATCCTTCTCGTGCAGCAATGCCTGTTGGGAAAGTCACAGTGCATGTTGGGAGAAATCCCCTGGAATTACTGTCTGGAAACCCCTTGCATGGGGAACTGTATAAATATGCTGCTTGTGAATAAACCGAGTTAGTTGACTCCCAAACTGTGTTTCGTCCGGTTATTGGGAGGATTGGGAACATTGCCTTGCTTTCTATTCTGACTGTGGATTTCCTGGATGTACCAACGGATATCGTATGCTATTACACTGCATTCCGTTACAGACACTATGTCCCCCGCTAGTTAATAGTTAATAGATGCCCCACCATTTTATTCTCCCTTATGTTAATATGGGGGTCATATTGAGTGAGGGAGGGCATGAGGGTTTAGGAAGTGGCGGGGAGCACTGTTCCTGCCGCTTCTATTTTTACATTTTACAAGGAGGGAGCTGCGCGCCGGTAACTCCCTCCTTGTAATAAACTGAACGAATGAACAAACGAACACCGATATTTGGTGTTTGTTTGTTCGCCTGAAATTTCTACCCATTCCTTCGTCTTTCTGACAAATGAATGAATAAACAAAATTCCCATAGCGAATGCCCAAGTGTTTAACTGGGCATGTGCGGGAATCTCACAGCGCTATCTAGTGTGGGCAGATGACGTGTCCCACAGGGACTTCATCTACCCAACACAAAGATGGCGGCGCCCAGGACCTAGGTCCGGGCACAAAATGAAGATTTAAAAATAGGTAATATGGGCATTTGGGGGTGACTTGGGGGACAATTAGATGTAGTGGAGTCGGGAGGGGGTTTAAAAAATACTGGATTTGGCCATGACAGTGCCGCTTAAGGTTCAGTTCTTTCATTTCATCTTTTTTATGTTATGTTTATTTTCTTTCCTACCTCATTTTGACTTTCACGCATATTCTAAAAGGTGCTGAACAAACTGTAAAGGAAGTATCAAACATAACAATGAGTCTTATTGTGAACACATTGCCTTTTTGATGTCATTTGTCAATGCACATAAAATGTACCTAGATTATGTCCAATAAACATTTTGGGGTATAAAACAGTTATTAGGCATATAAATTAAAGCAAAAATAATATAAATCCCCTGCTGTTAACGCTCAACTCTCAGTTGAGTAGATTAAATTCCCTTAAAATTGAAAACGATTTGTTTATGGTGAGCAAAAGTGCACATTCAGACATAGGGCTGATTCTAATCATTGTTAGTAAAATGTATTCATTGAACAATAATATTACTAACAGCCAGAAGGTTACTGTGGCTGAAAAATGTAGATAGGTTACCTTGGCACAATGCTGAAGCTCCACAGATTACAACCACAGAACACAACCATTCTAATAGTTTGCAATTTCCAATTTATTGTTATAGCAATTCTATCAAGACACAATATAACAGGTTCACGTAGTGCATGGACACATCACCTGTAACATCGGAGCAAGCTGTCCTCAGAGTTTGCATACACCTGACTGTTCACAGATATTCATTGTACACTACACAAACCATGCTTTTAGATAGACCTTAAACAAGCTTAACTAGAGGATACATCTATTACTTCGGATGGATTGAGAGTTTGCAGTTGTTAACCTTATATCTATTTTGTGTCAAATCTTTGCCATTTCATCAAATACTGATTGTCATTACCGGTAACTGTTTACGAATATCAGGGAAACAAGCCCCTTACACTAAGAAAAAAGTACAGTTTTTCTAAATAAATAAAATAAAAATATTACTTAATATATTTTCTTACACTAAATAGAAACTTTTAAAACCATCTCCTCAATTTAATATTTTTGGGAAAGCTTTTAAAATGATTTAATCTTGAAAAATATTTTAATATTTAGATATTTTAATATTTTTGATATATTGATTTTTTTTTTGGTATATTTTATGATATTTTATTATTTTGAAAATAAAATTACAAAGCGTATGCAAAACTTTTAAATCATTTGAAAAAAACTTAACCAAAAATATTATATTAGAGGTCTCGGTTAAAGTCTTGGCCTGTCATTTCAATTTTTCTTTTTCTTTTTTTTGACAGAGTAAAATCTAGTTAGTATAATAAGGCTGGAAATCACAGACTGGTCTTTAGACTTGTGCACAGTGAAAACCTTAGGTTCTTCTGAATTGATCTGATTGGGATTTCAAAATGTTTTGGAAATTCATAAAGCTCAGAAGTTGTCGAAATGCGCACAAATTTTAGTTTGGACCAAAACAGTATCCAAGTCTTCTGCTTTTACCATAAATATGTGGACAGGGTTGATATCTGTAAATCTGTCAGACCATAAGACATTTCCCACCACCTGCAGATCACTGTCCAGGAGAACCATGGAACCCTCTACTTTCAACAGTTGAAAACAGAAACATTGTGAAAGACAAACATTTGCTGACTGCCATCCAAATATCTTACCTTGTATGCGGCTTGCCTCATGAACTGCTTGGCTGGCTGCTTCCAGATGGCCGGAACAGTGATTACCCATCTTACTTCATCATTGTCCATTTCTGATCCAGCCTGGTCGCTTAGTTCCTGAATTCCAAGAGTAACAATGTTAAATTCTAGCCATAAGACGGTTGGATGGAACACACCAGCTACTACACTAGATACATTCATAACCACACAGATATTTATATTACCGACACATGCATAAATAGGCCAAGGAGTGATGAAATACACTGTAACGGATCGCCTGGCACCCCGACTTGGTACCTCCGTTAATGGATGCTCCTAGTGCTTCCTGAGGACTCCAAGCACTCTGGCAGACACCACAATCACCGAATCCGAGAAACCTTTAAATTCTCCCAAGCATATGAATGCTGTAGACCATTGAATAGGAACCATACGAATAGGCTTGTACTCCTAGCAGTCAACTGGAACAGCATACAATAAATCCTTCCCCCAATAATGAGACGACACATCACTTTGAGGGTAAAACAGGAACTCTGGACTGGCTCATCCAGCCTGGCTTTTATTTCCAACTCACACATACAGGCCACACCCAGGGGGAGGCATAAAAGAACCAATGACATAGATGTTACCTCCCACACATCCCCTCCCCTTAGTGTGACACATAATCCCATTATGCATACAGTGTAAAATATACTTTTACACAACTTTCATAACTTTAAAACCATACATCACATTCACATAAAAATACATATCCACAATCAATCCATTCAGGGGAACAACATATTAAAAAATGGCCTGAATCCGACCAGGGGTTCAAAAGTTACTAAAAGTATCTTTTGTTCCTTTCTGTCTGGCAGAAAAACATCCCCACAATGCACCCTGGTTTCCTCCCTTCTGCCCTGGAGTTAATTGGAGAAGTAATCCAATTACCCAGGACTAAAGGCAGACTCCATTAACCACATGGTTGCAAAACAACATAAAACACTTTAAAATACATTAAGTCACATTTACACATAACACACAGACATTTCACCTATCCCCAGATAGCTGGGATCTGCACGCACAAAACTACCGAATAGCGCGCAGATCCTACTCACACAGTACAATTGCCATGGAGCTAAAGTCTTTCCCATAGTCTTTCATTATATGAATAGGCTCCATGGTATGGCTATCTGGGGTATCACATTCCCATAAAGTCTGGTCCATAGTCCAAAGGCAAGAGGCGGGCAATCAGCCCCCTCCAAGGACACGTGGCGAGGTCGGTTTCGCCACATACACCACCTAGCACAGCTGGTTACACATTACTAGTGATACATCTGGCCACTGATGCTCTTCATCTAGAACCCAGGCTTTATCACACAAACTGTCTGGTGTCACTGAAATAGAAGGGATCATCTAGAACAGGCATAAAGAGCTAATTACTCTGAGTGTGAGTAGTCAAAAAACAAAAAATAATAATTCCACTTTCACCTTTAGGGCTTGTTCCTTAAAGTATTGGAGAGCGTGAGCGAATATCTCTAAAGCTTTCACTTTTTTGCCATTTGCAGCTATGAGATCTGTTTCCATAGTGAGGTCCTAAAAGGAGAGAAAATGAAAAAAAAAGTTACATGGACAATATGTGCACTCAATGCATTCATTTATTCCAGAGTCAATGGGTCAATCACGAAGCCTTGACATTTTGTATCGTAATCCTATCGAGAATTCTTCTCAGCACTACATTGGGCGGAGGACATCTTGGAAAGGACAGCTCAAGTCAAAGGATAGCAATTACTAAGACTGGATGCTCACCAAATGTGTGAGTTATTTAAGAAGATGTTTCTGTTTGTATGGGAGTGTTATTCAGCTCATGGCTACATTTGTAATGGAGATAGGGTGCATATGGACATCATATCCCTATATATCTCATGGGGTTTCAGAAACAAGTCAGATGATCTAGACCAGGTAGCAGAGACGTATCCTACGGGCATTAGAAATGGGCAGGAACTACAATCATCACCTCATCAAAGGCAAACATTATATTTAACTGAAAATGTCCATATAACCGTAGTGAGGAAACTTACACCAAATTAACTGTAGATGCAGGACAATATGCTTTATTTTGTTCTGAAACTATGATTGTTGCTTTACTGTATGTCACATGAGAGGTAAAATAACTGGCATTTAAATATTTCACAGTCAGAATAATTAAAGGGACACTCCAGACCTCTAAAGCACTTTAGCTTGCCGAAATGCTTTATTTGTGAAGAGTGCAGATTTCAATAGAAATTTATACATTTACCTTGTTACACCCCCTCTGGCTGTCAATCAGACAACCAATCCTTTTACTTCCTGGTTTGTTTAGCTCAGTGGAGATAAACGTAAGAGCCAGATAATTGCCCAGAGCACCTGCCATGCAAAGACTTCTCATTGAGCTGCATTTGGTCTGTGATTGGACAGCCACAGAAATTCTGGGAGGGGTTAGAAGGGGAGGGCTTGCAATGGCTGCAGACAAGAGTACTGCAGGTTTTACAAGCTGTTTTTTAGATATAACCTCAATGATAAAATACATAACTAAATGCATTCATGTTTTCATTAGTTGTATATCTACTAAATAGTGATTTATTTGCACTTTGGCAGGGAGTGTCCCTTTAACGTGTTGAAACTTATTGCATTTGTTTTGATAAGAGTTTGTGGATTTTCAGCATGTTAAACTATTGTTGATATGTGGATTCTACTTGTTTTTTTGTTAGTTTTTATTTTTTTTTTTGCAGTTGCCAGTTTTCGAATGTTTCCCTACTTGGTGGAATTAGAGGAAATCATTAAAAAGTACTGGCTATGTCATACACGTTTATATATGTTTAGGACAGAATTATAAAAGGATGTTTTACAGAAGTACATTTTCCATTTTTCTTATGGGATGTAGGACTTACTGTGCTGCTATGCAACTTCATCTTAAATTTCTCAAAGTACAGCCAATGCTTGGATTCACTGGGGTCCAAATCATGGTAGAAATCTCTGGCAGCAAATCCGAAACTATGAAACTTTCTGTCTGGCATTAGTAGAATGGTGGTTGGGGTCTTCTGGTTGGACACCCCAGGGTCTCCTCCTTCCCATCGCCTGCAGAAAAGGAAAAGAGCCAATCATTTATTTGGACTTTATTGCAAAAGGTGACTGTGGCTCTCTAGCACCGGACGGAAAAGCCACTTGTTGGCCACTTCTAACCAGGATATAACCATATGAACGTCGTCTATCTTATTTATAAATTACGAAATCTTGGTTTTCTGCAAAGCATTTATTTTTCCAAATACCTGTATCTGTCTGTAAAATTGCTAAGTCTCCTAACAGCCTTCGTAATCTGGAAGCAAGATTTTACTCTGATCATCCAACAAATCTATTAAATATATAAAATATATCTCTGCAACATAAAATTACAAGAAAGCAGAAAAAATCAGATCTTATCGTTCTCACTGAGGTGTGGCCAGTCCAGGGGAATAGACCATACTGGTGGGACGAGAGCTGTCTTTGTCCAACCAACATGTTCTGTTAACTGCTCGGTATACAATAATCTATGTGATAAGGGCAGCGATCTATGTTCCTGTAACTTACAAAATCTGTATTTTAATGCAGCTAATGGATAATTGTCCCCAAAGAACTAACCATAAAATGACCATAAATATCTATTCGCTGGCTTTTAATTGATCGCCTAAGAGCTGTGGAGCTGACATTCTAACTTGTTCCTCTCTCCTTCCTCTGCAGACAGATTATTCATCCCAAGTGGGCATGATTACATGTACACTATCTGCAGTATTTATTTTATTGCAAGACATCCTGCTATCATGGGCCATATTTATTATAATCTCCGCATAAAGGAAACAAGCCATTAATACAAACATTTTATATATTTGGATACGTTTTTTTTTAAATAAATTCATAATTCTGGATAAACTTCCAAAATGTGTTTTTTTTTTTTAAATATTAAAATATCAAAAATTATATCATACATAAAAAAAACTCTAAATATTAAAGTATTTTTCAAAAGATTAAATAACTTAAAAAGCTTTTAAAAAAAATAAAATGAAAAAAAGTCAAGGCCTATGTAGTGTGGGAAACGACACTTACAGTATGCAATATTTTATATTATTCCTTTAAAATAAATCCTGAGTTTAGATCCAGCACTGTATAATGGGATTTGCCAAATGCCTGTTATTCTACATTAAGTTTCATGCATATGATTCATTATTAGAGGACAAGACATTTTACAATATGCACAGACAAATATGAAGGGTAAAGAGGGCCGTTCCGTGAGCGGAGATCTAGCCACTGAGTCTTTTCTTATACAGAGAGCCTAGTTAGATGGCCTGTGAGCTTACAATCTATAGTTATAAAACAAGCCATGTACTGAGGCCCCATCTCACACTACAAGAACCAATCTAAGGGTTCCTGCCATAGAACACGACTCCTGACATATTGCATAACGCTTATATTTCCCCATATGTTGGAGAATAAAAATACTGAATTTTAAAGATGATATTTGAAGAATTATTTTAATAATAATAAGTAAGGAAGATGATTAGTTTATTCAATGCCGCAATGTTAAGGGGAATGGGCCCCTCTAACATTCACTTCATTATAAATATAGCGGCATTGACTAATTATATACATAGAGGTGAAATGGGCGATATATTTGTCACAACACCACCTGAGAATGGGGCATGATCTGTGAGCGAGATTAGAGCAATTGCAATTTGTCTGAATTTAGGCCAATTTATTGGGCAGAGGACAAAGCTTCCCCTGTACATTGCATAACCATGATTTGTATGACAGATTACTATAAATGCCACCACTGTGACATTCAAAATGTTAATGAAACATACACATCACCGATCCCTTATTACACTACTGCCCCTCTCTGCATCTATTATTATTAACCCCTCGACTGCTGGAAGCTCTTGTCACATGGGGTAGAGTGCGTTTGAAGCACACGTCCCTTCCTAGCCTGCAGAATAAAACAGAAATTAATCTAATTAAATATCAATAGACCCTGAGTGACTTTGTAAAATCCTGCTCCTAGGAATTGCAGGACTTGTGGCAATTAATGGGTAATATAAAATAATATAAAGTCTCATTCCAACGCTGCAGACAGACATGAATAATTCCCGAAGCCTGCAGATGGTACAAATCATGCTCTCTCTTCCCGTCACTGCCGCCCCCCGTGCCTGCTGCAATGCGCTCCTACCTCATTATGTGGATGCATTCTGGCTCCTTGGAGAAGCTGTAGGCGTAGCCACTAGACGTGGTGCCAAAGTCAATGGCTACTACGACAGGAAAGGTCTGCTCGTCAGCCGTACCGGAGTCCGAGTCCTTCTGGAAGGGACACAGGGACAATTAACACTTTCCTTGCCATTGGGTGATCTATTACACACAGCTGCTGTGTAACCACTAACAAAGCTGAGATTTAAATAAAAAAAACTCTTTAACCGATCAGTGAATCGCAGTCAATTAAAAAGTACAGGGAGATTCAAAGTGAGAATTCAAAAATAAGACCAAAGAAGCCGATCTGGGAATATAGCTGACTTAGAGAATGTTACCAGATCGGCTATTTTTTTCCTTGAATTGAAAATTTGCTTTGAAATCTCAGTTTAGTGAATTGCCCTGTTAATTTGCAAATATAGATGTTTTGGGAATCTATAGGAAAGGGTTAACATCTGTTGTCATTTAACTCCAGGAACTAGCAGAATGTTGCTGTGGAAAACATAAAATGTATGGGGATTTATCCGCTGAACAATGAATATATTGAAATAAAAACTAAATTGCCAAATCTAGGCACTTGGTTAATTTCAGAAAATCTGTGACTAGTTAGAGATTTATTTAATTTTCAAATCAGCAGTTTTCAAATAAATTGTGCAATTCGGGTCTTGATTTACTGATGAATAAATCGTTTGGGATCCCATAGTCCAGGACCTTGATATTCTGGCCAGGTAACGATCACTGAATGCCAGGGATATCTGATTAATAATTTACAATTTATTCACCCCATAAAATGTCACTTTCCCAGCATTTCCCACTGTTAGTGCTGATCTCAGGGTCACGCTCAGATTTGGTGGAATTGTAACCTTGATGGGTGACTGGAGGCAGCTGCCTAATGACGGAGGCTGAATTGCTGTCTCCACATCTACTCTAGGTCTACAACTCCCACAAATCTCTGGCAGTCACAGGCTCTGTCCCATTTATGTGAGTTCTGGACATGTTACACACCTTGGACTCTTGGGTCAATATTGAATCACAGGAACCGGTGTAGAAACTGCTGTATTAGGTAGCTCTTACAATGCACAGAGACACACTCAGCATTTAGTGGCTACTGACCTGATTGTAACCCTGCTCTCACCTTGCTGCTAATTCCTGCTGAGTGATCCTAACTGTTGAAAATGATACTCTAACGCTAAGCAATCTACATAATTAATCAGGACACTGGGCAATCTGGATACAATGTGTTCATAGACTGCAACAAACAGGCAAAGTCCAAAACTCAGTGATTATTGTACCTTACCCGAAACATTGCAACATTAAAAAATATTTATATAAAACACCCCAGTCTCTGAGAGTCAACAAAGGGACGAGGAAAGGATGGGCAGATATGAGGATACCTCCAAGAGTAACACAAACCTATTTTACATCAAGTTATGGGGAGAGCCCAGACATTATATTTATATTAATCTTCCAAATAAGAGAAATGATCAGCTTACCGCTGCTATGTGTGACGGAGAGAGGGGGGTAATTCCTGGGTCACCCAAACTTCTGGCCGGTGAGGAATAAGCCGAGGTGGAGATCCTCTCTGTAATAAAACAGCACATACTGTAACAATCCCAAAACAGAGAAACCAACGGTAAGATTTATCAGAGTATTCTGCCATAAATAGTGTAGACATGTGTATTCCTAATACTATAGTGTTCATTTAAAGATAAAATAGCCGAGCTGGGAGCATCGCTGACTTGGAGAATCTTCCAGTTTGGCTATCATGGACTGGGAATGAGCAATTTCCTACAATTCATGATTTCATGAAAAGTCCTGTAAGCCTTGGTGGGCTGGACGTCAATCTACGATAATAAGTAATCAGTGTCTGGCCAGGCGCAACACCCAATGTCCACTTTGAGATATTATATTAACGTAGAGTCTGACAGAGTTTGTGCAATACGCACACTGACGTATCTCCTATGTCTACGGGCTGGGGGGAAATGTGAGGAGTTACACTAGTACACAGCAGGAGTGATATAAAACACATTGTCTGTTCACTCTGCATGATGCAACCATGCTTAACAGCCACCGTGCCCTGCAATTGTGCCATGAGCCAACCCTGCCCAGAAAAACGTGGCATAAGCCCACCATGGCCACCAAGCATAGGATATTTCCATTTCTTTTTTCTCTTCCAAGTTAAACATATCAACCTTGTCAAGATGTGGGTAATATGCCACAGTCTGCACAGAGACACTTACACAGGAGAGTATCCACTCACTCACCCACTGCAGATCAAGATGTACAAAATGCTCTTATAACAAGCATTAATCTCTACACCCATGCTTCCACACCAAAGGCGTAACTAGAAACCACAGGGCCCCAGTGCGAAAACTGTACTTGTGCCTCCCCCCATGTGTCTCGTCACCCCGCCAGCCATTCCATGTGTCTCATTTCCTCGCAGGCCCCTTCACAAATCTCATCTCCCTCTGCCAGACCCTCCACACATCTCATTCTCCCACCAGTTCCTCCATGTTTCTTACCCACCCCCAGCCCCGCCATGTGCATCTCCCACCCCCATACATTTGTGATAGACACACACGCACAATGACAGGCAGACACACAGGCACTAACAGACAGACACACTGAAAGACACACACATTGACAGACAGACAGACACAGTCAGACAGACACACACACTGTCAGACACACTCTCACAATTATATTTTTTGAGGACCACCGAGCCTTCCTACCTTTTGGAGAGCTGGTGTGTGGCTCCCACACACGTTAGATGCACTGTGCAGGTTAGGTTACAGTTAGTTATGTTGGGTGGGTTTATATCATTAACGAGACACTCCGGGCTCCCACACACGTTAGATGCACTGTGTAGGTAAGGTTACAGTGATACTGGGTGGGATTATATTATAAAAGGGACACTCCAGGATCCCACACACGTTAGGTGTACTGTGTAGGTTAGGTTACAGTTATACTGGGTGGGTTTATATTATTAAAGGGACACTCCAGGCTCCCACACACGTTAGGTGCACTGTGTAGGTTAGATTACAGTTAGTTATACTGGATGGGTTTATATTATTAAAGGGACACTCCAGGCTCCCACACACATTAGGTGCACTGTGTAGGTTAGGTTACAGTGATACTGGGTGGGATTATATTTTAAAAGGGACACTCCAGGATCCCACACACGCTAGATGCACTGTGTAGGTTAGGTTACAGTTATACTGGGTGGGTTTATATTATTAAAGAGACACTCCAGGCTCCCACACACGTTAGATGCACTGTGTAGGTTAGGTTACAGTAAGTTATACTGGGTGGGTTTATATTATTAAAGGGACACTCCAGGCTCCCACACACGTTAGGTGCACTGTGTAGGTTAGATTACAGTTAGTTATACTGGATGGGTTTATATTATTAAAGGGACACTCCAGGCTCCCACACACGTTAGGTGCACTGTGTAGGTTAGATTACAGTTAGTTATACTGGATGGGTTTATATTATTAAAGGGACACTCCAGGCTCCCACACACATTAGGTGCACTGTGTAGGTTAGGTTACAGTGATACTGGGTGGGATTATATTATAAAAGGGACACTCCAGGATCCCACACACGTTAGGTGTACTGTGTAGGTTAGGTTACAGTTATACTGGGTGGGTTTATATTATTAAAGGGACACTCCAGGCTCCCACACACGATAGGTGCACTGTGTAGGTTAGATTACAGTTAGTTATACTGGGTGGGTTTATATTATTAAAGGGACACTCCAGGCTCCCACACACGTTAGATGCACTGTGTAGGTTAGGTTACAGTAAGTTATACTGGGTGGGTTTATATTATTAAAGGGACACTCCAGGCTCCCACACACGTTAGATGCACTGTGTAGGTTAGGTTACAGTTAGTTATACTGGGTGGGTTTATATTATTAAAGGGACACTCCAGGCTCCCACACACGTTAGGTGCACTGTGTAGGTTAGATTACAGTTAGTTATACTGGATGGGTTTATATTATTAAAGGGACACTCCAGGCTCCCACACACATTAGGTGCACTGTGTAGGTTAGGTTACAGTGATACTGGGTGGGATTATATTATAAAAGGGACACTCCAGGATCCCACACACGTTAGGTGTACTGTGTAGGTTAGGTTACAGTTATACTAGGTGGGTTTATATTAGTAAAGAGACACTCCAGGCTCCCACACACGATAGGTGCACTGTGTAGGTTAGATTACAGTTAGTTATACTGGATGGGTTTATATTATTAAAGGGACACTCCAGGCTCCCACACACGCTAGATGCACTGTGTAGGTTAGGTTACAGTTATACTGGGTGGGTTTATATTATTAAAGAGACACTCCAGGCTCCCACACACGTTAGATGCACTGTGTAGGTTAGGTTACAGTTAGTTATACTGGGTGGGTTTATATTATTAAAGGGACACTCCAGGCTCCCACACACGTTAGATGCACTGTGTAGGTTAGGTTACAGTAAGTTATACTGGGTGGGTTTATATTATTAAAGGGACACTCCAGGCTCCCACACACGTTAGGTGCACTGTGTAGGTTAGGTTACAGTTAGTTATACTGGATGGGTTTATATTATTAAAGGGACACTCCAGGCTCCCACACACGTTAGATGCACTGTGTAGGTTAGGTTACAGTTAGTTATACTCGGTGGGTTTATATTATTAAAGGGACACTCCAGGCTCCCACACACGTTAGATGCACTGTGTAGGTTAGGTTACAGTTAGTTATACTGGGTGGGTTTATATTATTAAAGGGACACTCCAGACTCCCACACACGTTAGATGCACTGTATAGGTTAGGTTACAGTTAGTTATACCGGGTGGGTTTATATTATTAAAGGGATACTCCAGGCTCCCACACACGTTAGATGCACTGTGTAGGTTAGGTTACAGTTAGTTATACTGGGTGGGTTTATATTATTAAAGGGACACTCCAGGCTCCCACACACGTTAGATGCACTGTGTAGGTTAGGTTACAGTTAGTTATACTGGGTGGGTTTATATTACTATGGAGACAAGTCACAAGCATACACAGCACTGTGCATTACACGGGGCCTTTTTCCAATGCAAGAACTCTTTAGCAGGGCTAAGTGCATGGTCTGCCCTAAAAGAGCATTAAACTAACATTCTCACTTGTCATTGGTGATGACACAACGTGCCTCCTCTCTGGCTCCATCCCTTACCAGTGAGTTTCTCTGATTAGAACATGTCTACTGAATATAGAATATATTCGTTTTAAAAGTATTTTTACTATTTTTACTGGTTAATTTACATAACCTATAAAAAAAAAGAATGGGTCCGATGCAGCCTGCAGTGTCCCTTTAAGACACTTTCTGTAAGGCTTGTTTATTGTCAACAGAAATTCAGGATAAGTAGGGACTTTCATAAACGCAATTCTAGAAATTGCAGTATTTCTTGGAAAATTGCCATAATGTGTATCGGAGAAAAGGCTATTTATAACTCTGATATGCATCCTTCAATATAAGTGAATACAACAAATGTCCCTACTCAACACATCACGTGAACATTAACCCTTCGACTGCGATGGTGGCGTGAAACCCATGTGCAATAGGGTGTTCGTTGTTCACCATTTAAAGGGTTAACCTTTTTACATTCCTTTATGTGTCTTTTGGTGATTAGTCATTAAGTGTCTCAGATGCTTCTTTGTGGTGTACAATAACCTGTTCCCTATTGGAAGGAACAGAAGCTTTTTATATTCTTTGGTTACCCGAGCTTGTGTCAGGGGAATAAGGTCTAAGCTGCTGAGTCAGCTCTCCGCAGTGAGACACCGGAGCCTGTTTTCACAGCGAGTGTAAAGTACAGGCCGTTACTGGCCTCTACACGTGAGCTACAGATGGCCAGAATAATTACCGTTTCTCTAGAAATCGGCCCATTTTATCTCTTATTTATAAAGGCTAAATTCCACCTCCACACTAATAGCATGAAAAGAATGTATGTGTTATGATGGAAAAGCTATATTTGTGTACGGGATTATGGAAGGGGCGCACATTAAACTGTGTGTAATTTAAATATATGAAAGTCTGTTGAGGTGTGCCGAAACCGACGTGAGGTTAGGCCTGCAAAAGAGGGCCCACCCAGGTATAATGATATATGAAGAGGGTGTGGTGGGAGGGAATTTCCGAAATCGTCGCAGACAGGTGAGTAAGGGGATTTGCTGGGTTTAAATAGCCATAAAATCCCTCCCACAATTTCAGGCATACGCCTTCTATATATAAAATAGCAAATCACAGTAATCTGGACATGTTTCTTCATTTACATATTCTGCACGGCATTCTGGGGGAGCAGTGAAGATGCACATATATATTAATATTAGGATTTCTGTTTTGAAGAGGCACCGGATGTAAAGTCTATTAATAGCGGTACTCTGTTTAGAGTTTGAGCATATAACTGGCTGTGCGCATGACGTTTAAATAAATGTATTTACTGCGATGATACATTTTTACAAACTGCATTTATAAACAACACAAAGTGGTGTAATGCTTTAGTCTGTTTTCTGCTTTTTTTAATGTTAAGTTTTATTAAAATGCTGAATGATAAACTGTGTCTCTGCAATCCTTCAGCAAAAACATCCCATGAATATTTATCAAAATGATTTGGACCTTCTGTTCATTCGTCGCTTGACCTGATCCGAGGAACATTGACATCTAACCCTCCAGAATCCGGGCTGAATTACACTCACAGATGGGTCGGCCAGTTCTGTGAGACACTCTGCAAAACGCAGCCTTAAAATAAATGGAATATCAGGAGCCGTGAGGCAGAAACTAAGAAGAGAGATTGGGAGGTTTCTATCTGCCAGTATGGTCTTTGAGATGCAAGCTGTAGGACAGATCTTAATTAGGTTCGAAAGGCTAAAAATGAAAAAAGAACAGTTTATTATGAAAGAAAAACCGCCAGCAGAAACAGTTGGCCCTTCTGTTCTGGGTTTCCATAAAATACAGGGCCGTTAAAACACCCCAGAGCGAATCTCGAGTCTCAAAAGGCTACACGTGGTACACTGGCATTTTGCACTAGATTGTATTTGAACCCTCCAAAGATCACTTTCAATATGGCAAAATTCTTTGTTTGTTTTTAATGTCTTTATGAAAAATGTTACATTAATATACAGAGATAGTTATAATTAGAAATGTATCAAATGTTGATAAACAAAAATATCAAAGAAAATCCAAAGATTTTTTAGATTTATAAATCTGGGAGCTCACTCAAACAAGGTCCTATTCCTTAAGGACCAAATGAAATGACAGATAATATCCAGTCAAGGAGCACAACCATAAATGGGTTAAACATAATTTATTAGATAGGACCACAAAACATAGATATCTCACAATGCATATCAAGAAAAATCAGAACATGAATCCCATACTAATAGTATACAAAATAGTCAGAGGTTCTAGAATTACAATCAAGCAGGAGATTTAGTAAACAGATTCTTAAATATCAATGTAATAAATAATTAATAGAGAAACCAAATCCTAACAAGCCATCAATAAATACATATAAGAAAAACACATGCATACCAGAACTAGCAGGCTCCCTGGAAGAAGGCATCTCTTTGGCCGAAACGTTGGGGCTTGCTGATTGATTTTTCTTCCCTCTTCTCACTGGTTCTGGTATGCATTTAAGAATCTGTTTACTAAATCTCCTGCTTGATTGTAATTCTAGAACTTCTGACTATTTTTGTATACTATTAGTATGGGATTCATGTTGTGATTTTTCTTGATATGCATTGTGAGATAGCTATGTTTTGTGGTCCTATCTAACAAAAATGTTTTTCACATTTGTAGTTGTGCTCCTTGACTGGATATTATCTAACATTAAAATACACTCACATACGTCCCACCTTGCACGGTAACGTGTCCGGTTTAAACAGGTAACAGAAATGCTCTAATAAGGATACAATTGGCAAACCACTGACTCCCAGCCTAGAACCAGATTTTCAGAATAAACAAACTCAGCAGAGTCCAGCATTAGTCAAGCTGGAGGAGAACGGGGAGCTGGAGATACATTGTATATGGAAGCAGTATACACTATCAGGCCATTTGGATATCCATCATTAGCTAGGAAATGGAAGCTACCAACCCTCTGAAACTAACAATCAAACACGTAGGAGACCTGAGAGAAAGGACCACGATCACGCCGGAGTAAATACAGAAGCAGATGTTTGGGAGTAAACCGATATCAAGCTCGCTGTGTACCTGGCAGGTGAGTGGTAAGAATGGAGCCTCCATCGTGGTGTAGGAAAGGGCTTTGTGGTCACATAAGACCTGGATATTATCTCAGAGCACTATTGCCTTGATTTTATCTTTTTAGCGAGGCTTTTTAAATGATCACGCTCTAGCCTCGATTTCATTTGTTTGAATCAGCATCAGAAATTATGTAATTCTGCTAGAAAAATCTGATCATATGGTTTATCCACTGAAATCTCTGAAAATCTTTGGGAATGTTTATCGATAAATACGTCGAAAGGTTTTTCCAACAGGTTGTGATTATTTGAAAAGCGTATCCAAAAGAATTAAATCGAGGGTTACGTATTTTTTCATTAAAGGATCAGTGTAGCATTAGGAATAAATATCTCCTTTCCTACCGCTGCAGTCCTGATGCGACTATTTAGTTTAGGCCGCCCAGGTAGTATAAAATAAAACCAAAAATATAAAAAAATAAAACAAACGACTCACCTTTTCCCCAACGCAGAGTCTTTCTCGGTGCCGCTGCAACCTCCTTTTTAAGATGTGCCTCCAGGGTGACGATCCAATCCAATGCCCCCCAGAGGAGCATCGGGGACCTTAGGCACATGCGCGGTGCTCGTCATTATGCACCTAAAAGTCTGCCATAGACAAGATTTAAATACAATGATTCTCTATGGCAGACCGCACTGCGCATGCACACACACACGATGTCACGGTATGTTATGGTAACATCCCAGCTCTCGTAGCCAGAGGAATTGTAGGCATGGCTTGAAGCATGGTTAGTTTCTTCCAGTTCGGAGTTATTTAGTTGTTGTTATCATTAATTTATGTTTTCATCATTAGTAGTAGGTTTTATTTTGTATGAAAGCAACCCATTTTGACTAAATATTAAACTAAATACTTAGAGTTCACATCTTTCTACTCTGAACTGTAGATGGATATTATTTATCAGCTTGTTTCATTTTAGTTTTATCATTTTATTTTGATCAGTGTATTTTATTTTATTTATTTTTTAAAACTGATTTAAAACACAAAATGCACCCTCTACAGACTGTGGTTTTATCTCTCTGAATGATTCGACAAGCTGGAATACCTTTCAATGAAAAGGTCAAATGGTCCTTGAAAGCAGATGAAAAAACATACTTCTCAAAATCCTAGCTAACAGTCTTTGGGCTTGTGATAACACCTGAGTTCAAGTTAAAATTAGGTCAACAGTCAGACAAAAAAACAACCAACGTTCAGTTCTCTTTCGTTTTAGGTTTAGATTATACGTATCTGTCTATAAAACTAGAATCTTGGAACGTTGGAAAATAAATCTGCTGTCACCAACTGATGCCATTAAAAAGGCTCATAGTGACGTCTTCATATAATTTAAATAAATATATTTTCTACATAACATGGGGATGTTAATCATAAAATAGAGCTGAGCAAGTAGAAACAAGTATCATTTTTTTAGACAAAACAATCACATGAAAATAAAAACAAACTATTTGAGAATGAAAACACATTCCTAGCCACACCTCCCTGCATGTGACTTACACAGCCATCCTAAACACTTCCTGTAAATAGTAATCTAATGTTTACACTTATTGTATTGCAAATTCTCTTAACTTCAGAATTTCCTATCTTCTGTTCTGTTAATAGCTTCCGAGATCTTACATGACCCTGCTCAATTTACATAGCAGGAGATAAAAACCTTTAAAGTAAGTTACACTTAAACCATTTTGTTTAATACAGGCAGTGTGAGTCGCATCAAGGGACGTGATTTAGCTGCTAAAAGGCAGTGAATTGAGCAGTGGAAATTCACGGACATGATATATACAGAAAAACTGCTTTATTAAGCTAAACTTGTTTTGTCGACTATAGTATCTTCAATTTTCTTTAGTTTGGAAAAACGGCGCCTCAGAGGGGATATGATAACATTATAGAAATATATTCGGGACCAGTACAAACCATCGTCTGGAAATCTATTCATAAACAGGGCTATACATAGGACAAAAGGTCGTGCATTTAGACTGCAAGAAAGAAGATTTTGTCTAAGGCAAATAAAAGGTTTTTTTTACTGTAAGAGCAATAAGGATATAGAATTCTCTGCCTAAAAGGGTGGTTTTATCAGAGTCCATACAGATGTTTAAACTGCATTTTTAAATTGGATAATACTTGAAAAAACATAATATTCAGGGATATAAATTTTAATTAGTGGGGTAATAGCTTCTTAATCCAATGAGATTTCTGACTGCCATTCTGCGGTCGAGAAGGAAGCTTGTCCTAGTTTGTTGCACAATTGGAAGCGCTTCAGCAGCAAAAATCAAATGTGAGGAAGGCTGAACTTGATGGACACGTGTCTTTTCAGCTATGTAACTGTAATTTGTACTATGTAATATGTTGTATAATATTATATCATTGTTTTTTGTTTTTCAACCTATGATATATTGTTGACGTAAAATAATTTATTGACATTATAAATACTCAAAGGGTTAGAGCCATCTATCTCAGCACTAACCTAATTATAATGAGCCAGTAAGAATGCTTATCTGGGAAAATTTATAATTCATATTTTTTTAACATCTTTTTAATTAAAAATGACAATACCGCTATATCAGATTGTTTTCCTCTTGTACGAATGCATAACAAAAATTGAAGATATAAGGTTTAAGCACCAAAACAACATTATCTTAATGAAGCAGCCTCACTGATCATTTCTCTGCAATTGAGGAGATTATTTATTTATTTATAAAATATTTTATCAGGAAAGATACATTGAGATTTCTCTCGTTTTCAAGTATGTCCTGAATGTAAAGTAAACACACTGTGCTGTAAAATGTTTACTTTTTCATTAAGGCTGTGTGAGTCTCACCCAGGGGAGCTGCATAAACATAGTGGTTTAACTCCTAAATGGCAAAAAAAGCAACAAACTATTAAATATAAAATAGTTGGTGTGACTGCTCCTTTAAATAAATCTGTGTAAACAAGATCCCCAAATAACTGGCTGAAATGATGATAGTATTGGTGAATAACAATAAGCATTGCCATTGACATGGGAGACCCTCTGCCGAGCAGGAAATGCTGTCTTCACAGACCATGGGAAACGGCCTGACTACGACGCGCAGCAAATGGCGAGCAGTGACGTGCGGCCAGGATGTTACTAAGTGGGTCTGAGATGGGACATTGTCTCAATGTAAAACATACGGTGAGATGGTAGGGCTGTCAGGAAGAGGAGTAAACCCAGATATATCCGTTCACTGCTCGGAATGTGCAGCAGGAGCACATTTAATAAAAATATATATTATACACAATATGTTACAGGAATCGCAAAAATTCAGAGTCACTGGGAGAGCCGTATAAAACTGCAAAAAAAAAATGTCTTTTTCTTCTCATAAAAATTGTTACAGAAATATTTACTAAAGTCTGAATTATCAGGAATTTAAAATGAATATCTAATTTTAGGCGGTAATAGTTGAATCTGCAGTCAGCTTTCTGCTCTTTTGGTATAAAAGATACAATTCACTTTGAAATCCTTACAATTCATACTTTAGCGAATCAGCCGGTCAAAGTTCAAAAATATATTTTATTATTTTACCACTCTCCGCCTTAACATAAATAGCTGCATTGTAGTGTCTATGGTAGGAAATAATACACTAGATAAAGTATCTTTTATTTATTTTTTAAATATGGTCTATAACCCAGCACAGAAGAGGTTAACAGTTCCGGCCTTAAAGAAGGTATGTTAAACTATTCAGGCTGTATGGAAGGGCCCCCTTAAGGAATGCAAGATTTAGGAAACTAATGTTTTCTGTGCTGACAGGGCAGGAAAATGGTAGAAATCGATTTTGTGCAGATCAGAGAGCTGGGGACATGTTAAATCCATCACTCTTTCTAAAAACGTGGAATGGAGACTAGAATTCTAGTAAAACGTGTGAATTTCATCGCTTGATAAATCTACCTCTGGGATAAGAAAAATACCCAGATCCATTATTACAAACATATAGAAACAGAAAAGATGTGCCTTGATCTCACTGGGCTGGTCGGTCATTTTAAGTCCATGTTAAATTGATTATAATTAAAATAGAAATTGCAGATTATGCTAACGTAGTGTACCTATCATCTTCATTTTAGTAATGACAGGAGGCGAATATTTTGCATTACTCTCTTTACTGTAAAATCCAGCAGCACAGATTATAAGCAGAAACAACCAATCAGATACAAGTATCCAAATCTATAGACGGCCCTGCCAGTCTGATCTTAATGTTAAATACAGAATTTATTGTGCCCCTGGGCGCCTCCATCTTAGCTACCTGTCAATCATTATGATAAGCTCTGTCCATACAGAGACCAGAAGAAATTAAACAATGTTCCTATTTCTATTATTTGCATATTATGCCCCGGCTGTGCCAGGGCTGATTAATAGCGCTATGAAATTCGCTAAATGTTAACATAGATTTAAAATAGTACATCACATGGAAAAAAAATGTTAGAACAAGGTATAGATGATTTTCAATGTTTTATGTAATGGTATCATTACCAGAAAAATACAGTTGCCCTTTAAAAGAAGCAAATATGTATTGAATCCCTAGTGACAAAGTATACATATTTTTATTTAACACATTAAAATATTTTGAAACTTTGTAAAAAAAAAATTATTGGCTCAAAATTAAATCAGTTTTTTTCCTGTAGTTATAATTTGTATGCAGTGTTCATAATATTTATCTTTAACCAACAATTTAGCCTTAAGATGTCAGTAGGGTACACCCCATGTACACACCTAATATTAGAGCATGGGGCAAATTATAGCACGTGTTACAGCAGCATACTCGGTGTACTTAACCAGCGCTCCCATCAGAAATTTTGAAGCCCTTGATACAGCTCAAAGTCTGGGCCCCTGGGGGGCAGCCCCCAAGTCCACCCACAAGGATGAAGTGTGTGTTCTGAATGTGGTGTATGTCATGGATACAGTGTGTATAATGGATGCAGATTGTACGTTTGTGAAATGTATGTAGTGTTTGTGTTTATAGTGAATGCAAAGGTATGGGAGGGTGGGAGTTTGTGTAGTGGATGTAGTGTGTGTAGTGTGTGTGTTTGTGTAGTGCGTGTATTGTGACTGCAGAGTGGGTATAGTAAATGTAGTGTGTGTAGTGAATTCAGAGTGTGCATAGTGAGAGCAGAGTGTTTGTGTAATGAACGTAGTGTGTGTAGTAAATGGATAGTGTGCGTAGTGAATGCATAGTGTGTATGTTGAATATGGTGAATGCTGAGTGTGTAGTCATGTAGTGTGTGTATAGTGACTGCAGAATGTGTATAGTGACTGAAGAGTGTGTACAGTGAATGTAGTGTGTGGGGGGAATGCAGAGTGTGTATTGTGATTGTAGTGTGTGTGTGTAGTGACTGCAGAGTGTGTATAGTGACTGAAGAGTGTGTACAGTGAATGTAGTGTGTGGGGGAATGCAGAGTGTGTATTGTGATTGTAGTGTGTGTGTAGTGACTGCAGAGTGTGTATAGTGACTGAAGAGTGTGTACAGTGAATGTAGTGTGTGGGGGGAATGCAGAGTGTGTATTGTGATTGTAGTGTGTGTGTAGTGACTGCAGAGTGTGTGTATAGTGACTACGCAGTGTGTGTATAGTGATTGTAGAGTGTGTGTTTGTGCAGTGAATGTAGTATATGTAGTTAATGCATAGTGTGTGTGTGTCATGATTGTGATTGTAGTGTGTGCATAGTGACTGTAGAGTGTGTTTGTGTAATGAATGTAGTGTGTATAGTGACTGCACAGTGTGTATATTGACTGCAGAGTGTGTGTTTAAGGATGTAGTGTGTATAGTGAACGCAGAGTGTGTGTATAGTGACTGTAGAATGTGTATAGTGAAGGTAGTGTTTGCACAGTTACTAGAGAGGGTGTATAGTGACTGTGGAGTGTATATAGTGAATGTAGTATGTGTAGTGACTACAGAATGTGTATAGTGACTGTGGAGTGTATATAGTGAATGTAGTGTAGTGTAGTGAATGAAGAGTGTGTAGCAATTGTGAAAGCAGTTTTTGTAGTAAATGCAAAGTGTGTATTTGTGTAATAAATGCAGATTATGTGTAGGCATATAGTGGATGTGTAGTGACTGCAGTGTGTGTGTGTAGTGACTGCAGAGTATGTGTGTGGGGGTATGTAGTGTGTGTAAAATAGGGGCTGCATTCTGTGGTGAATAAAGAGCATTTTTGGACAATTCTAGCAGCACTTCTTAAATAAGATTAAATCACGACTGAACCACTTTATGAGTGAGATTTATCATTATAATACCAAGTAGATATGTCTATGCCAGGGTATTGCTGGCTTGGAGGAATCAGCCATATTGTTTATAACAATCAGACCAAGTTGCCCATATCTTATTGCAGGTATCAATATTGCTGCCTTTTACATTATACTCTGATAGTTGATTTGGGCTTTGATATCTGTTAAATTGGGAGGTTCATTTTTTCTTCAGTTCCCAGAGATACACAATTTAACAGCAATTAAAATATGAATAGTGAAATATAAAGATGGTTTAGACATTTTTTGCATATCCAGATTATTATTATTTGAGTATTTTTAATTTGACTCCCCCCTCTCCATTCCTCTTACCTGTCCAGGGAGGGGGAAGATGCATTCACTGGTGGTCCGTTGGCATGGTGGAGGGAGCCAGCCGCAGTACAAGGCAGATTGGGCCCAGCACGCGCCGTTAATGGTCTTAACCCTCCAGCAGCTCCTCCGACTCTCGCGAGACGGCCTGCGTGCCGCGCGGAGTGTTGCCATGTTAACCTGTAAGAACGCTCTGACAGCCGGGGAGCTCGCGAGAATTAGAGAGGAAAGATCACCTGGAATCTCTGCCGTGTACAGGTAGCCGGGTGCCCGCAGTGCACATACATATAGCGATAATCACTATCTATATGAACATAACCTATGACTCTTTTGGTAACTAAAGATAGGAGATGGTATCAATGTATGTCCAGGCGTAATGTGCTTGACATTGAAATCTTTCAGGTTACAATGACTTGCGCTGCTGAGGTAGTACAGCCATATAACAGATACTCCGTACAGTAAAAGATGATAGCGGGAAAGCTAATGGATTATTTTAATATTCAAAGTATTTTGAGTTCTTTACAGTTTCAATGAAAGAAACATGTAGACATGCATTAACCTCCCATGGCACGGTGTGTTATATCCCGGTGATTGTAGATGAGAGGTTACAATCTTCTCCATGCTGGGTGATTTAAGACTTTGTTATCTGTCACATAGGGAATGTGGGGCCCCCCCAGAGCAGTCTGGGCCCCCGCAGGACCGCCAGGCCGGTGACAACCATCATAATTGTCATGCCCTGATGATGGCCCTGTACTTACCCGCTAGCTTACCTGGAGGGTAAGGACAACGAAATACAGTTGGCCTCTGACCAGAAGTGCAGTAGCATTTCATACCATTGTACAATCCTTCCTTTATTAATACAAAACGTTTTAACTGCCTAATAATACATCGACATTACACAATACAAATTCAACAATACAACCCATAGCCCCCAATCTAAGTAAAATATCGATCCCAAAAACGCCATACCTGTGCAATGTGTGCCAAATGCCATACAGTTAATATATCAGGTGGAAATAAACACATAATCCTTACCAATATACCTTTATCAGGACAAAAAAAACTCAACACATACCACAATTCAGCCAATCACATCTTTCACAAAACACAATATGCAACACACCGACCCCTATTGCCCCCAATCTCCTGTGAGTAGTCCCCCATTAGGGAGAAAAAGTACAGCATTTGGAGGGCTGCAGTTCACAGACACAAGGTTAATAGTTCAATGAAAATGGCCCGTGGCAAAAGAGATATTCTAACCATGGGTACCCCCAAACCGTACCTACTCCTAACCCTAAGCGGTCCGTCGGAGTGATCAGGGGCGTATTAGCCGCGAGGCAAACAAGGCATTTGCCTCGGGCGGCATTTTCCAGGGGGCGGCAAAAAAAAGCCGCCCCCAAATGCCCAGGGCAAATGCCTTGTTAGCCTCGCGGCTAAAAGACATGCCGTTTGGGCGGGCGATCTGCTGGGCTGCTGGGCGGGCGGCGAGGGAGCACTTTCCTCTGAGCTGTCTGCTCAGCTCCCTCGCGCGCCGCCCGCAGAGTGAGGCTGGGAGGCGGAATATGACGTCATATTCCGGCTCCGCCTCCCAGCCTCACTCTGCAGGCGGCGCGCGAGGGAGCGGAGCAGACAGCTCAGAGGAAAGTGCTCCCTCGCCGCCCGCCCAGCAGCCCAGCAGCCACTGGACCACCAGGGAGAAATAGCCCCCCCCCAGCATTCCCAAAGGTAAGGAGGCTGGGGGGGGTAAATTTAAAAAAAAATGTGTTAAATATAAATATGTGAGTGAGTATGTGTGTATGTCTGTTAGTGTGTGTGTGAATGTCTGTGTGTGTGTGTGTGTATGTCTGTTAGTGTGTGTGTGTGTGTATGTCTGTTAGTGTGTGTGTGTGTGTGTGTGTATGTATGTCTGTTATTGTGTATGTCTGTTAGTGTGTGTGGATGTATGTCTGTTAGTGTGTGTGTCTGCTAGTGTGTGTCTGTTAGTGAGTGTGAGTGTGTCAGTCAGTGTGTGTGTTTCTATTAGCGAGTGTGTGTTTCTGTTAGCTAGTGTATGCGTATCTGTAAGTGAATGTGTGTGTGTGTATTTAGAAGGCGGGGCGGGGGAAGGGTGGGGGTGGTGCGGGCGGGGGGAAGGGTTGGATGGGGGTGGCACGGGCGGGAGGGGGGCGCCTGAGTTTTGTCCTGCCTAGGGCAGCACAAAACCAGGATACACCACTGGGAGTGATGGCAAACTATTATATATTAATGGCACTGGCACTGTGTCGTACGTATTCATGATAAGCCATCGCTATTTAACCAGAAACACTAAATAGTAATACTGCAAATAAGGTACAACAGTATAGATTGTAAAATGAAAACCTAGAAATTGGAAATCAGATAGAAATAAACTTTACAGACAGCAAAGAAAAGAGTCCAATCGAGAGTATAATTTACAAACAACATAGCAAACAAAGCCCAGCTGGAACCAAGAGGCAATGTAAAAAGAGAGATGTACCGAGATCTACTAATTTACCTTTATAAATCACCGAGGACTCTTTAATTAGGATACAGACAGAATGGTGAAAAAGAAACCGAACGATGCTCAGAGTGAATGAATGAAATGATAACAGAGAACGAATGATCCAGTAACAGAGGAAGCCTGCACAGTATCTGTCTCAGTTGATAAATATGGGGGTTTGGTTACTTGGCTGATTAGTGCAGACACAGATCCCACAGTATTAACCAAACCCGTGCAATAAGTGCTGTAGATTGACCGGTGTACGCACAATTACTTTTTTAATCCCCAGCTATTACACTGCATGTACAATCTCCGTTAAATCATATACCATTTACACTGTGTCCGTCATTAAACTTTATGCTTGCATCATTACCTCAATCACGCCATTCAATGGCGCCACAGATAACAAAGTCTTAAATCACCCAGAATTGAGAAGATTGTAACCTCTCATCTACAATCACCGGGATATAACACACCGTGCCATGGGAGGTAAATGCATGTCTACATGTTTCTTTCATTGAAACTGTAAAGAACTCAAAATACTTTCAATATTAAAATAATCCATTAGCTTTCCCGCTATCATCTTTTACTGTACAGAGTATCTGTTATATGGCTGTACTACCTCAGCAGCGCAACTCATTTCAAACACGTTACGCCTGGACATACATTTATACCATCTCCTATCTTTAGTTACCGAAAGAGTCATGGGTTATGTTCTATTAAAAACGTCTTTGACAGCCTGGGATCAAAATGAGCTTCCGAAGACATGAACAACTGGAAAGAGACATTTTGTAATTTCTCGTTGATACCTATTGTGCCCCTGTTCCGACATGTATTGCTAGTATTGCTCTGTGTCTACTACCATTGTTGATATGCAATATACCAACTGTCAATCAAAAAAAAAAAAAGCCATTAGCTAATTAAATAAGAGGCTTATTTAAAGGAACACTATAGTCACCTAAATTACTTTAGCTAAATAAAGCAGTTTTAGTGTATAGATCATTCCCCTGCAATTTCACTGCTCAATTCACTGTCATTTAGGAGATAAATCACTTTGTTTCTGTTTATGCAGCCCTAGCCACACCTCCCCGGGCTATGATTGACAGAGCCTGCATGAAAAAATAATTGGTTTCACTTTCAAACAGATGTAATTTACATTAAATAATCATATCTCAATCTCTAAATTGAACCTTAATCACATACAGGGGGCTCTTGCAGGGTCTAGCAAGCTATTAACATAGCAGGGGATAAGAAAATCTTAATTAAACAGAACTTGCAATAAAGAAAGCCTAAATAGGGCTCTCTTTACAGGAAGTGTTTATGGAAGGCTGTGCAAGTCACATGCAGGGAGGTGTGACTAGGGTTCATAAACAAAGGGATTTAACTCCTAAATGGAAGAGGATTGAGCAGTGAGGCTGCAGGGGCATGTTCTATACAACAAAACTGCTTCATTAAGCTAAAGTTGTTCAGGTGACTATAGTGTCCCTTTAAAATAGATAGTGTCAGGGCCGCCATTAAACAGAATCCAGGTGCAGGCACTAGATTTTATCAGAGTTCATTTAGAAGAAAGCACAGCATAATTGCTGTATTAGAGTTTACTTGGACCTTCTTGGAATCACATTGCCCAGTACCCCATCGCTAGGATCCTGTACCTCGATAGTTCTCCAAGGTTCATAATCAATGCCAAGCTATCGGACTACTAACTGTTACAAACCCGTTCAAAGTCAGCCTCATTGTAAAAGCATCACCAGACTGACTAACCTCTCCTGCTATATAAACCAGTGTCAATACCGTTGTAACGGTTCATTAGAACTGGGTAACAGGAACCAAGGCTAACTGGTCATTAGCTTGGAATTCTGACCTGTCCCTCTAAGTCGCCCGTCCCTTCTCCTCCAGTACCATTGACCACAGTCACCTTCCAAGCGATAATTGACCCCTCTGCCTGCTCCAGTAACCATTTTAAAAAGATGACTTATTACCAGGGTTTATCAGGTTATCATCTGAAGTTTCTGGAATCCCCAACTTGACTATTCTACCAATATTGTGGTTTTTGGTTGTCCCCACCTTGACCTGTACAATAATAAATTAGTCTGATATATGGTCTTTGCTCTTTTTGCCTCTTCAGAGATATTTTGTTAAGCCCAGTAATACTACGGCCAATAATATATCTTTATCGATGTCCTACCGTCTTCTCGACAGTACCATTCAAATTGGAGTCTCAACGTATCCTAATACATTGGTTCACTCTCAATAAACCAAGCTATGGAACTGGCCAAACAGATGCTACTGTATTTTTATTGAACTAAAAGGCTCACTCAAAACAAAGTCACGGATAATAATCGTCGTTTTAAACTGAAACATCAGGAGTTTGAACCTTAGTGTACCCCAACGTGTCCATTATAAATTAACGGCTAATGCTTTATGATTGTAAGGTTTGATAACAGCTGCGTCTTCATAATTATTACATTTCCAAAGATAGATTGGACCATAGGGTGCACTTTCTTTTTCACAATCATATAGAAGAGAAAATGATTTCAGTAAATGGGTTACCCACAGAGAGCGTTGGGAGAAAGCAAGGTGTGTAGGAGTGCATTATTAGACAGAATGTGACATTCAATGAGGGGGAGCAGAGAAACTCAATGTTTCAGCTCCAATCATCAGAACATGCATTACACACTGTTTTATCATTCTGACCCCCTCCCTCCATCCCTCCATCCCCGGCCCTCTGCTGATTTAGCATCAAATCATCTGTTTTCATTCTCATGTTTTAAAAATCTATTTCTTTTCAATAATTAATAGAGGTAACCAGGGTGGCCTGTCAGACCAGAAATCCAGAAGCTAAATAAATGAGACCTGCAGTAATATCAGCTATTATAACAGATATTCAGTTTAAAAACAAACTAAACCAATAATTAGTTTCCTTTATCAAGTGAAAACTTACACTAATAAATTATCATAGAGGATGTAACTCATCTTAATACTGAATATTTACCCTCAAATAAAAAGATATAACAAAGTGCTATGTCGAAGGTTTTGCATGTGTGTATTGTATATATATTAGATATGGGACATATTACATGTGTATATTGTATATATATTAGATATGAGACATATTACATGTGTGCATTGTATATATATTAGATATGAGACATATTACATGTGTGTATTGTATATATATTAGATATGAGACATATTACATGCGTGTATTGTATATATATTAGATATGAGACATATTACATGCGTGTATTGTATATATATTAGATATGGGACATATTACATGTGTGTATTGTATATATATTAGATATGAGACATATTACATGCGTGTATTGTATATATATTAGATATGGGACATATTACATGTGTATATTGTATATATATTAGATATGAGACATATTACATGTGTGCATTGTGTATATATATTAGATATGGGACATATTACATGTGTGTATTGTATATATATATTAGATATGGGACATATTACATGTGTATATTGTATATATATTAGATATGAGACATATTACATGTGTGCATTGTGTATATATATTAGATATGGGACATATTACATGTGTGTATTGTATATATATTAGATCTGGGACATATTACATGTGTGTATTGTATATATATTAGATATGAGACATATTACATGCGTGTATTGTATATATATTATATATGGGACATATTACATGTGTGTATTGTATATATATTAAATCTGGGACATATTACATGTGTGTTTTGTATATATATTAGATATGGGACATATTACATGTGTGTATTGTATATATATTAGATATGGGACATATTACATGTGTATATTGTATATATATTAGATATGGGACATATTACATGTGTGTATTGTATATATATTAGATCTGGGACATATTACATGTGTATATTGTATATATATTAGATATGGGACATATTACATGTGTGCATTGTATATATATTAGATATGAGACATATTACATGCGTGTATTGTATATATATTATATATGGGACATATTACATGTGTGTATTGTATATATATTAGATCTGGGACATATTACATGTGTGTATTGTATATATATTATATATGGGACATATTACATGTGTGTATTGTATATATATTAGATCTGGGACATATTACATGTGTGTATTGTATATATATTATATATGAGACATATTACATGCGTGTATTGTATATATATATTAGATATGAGACATATTACATGTGTGCATTGTATATATATTATATATGGGACATATTACATGTGTGTATTGTATATATATTAGATATGAGACATATTACATGTGTGTTTTGTATATATATTAGATATGGGACATATTACATGTGTATATTGTATATATATTATATATGGGACATATTACATGTGTGTATTGTATATATATTAGATCTGGGACATATTACATGTGTGTTTTGTATATATATTAGATATGGGACATATTACATGTGTATATTGTATATATATTAGATATGAGACATATTACATGTGTGCATTGTATATATATATTAGATATGAGACATATTACATGTGTGTTTTGTATATATATTAGATATGGGACATATTACATGTGTGTATTGTATATATATTAGATATGAGACATATTACATGTGTGCATTGTGTATATATTAGATATGAGACATATTACATGTGTGCATTGTATATATATATTAGATATGAGACATATTACATGTGTGTTTTGTATATATATTAGATATGAGACATATTACATGTGTGCATTGTATATATATTAGATATGAGACATATTACATGTGTGCATTGTGTATATATATTAGATATGGGACATATTACATGTGTGTTTTGTATATATATTAGATATGGGACATATTACATGTGTGTATTGTATATATATTAGATATGAGACATATTACATGTGTGCATTGTGTATATATATTAGATATGGGACATATTACATGTGTGTATTGTATATATATTAGATATGAGACATATTACATGTGTGCATTGTATATATATTAGATATGAGACATATTACATGTGTGTTTTGTATACATATTAGATATGGGACATATTACATGTGTGTATTGTATACATATTAGATATGAGACATATTACATGTGTGCATTGTATATATATTAGATATGAGACATATTACATGTGTGTTTTGTATACATATTAGATATGGGACATATTACATGTGTGTATTGTATACATATTAGATATGGGACATATTACATGTGTATATTGTATATATATTAGATATGGGACATATTACATGTGTGTATTGTATATATATATTAGATATGGGACATATTACATGTGTGCATTTTATATATATTAGATATGAGACATATTACATGTGTGTATTGTATATATATTAGATATGGGACATATTACATGTGTGTATTGTATATATATTAGATATGGGACATATTACATGTGTATATTGTATATATATTAGATATGGGACATATTACATGTGTGTATTGTATACATATTAGATATGGGACATATTACATGTGTGTATTGTATATATATTAGATATGGGACATATTACATGTGTATATTGTATATATATTAGATATGGGACATATTACATGTGTGTATTGTATATATATATTAGATATGAGACATATTACATGTGTGCATTGTATATATATTAGATATGAGACATATTACATGTGTGTATTGTATACATATTAGATATGGGACATATTACATGTGTGTATTGTATATATATTAGATATGGGACATATTACATGTGTATATTGTATATATATTAGATATGGGACATATTACATGTGTGTATTGTATATATATATTAGATATGAGACATATTACATGTGTGCATTGTATATATATTAGATATGAGACATATTACATGTGTGTATTGTATACATATTAGATATGGGACATATTACATGTGTGTATTGTATATATATTAGATATGGGACATATTACATGTGTATATTGTATATATATTAGATATGAGACATATTACATGTGTGCATTGTATATATATTAGATATGGGACATATTACATGTGTGTTTTGTATATATATTAGATATGGGACATATTACATGTGTGTTTTGTATATATATTAGATATGGGACATATTACATGTGTGTATTGTATATATATTAGATATGGGACATATTACATGTGTATATTGTATATATATATTAGATATGAGACATATTACATGTGTGCATTGTATATATATTAGATATGGGACATATTACATGTGTGTTTTGTATATATATTAGATATGGGACATATTACATGTGTGTATTGTATATATATTAGATATGGGACATATTACATGTGTGTATTGTATATATATTAGATATGGGACATATTACATGTGTATATTGTATATATATTAGATATGGGACATATTACATGTGTGTATTGTATATATATATTAGATATGAGACATATTACATGTGTGCATTGTATATATATTAGATATGAGACATATTACATGTGTGTATTGTATACATATTAGATATGGGACATATTACATGTGTGTATTGTATATATATTAGATATGGGACATATTACATGTGTATATTGTATATATATTAGATA
Organism: Pelobates fuscus; assembly: GCF_036172605.1. NCBI lineage: Eukaryota > Metazoa > Chordata > Amphibia > Anura > Pelobatidae > Pelobates > Pelobates fuscus. Next base: position 5,263,264 of record NC_086326.1, on the reverse strand, counting down.
TGAGACATATTACATGTGTGCATTGTATATATATTAGATATGGGACATATTACATGTGTGCATTGTATATATATTAGATATGGGACATATTACATGTGTGTTTTGTATATATATTAGATATGGGACATATTACATGTGTATATTGTATATATATATTAGATATGGGACATATTACATGTGTGTATTGTATATATATTAGATATGGGACATATTACATGTGTGTATTGTATATATATTAGATATGGGACATATTACATGTGTGTATTGTATATATATATTAGATATGGGACATATTACATGTGTGTATTGTATATATATTATATATGGGACATATTACATGTGTGTATTGTATATATATATTAGATATGGGACATATTACATGTGTGTATTGTATATATATTAGATATGGGACATATTACATGTGTGTATTGTATATATATTAGATATGGGACATATTACATGCGTGTATTGTATATATATTAGATATGGGACATATTACATGTGTATATTGTATATATATTAGATATGGGACATATTACATGTGTATATATATTAGATATGAGACATATTACATGTGTGTATTGTATATATATTAGATATGGGACATATTACATGTGTGTATTGTATATATATTAGATATGGGACATATTACATGCGTGTATTGTATATATATTAGATATGGGACATATTACATGTGTGTATTGTATATATATTAGATATGAGACATATTACATGTGTGTATTGTATACATATTAGATATGGGACATATTACATGTGTGTATTGTATATATATTAGATATGAGACATATTACATGTGTGCATTGTATATATATTAGATATGGGACATATTACATGTGTGTTTTGTATATATATTAGATATGGGACATATTACATGTGTATATTGTATATATATATTAGATATGGGACATATTACATGTGTGTATTGTATATATATTAGATATGGGACATATTACATGTGTGTATTGTATATATATTAGATATGGGACATATTACATGTGTGTATTGTATATATATATTAGATATGGGACATATTACATGTGTGTATTGTATATATATTATATATGGGACATATTACATGTGTGTATTGTATATATATATTAGATATGGGACATATTACATGTGTGTATTGTATATATATTAGATATGGGACATATTACATGCGTGTATTGTATATATATTAGATATGGGACATATTACATGCGTGTATTGTATATATATTAGATATGGGACATATTACATGTGTATATTGTATATATATTAGATATGGGACATATTACATGTGTATATTGTATATATATTAGATATGAGACATATTACATGTGTGTATTGTATATATATTAGATATGGGACATATTACATGTGTGTATTGTATATATATTAGATATGGGACATATTACATGCGTGTATTGTATATATATTAGATATGGGACATATTACATGTGTGTATTGTATATATATTAGATATGAGACATATTACATGTGTGTATTGTATACATATTAGATATGGGACATATTACATGTGTGTATTGTATATATATTAGATATGGGACATATTACATGCGTGTATTGTATATATATTAGATATGGGACATATTACATGTGTGTTTTGTATATATATTAGATATGGGACATATTACATGTGTGTATTGTATATATATTAGATATGAGACATATTACATGTGTGTATTGTATACATATTAGATATGGGACATATTACATGTGTGTATTGTATATATATTAGATATGGGACATATTACATGCGTGTATTGTATATATATTAGATATGGGACATATTACATGTGTGTTTTGTATATATATTAGATATGGGACATATTACATGTGTGTATTGTATATATATTAGATATGAGACATATTACATGTGTGTATTGTATATATATTAGATATGGGACATATTACATGCGTGTATTGTATATATATTAGATATGGGACATATTACATGTGTGTTTTGTATATATATTAGATATGGGACATATTACATGCGTGTATTGTATATATATTAGATATGGGACATATTACATGTGTGTTTTGTATATATATTAGATATGGGACATATTACATGTGTGTATTGTATATATATTAGATATGAGACATATTACATGTGTGTATTGTATATATATTAGATATGGGACATATTACATGCGTGTATTGTATATATATTAGATATGGGACATATTACATGTGTGTTTTGTATATATATTAGATATGGGACATATTACATGTGTGTTTTGTATATATATTAGATATGGGACATATTACATGCGTGTATTGTATATATATTAGATATGGGACATATTACATGTGTGTTTTGTATATATATTAGATATGGGACATATTACATGTGTGTATTGTATATATATTAGATATGAGACATATTACATGTGTGTATTGTATATATATTAGATATGGGACATATTACATGCGTGTATTGTATATATATTAGATATGGGACATATTACATGTGTGTTTTGTATATATATTAGATATGGGACATATTACATGTGTGTATTGTATATATATTAGATATGAGACATATTACATGTGTGTATTGTATATATATTAGATATGGGACATATTACATGTGTGTTTTGTATATATATTAGATATGGGACATATTACATGTGTGTATTGTATATATATTAGATATGAGACATATTACATGTGTGTATTGTATATATATTAGATATGGGACATATTACATGTGTGTTTTGTATATATATTAGATATGAGACATATTACATGTGTGCATTGTATATATATTAGATATGGGACATATTACATGTGTGTTTTGTATATATATTAGATATGGGACATATTACATGTGTGTTTTGTATATATATTAGATATGGGACATATTACATGCGTGTATTGTATATATATTAGATATGGGACATATTACATGTGTGTTTTGTATATATATTAGATATGGGACATATTACATGTGTGTATTGTATATATATTAGATATGAGACATATTACATGTGTGTATTGTATATATATTAGATATGGGACATATTACATGCGTGTATTGTATATATATTAGATATGGGACATATTACATGTGTGTTTTGTATATATATTAGATATGGGACATATTACATGTGTGTATTGTATATATATTAGATATGAGACATATTACATGTGTGTATTGTATATATATTAGATATGGGACATATTACATGTGTGTTTTGTATATATATTAGATATGAGACATATTACATGTGTGCATTGTATATATATTAGATATGAGACATATTACATGTGTGTATTGTATATATATTAGATATGGGACATATTACATGTGTGTTTTGTATATATATTAGATATGAGACATATTACATGTGTGCATTGTATATATATTAGATATGGGACATATTACATGTGTGTATTGTATATATATTAGATATGAGACATATTACATGTGTGTATTGTATATATATTAGATATGAGACATATTACATGTGTGTTTTGTATATATATTAGATATGAGACATATTACATGTGTGCATTGTATATATATTAGATATGGGACATATTACATGTGTGTTTTGTATATATATTAGATATGAGACATATTACATGTGTGTATTGTATATATATTAGATATGGGACATATTACATGTGTGTATTGTATATATATTAGATATGAGACATATTACATGTGTGTATTGTATATATATTAGATATGGGACATATTACATGTGTGTATTGTATATATATTAGATATGAGACATATTACATGTGTGCATTGTATATATATTAGATATGGGACATATTACATGTGTGTTTTGTATATATATTAGATATGAGACATATTACATGTGTGTTTTGTATATATATTAGATATGAGACATATTACATGTGTGTATTGTATATATATTAGATATGAGACATATTACATGTGTGTATTGTATATATATTAGATATGGGACATATTACATGTGTGTATTGTATATATATTAGATATGAGACATATTACATGTGTGTTTTGTATATATATTAGATATGAGACATATTACATGTGTGTATTGTATATATATTAGATATGAGACATATTACATGTGTGTTTTGTATATATATTAGATATGAGACATATTACATGTGTGTATTGTATATATATTAGATATGAGACATATTACATGTGTGTATTGTATATATATTAGATATGGGACATATTACATGTGTGTATTGTATATATATTAGATATGGGACATATTACATGTGTGTATTGTATATATATTAGATATGGGACATATTACATGTGTGTATTGTATATATATTAGATATGAGACATATTACATGTGTGTTTTGTATATATATTAGATATGAGACATATTACATGTGTGTTTTGTATATATATTAGATATGAGACATATTACATGTGTGCATTGTATATATATTAGATATGGGACATATTACATGTGTGTTTTGTATATATATTAGATATGAGACATATTACATGTGTGTATTGTATATATATTAGATATGGGACATATTACATGTGTGTATTGTATATATATTAGATATGGGACATATTACATGTGTGTATTGTATATATATTAGATATGGGACATATTACATGTGTGTATTGTATATATATTAGATATGGGACATATTACATGTGTGTATTGTATATATATTAGATATGGGACATATTACATGTGTGTATTGTATATATATTAGATATGAGACATATTACATGTGTGTTTTGTATATATATTAGATATGAGACATATTACATGTGTGTTTTGTATATATATTAGATATGAGACATATTACATGTGTGCATTGTATATATATTAGATATGGGACATATTACATGTGTGTTTTGTATATATATTAGATATGAGACATATTACATGTGTGTATTGTATATATATTAGATATGGGACATATTACATGTGTGTATTGTATATATATTAGATATGGGACATATTACATGTGTGTATTGTATATATATTAGATATGGGACATATTACATGTGTGTATTGTATATATATTAGATATGGGACATATTACATGTGTGTATTGTATACATATTAGATATGGGACATATTACATGTGTGTATTGTATACATATTAGATATGAGACATATTACATGTGTGTATTGTATATATATTAGATATGGGACATATTACATGTGTGTATTGTATATATATTAGATATGGGACATATTACATGTGTGTATTGTATATATATTAGATATGAGACATATTACATGTGTGTATTGTATATATATTAGATATGGGACATATTACATGTGTGTATTGTATATATATTAGATATGAGACATATTACATGTGTGTATTGTATATATATTAGATATGGGACATATTACATGTGTGTATTGTATATATATTAGATATGGGACATATTACATGTGTGTATTGTATATATATTAGATATGAGACATATTACATGTGTGTTTTGTATATATATTAGATATGGGACATATTACATGTGTGTTTTGTATATATATTAGATATGAGACATATTACATGTGTGCATTGTATATATATTAGATATGAGACATATTACATGTGTGTATTGTATATATATTAGATATGGGACATATTACATGTGTGTATTGTATATATATTAGATATGGGACATATTACATGTGTGCATTGTATATATATTAGATATGGGACATATTACATGTGTGTTTTGTATATATATTAGATATGGGACATATTACATGTGTGTATTGTATACATATTAGATATGGGACATATTACATGTGTGTTTTGTATATATATTAGATATGGGACATATTACATGTGTGTTTTGTATACATATTAGATATGGGACATATTACATGTGTGTATTGTATACATATTAGATATGGGACATATTACATGTGTGTTTTGTATATATATTAGATATGGGACATATTACATGTACAATATGTTTCATCTCAATAGAAATGTAGATATAGACTATTCGCCAAACAGTGAATTGAAAACCAAACCCCAAACTGCCAATTTGTGAATATTCCTCAGTAGTTACAGCTTCAATATGAAAGCCTGCATTTTGCAACGTATTATTTTGTTTACCACTAATAAATGCGTGTATGGTTTTATTGTTATTCTGTGTTTTCGGACTGGATCTGATTGGATGTTGACTGTGCCAGTGTTGTCTGGTAAATAGGTCCATTTATTGAATCATACAGAAATATTGAGAATATTAGAGAGATACAAATATTCTCTGCCCTAGATTAATAAAGGTTACATACAAGAGGTATGGTCTATCCCAGACCATGTGCTAAGTAGGGATTTCATGTTAGAGCTTTCTAATTAAGACGATATGATGTCTATGTGGACACTCTGGTCACCTAAAGCTGCTTTACTTGTTGAAGTGGTTGAGGGGTTAAATTCAAGTCCCCTTTGGCGTATTTTACAAATTAAAGCTGCACTTATAAGGTATACCCTGTGTACGCAGGGCTTCTCTGTGGGAAGCATTGGATCGGGCAGAGATTAATAGTATTGATCTCACCGCAGGAGGTCTGGCTTGGGAGCAGAGACTGGAGAGTTAAATCTCAAATAAAGGGTCACGTGTTCATGCAGGCATTAAATGGCCATTCGGAAAAAAAATGGAGTCAGTAAAGGATCCATAATTTACTCACGTTATGTCACCAAGAATTAGCAAATATTTAATGACTATGCAGGTGTCCACCCAACCCCTATGGGTCCCTGTAATGATCAGATCCCTTACCGGAGCACTGACGGTATGGATTGTATCTGGACGTGGTCCCTGATCACATCTATCCCTAACTGAAATAGCCACTGATGGGACATCTCAAGGCCTTACTCACCAAATCCAAGGAGCCAGATTTGGTCATTCTAGGATTCTGCTAATCTCAGCAGGAACCCTTCATCACGGAGATGCGGGTGGAATCTCGCAGGTTCTAGTCAAGGTAAGTCTACATGACAGACATAGTACAGGGCAACCAGGTCAGGGACAGAATGGGGGATGCTCATCCATGATGTCACTGGCCTTTCCTAAACCAATACTGTACCATGAGATCTAACAGAGAGAGGAATACTGCCACAGCTATACTATGGCGTCACGTGAATCTTCTGCAACTTTCAATAGCATTTTGCAATATCGCTGTGTATTAAAGATACACTATCGAACCTATATTCCTAACTCTATAGTGCCCCTGGCCCTAAGTCTATATCCCCCCCCAATAAAAAGAAAAAAAAGAAAAGTAATTGTTCATATCTTCACCTCCCGCTTCAGACATGGCCACCTCTGCGATGGTCTAATTCTATGCTCTTCATCCATTCAATGTTTGTGTATGAGACTGAGTTCTACTCATTATTCTAATTAAATCAAAGAAGGATCAGAGGAGCCCTTTAACCTGCAGGATTTAAATGGCAAAATCACAGCACTGAGATGAGTGGTCTATGTTTGTTTTCATTCCATGTCACTCATTTCAGGATGTCTCTGTAGTGCACGAACGCTGTATTTATTTCTGGGTTTTTAGTGCTTACAAATCTTTAGATTTTTTACATCTTTCTAGTTTTGGCGTTAGATTTCGCTAATATCACCGGGACAAACAATGCCATTATTTTATTCCTTCCCCGACACTGGATCCTCTTGATGTAAGTGGTTGGACAAAGCTCTGAATTTGGCCGTTCAGTTTACCAGAACAAACTCTGCTTGCTGCTAAGTGCTCTTGTCACTAATGACCTTGAGATAAATAAATCTTCTCGTGGCCCAAGGTCATTCATACCATGTGCTGATCTGGATCACCTTGTGAAATGCAGTACAGAACTGATCAATCCATTCTGTGGCATTATGCGGCACTTGCCTTAATCGAGGATTGATTAAAAAACCTGAATACTGATTTTTTTACCAGAAAAAATTGCTCGCCTAATTAAGCCTAATTTTTGCAATTCTGTTTTTAATTTACCACAATTTAATGCTTAGTGAAAGCCTCCTTAGACGTTATCAAAATGTAACCATTTGATACAAATTGTATTAAAGAGATTGAACAGAAGTTGTTGTTTTTTCATTTCTCTCTCTCTCTCTATATATATATATATATATATATATATATATATATATTTATATACACACAAACGTGTTTGTTATTGAATTTAGCTCTATATACCACAAACATATATCATAATGACTACAGTACGAGTAAAGGTCCTAATGAATTATAAAATACACAATATTGCGTTTTGTGACTAAATGTATGAGATTTACTGTCATTTATCGATCTTGGAAGCCTCAAAGGTTGAGATGGCCAGGAACTGGGTGACCTCTGGACTCATAGAAACATAGAATGTAACGGCAGATAAGAACCATTCGGCCCATCTAGTCTGCCCAGTTTTCTAAATACTTTCATTAGTCCCTGGCATTATCTTATAGTTAGGATAGCCTTATGCCTATCCCACGCATGCTTAAACTCCTTTACTGTGTTAACCTCTACCACTTCAGCTGGAAGGCTATTCCATGCATCCAGTACCCTCTCAGTAAAGTAATACTTCCTGATATTATTTTTAAACCTTTGTCCCTCTAATTTAAGACTATGTCCTCTTGTTGTGGTAGTTTTTCTTCTTTTAAATATAGTCTCCTCCTTTACTGTGTTGATTCCCTTTATGTATTTAAATGTTTCTATCATATCCCCCCTGTCTCGTCTTTCCTCCAAGCTATACATGTTAAGATCCTTTAACCTTTCCTGGTAAGTTTTATCCTGCAATCCATGAACCAGTTTAGTAGCCCTTCTCTGAACTCTCTCTAAGGTATCAATATCCTTCTGGAGATCTCCAGTACTGCGTACAATACTCCAAGTGAGGTCTCACCAGTGTTCTGTACAATGGCATGAGCACTTCCCTCTTTCTACTGCTAATACCTCTCCCTATACAACCCAGCATTCTGCTAGCATTTCCTGCTGCTCTATTACATTGTCTGCCTACCTTTAAGTCATCAGAAATAATCACCCCTAAATCCCTTTCCTCAGATGTTGAGGTTAGGACTCTATCAAATATTCTGTACTCTGCCCTTGGGTTTTTACGTCCAATATGCATTATCTTGCAATTATCCACATTAAATGTCAGTTGCCACAACTCTGACCATTTTTCTAGTTTATCTAAATCATTAGCCATTTGGCTTATCCCTCCTGGAACATCAACCCTGTTACATATCTTAGTATCATCCGCAAAAAGACACACCTTACCATCAAGACCTTCTGCAATATCACTAATAAAAATATTAAAGAGAATGGGTCCAAGTACAGATCCCTGAGGTACCCCACTGGTGACAAGCCCAAGCTTCGAATATACTCCATTGACTACAACCCTCTGTTGCCTGTCACTCAGCCACTGCCTTACCCATTCAACAATATTGGAATCCAAACTCAAAGATTGCAGTTTATTGATAAGCCTTCTATGTGCAACAGTGTCAAAAGCCTTACTGAAATCTAGGTAAGCAATGTCTACTGCACCACCCTGATCTATTATTTTAGTTACCCAATCAAAAAAAAAATCAATAAGATTAGTGTCAGGACGAACCTGTGGCCCAACATGCAAAAATAAGTAAAACACGTAACAAAGACAAACAGTAACAACGTATTACCGGGCCTTAGAATGACCGGAATTAACATTACAGAATAAACCGTCATGAGCCGAGGTCAGGAATACAGAAAGGAACACATACGGTAAGAACAAAGCCAAAGGTCCGGGAAAGTCAAGCCAAGAACAAAAAACAAACAGAATCAGTAACGCACTCTTGGATAACCAACAGGATGGAAACACGACAGGGCACTGAACAACTGCAGGTTTGGGTTTAAATAACCCAGTAAACCCTGATATTGGCTGATTTTGGTCACATGACCCCAGACGCTGCCCGCACGTTCACATTACTATTGACGTTATTGTGGGCGGCGTTACTATATACCGCCGCCTTGCAGCAGGCCAGCATCCTTCCCAACGCTGGACCCGGACGCTGTATTAAGGAGTGCACGGAAGGAGAAGCTCTGGAGGTAAGGAGTAACCACTCCCTCCTTTAGTGTGATCACACCGATCAGATGCAGAACACAACCCTCTGGAGGAAACTCATGGGGAACAAAGACTCGAAATATTGTCCTACCCTCTGGGCCCTTCACCATGACAACTCCAGTGATTTGAAGTGGTTATGGTGCATGCTCAAATTGCTGCAAATATAGAGACAATACACTTTATTCCCAAAGGTGTAAGACCACATTTAGTTGTATCATTAGCCAGTCTGGACCAGGAGTTCTAGAAAGGCTAATGTTAAAGGGACATTGTAGGCACCCAGATCACTTCTGCTCATTCATGTGGTCTGGGTGCAATGTCCCTTTAACCCTGCAATGGTAATTATTGCAGTTTCTGAGACAGCCACTAGAGGCACTTCTGAGTGACTAGGATAATTTTGGTCGGCTTACTGATACTGGACACCCTCTTGCTATGGGGGGACTTGGAGGGGAGGTGTGCGAGAGAGCTATAGTGTTTGAAATACAACTTTGTATTCCTAGCCCAGTGTGTGTGTGTGTGTGTGTGTGTGTCTGTGTGTGTGTGTGTGTGTGTGTGTCTGTGTGTGTGTGTGAGAGTGTGTGTGATACCACGTGTTTCTCTTTAGGAATGAATATGAACATTCAGACAGACACATATGGAGCTCAGAATGTCTGATACAATGTAAGTAAACGGGAAGAGAGTCTCCCAGCACAATATGGATTTTTGAGCAGTGCTGGCTGCGTGCTGTTACTGTCACTGCATGCAGGATGTTCTGGGCCTGGTGCAGGATACATAATGCAGTGCTGGCTTTGTGCTGTTACTGTCACTGCATGCAGGATGTTCTGGGCCTGGTGCTTGATATATAATACAGTGCTGGCTGCGTGCTGTTACTGTCACTGCATGCAGGATGTTCTGGGCCTGGTGCAGGATACATAATGCAGTGCTGGCTGTGTGCTGTTACTGTCACTGCATGCAGGATGTTCTGGGCCTGGTGCAGGATACATAATGCAGTGCTGGCTGCGTGCTGTTACTGTCACTGCATGCAGGATGTTCTGGGCCTGGTGCAGGATACATAATGCAGTGCTGGCTGCGTGCTGTTACTGTCACTGCATGCAGGATGTTCTGGGCCTGGTGCAGGATACATAATGCAGTGCTTGCTGTGTGCTGTTACTGTCACTGCATGCAGGATGTTCTGGGCCTGGTGCAGGATATATAATACAGTGCTGGCTGCGTGCTGTTACTGTCACTGCATGCAGGATGTTCTGGGCCTGGTGCAGGATACATAATGCAGTGCTGGCTGTGTGCTGTTACTGTCACTGCATGCAGGATGTTCTGGGCCTGGTGCAGGATACATAATGCAGTGCTGGCTGCGTGCTGTTACTGCATGCAGGATGTTCTGGGCCTGGTGCAGGATACATAATGCAGTGCTGGCTGCGTGCTGTTACTGTCGCTGCATGCAGGATGTTCTGGGCCTGGTGCAGGATACATAATGCAGTGCTGGCTGCGTGCTGTTACTGTCGCTGCATGCAGGATGTTCTGGGCCTGGTGCAGGATACATAATGCAGTGCTGGCTGCGTGCTGTTACTGTCACTGCATGCAGGATGTTCTGGGCCTGGTGCAGGATATATAATACAGTGCTGGCTGCGTGCTGTTACTGTCACTGCATGCAGGATGTTCTGGGCCTGGTGCAGGATACATAATGCAGTGCTGGCTGTGTGCTGTTACTGTCACTGCATGCAGGATGTTCTGGGCCTGGTGCAGGATACATAATGCAGTGCTGGCTGCGTGCTGTTACTGTCACTGCATGCAGGATGTTCTGGGCCTGGTGCAGGATACATAATGCAGTGCTGGCTGTGTGCTGTTACTGTCGCTGCCTATTGAGACATCCAGTGATCAGGTAGCAAACAGGGTGTGATTCTCTCAGAATGTACACCTCTCACCCCATGCTGTGCAGTATACTGATGTATATAACGTAACACCTCTGTCTGTCACATACATACTGCGCTCTGCATGCGCTGGACCGGCCACACAGAGAGCTGGGAGTTCTGGTTCACAAAAAGGAAATTATTTATATTTGCCCCATGGACTAAATGTATTGTCTCTTCAAGGTGTATGCACTGAATTAGAGTAAGAATTGTAATTAAAATAGGAAACTGTACACTACTACTGTAACCAGCACTGCATAATACAGAGACTGTCACTGCGACCTGCACTGCATAATACACGGACTGTCACTGCAGCTAGCACTGCATAATACAGAGACTGTCACTGCGACCTGCATAATACAGAGACTGTCACTGCGACCTGCACTGCATAATACACAGACTGTCACTGCAGCTAGCACTGCATAATACAGAGACTGTCACTGCGACCTGCATAATACATAGACTGTCACTGCAACCTGCACTGCATAATACACAGATGGTCACTGCAGCTAGCACTGCATAATACAGAGACTGTCACTGCACCCAGCACTGCATAATACAGAGACTGTCACTACACCCAGCACTGCACAATACACAGACTGTCACTGCACCCAGCACTGCATAATACACAGACTGTCACTGCACCCAGCACTGCATAATACAGAGACTGTCACTGCAACCAGCACTGCATAATACAGAGACTGTCACTGCACCCAGCACTGCATAATACAGAGACTGTCACTGCACCCAGCACTGCATAATACAGAGACTGTCACTGCACCCAGCACTGCATAAAACAGAGACTGTCACTGCACCCAGCACTGCATAACACAGAGACTGTCACTGCACCCAGCACTGCATAATACAGAGACTGTCACTGCACCCAGCACTGCATAATACAGAGACTGTCACTGCACTCAGCACTGCATAATATACATACTGCCACTGCAACCTGCACTGCATAATACACAGACTGTCACTGCACCCAGCACTGCATAATACAGAGACTGTCACTGCACCCAGCACTGCATAATACAGAGACTGTCACTGCAACCAACACTGCATAATACAGAGACTGATTGCACCCTGCACTGCATAATACACAGAATGTCACTGCGACCTGCACTGCATAATACACAGACTAACCGTCACTGCGACCTGCACTGCATAATACAGAGACTGTCACTGCACCCAGCACTGCATGATACACAGACTGTCACTGCACCCAGCACTGCATAATACAGAGACTGTCACTACACCCAGCACTGCATAATACAGAGACTGTCACTGCACCCAGCACTGAATAATACACAGACTGTCACTGCACCCAGCACTGCATAATACACAGACTGTCACTACACCCAGCACTGCATAATACAGAGACTGTCACTGCACCCAGCACTGCATAATACACAGACTGTCACTACACCCAGCACTGCATAATACAGAGACTGTCACTGCAACCAACACTGCATAATACAGAGACTGATTGCACCCTGCACTGCATAATACACATACTGTCACTGCACCCTGCACTGCATAATACACAGACCGTCACTGCGACCTGCACTGCATAATACACAGACTAACCGTCACTGCGACCTGCACTGCATAATACAGAGACTGTCACTACACCCAGCACTGCATAATACAGAGACTGTCACTGCACCCAGCACTGAATAATACACAGACTGTCACTGCACCCAGCACTGCATAATACACAGACTGTCACTACACCCAGCACTGCATAATACAGAGACTGTCACTGCACCCAGCACTGCATAATACACAGACTGTCACTGCGACCTGCACTGCATAATACACAGACTGTCACTGCGACCTGCACTGCATAATACAGAGACTGTCACTGCACCCAGCACTGCATAATACACAGGCTGTCACTACACCCAGCACTGCATAATACAGAGACTGTCACTGCACCCAGCACTGCATAATACACAGACTGTCACTGTGACCTGCACTGCATAATACAGAGACTGTGACTGCACCCTGCACTGCATAATACAGAGACTGTCACTGCGACCTGCACTGTATAATACACAGACTGTCACTGCACCCAGCACTGCATAATACAGAGACTGTCACTGCACCCAGCACTGCATAATACACAGACTGTCACTGCGACCTGCACTGCATAATACACAGACTGTCACTGCAACCTGCACTGCATAATACAGAGAATGTCAGTGCACCCAGCACTGCATAATACACAGGCTGTCACTGCACCCAGCACTGCATAATACACAGACTGTCACTGCGACCTGCACTGCATAATACACAGACTGTCACTGCGACCTGCACTGCATAATACACAGGCTGTCACTGCACCCAGCACTGCATAATACAGAGACTGTCACTAGACCCAGCACTGCATAATACAGAGACTGTCACTGCACCCAGCACTGCATAATACTCAGACTGTCACTACACCCAGCACTGCATAATACAGAGACTGTCACTGCACCCAGCACTGCATAATACACAGACTGTCACTGCGACCTGCACTGCATAATACACACCCTGTCACTGCGACCTACACTGCATAATACAGAGACTGTCACTGCACCCAGCACTGCATAATACAGAGACTGTCACTGCACCCAGCACTGCATAATACACAGACTGTCACTGCGACCTGCACTGCATAATACACACACTGTCACTGCGACCTACACTGCATAATACAGATACTGTCACTGCACCCAGCACTGCATAATACAGAGACTGTCACTGCGACCTGCACTGTATAATACACAGACTGTCACTGCACCCAGCACTGCATAATACACAGACTAACCATCACTGCACCCAGCCCTCCATAATACAGAGACTGTCACTGCACCCAGCACTGCATAATACACAGACTAACCGTCACTGCGACCTGCACTGCATAATACACAGACTGTCACTGCACCCAGCACTGCATAATACACAGACTGTCACTGCGACCTGCACTGGATAATACACAGACTAACCGTCACTGCGACCTGCACTGCATAATACACAGACTGTCACTGCACCCAGCACTGCATAATACAGAGACTGTCACTGCACCCAGCACTGCATAATACACAGATTGTCAGTGCACCCAGCACTGCATAATACACAGACTAACCGTCACAGCGACCTGCACTGCATAATACAGAGCCTGTCACTGCACCCAGCACTGCATAATACACAGACTGTCACTGTGACCTGCACTGGATAATACACAGACTGTCACTGCGACCTGCACTGCATAATACACAGACTGTCACTGCGACCTGCACTGCATAATACACAGACTGTCACTGCACCCAGCACTGCATAATACACAGACTGTCACTGCGACCTGCACTGCATAATAATAATGGGTAATATCCCAAACCCACTGACAGTATGGGGTAATATATCAAAACCACTCACACTATGGGGTAATATCCCAAACCCACACTAACTATGGGGTAATATCCCAAACCTACTGACACTATGGGGTAATATCCCAACCCCACTCACACTATGGGGTAATATCCCAAACCCACTGACCCTATGGGGTAATATCCCAAACCCACGGACACTATGGGGTAATATATCAAACCCACTCAAACTATGGGGTAATATCCCAAACCCACTCATACTATGGGGTAATATCCCAAACCCACTGACACTATGGGGTAATATATCAAACCGACTGACACTATGGGGTAATATCCTAAACCCACTGACACTATGGGGTAATATTCCAAACCCACTCACACTATGGGCTAATATCCCAAACCCACTGACACTATGGGCTAATATCCCAAACCCACACTAACTATGGGGTAATATCCCAAACCCACTGACACTATGGGTTAATATCCCAAACCCACTGACACTATGGGTTAATATCCCAAACCCACTGACATTATGGGGTAATATCCCAAACCCACTCACACTATGAGGTAATATCCCAAACCCACTGACACTATGAGGTAATATCCCAAACCCACTCTAAATATGGGGTAATATCCCCAAACTACTCCCACTGTGGGGTAATATCCCAAACCCACTGACACTATGATGTAATATCCCAAACCCACTCTAACTATGGGGCAATATCCCAAACCCACTATGGGGTAATATCCCAAACCCACTGACACTATGAGGTAATATCCCAAACACACTCTAACTATGAGGTAATATCCCAAACCCACTCCAACTATGGGGTAATATCCCAAACCCACTATGGGGTAATATCCCACACCCACTGACACTATGGGGTAATATCCCAAACCCACACTAACTATGGGGTAATATCCCAAACCCACTGACACTATGGGGTAATATCCCAAACCCACACTAACTATGGGGTAATATCCCAAACCCACTGACACTATGGGGTAATATCCCAAACCCACTCACACTATGGGGTAATATCCCAAACCTACTGACACTATGGGGTAATATCCCAAACCCACTCACACTATGGGGTAATATCCCAAACCTACTGACACTATGGGGTAATATCCCAAACCCACACTAACTATGGGGTAATATCCCAAACCCACACTAACTATGGGGTAATACCCCAAACCCACTCACACTATGGGGTAATAGACACAATATAGAGAAATACCCACACCCCACATACTGTATGATAAAACACCTTGGTCCCATTAACCCAAGATGCAGAATTAGGATGAGATCCAGTGTAAGAAAACAGACTGCCTGCTGGCATTCACATGGTGCCATGCCAGGCACTCAGCAATCAGATGGTTAAATGAGTAAATTGAGACGACACAGGAGTTAAAGGCAGAGTTTTGCCCTGCAGTCCCTCAGTAGTGATGGTGTTTGCAGCATCTTACCTGCAGCCTGGACCTCCCTGACAGACATGATGCAGCTGATGCAGTAAGTCTGACTCCCAGTGCAGTATTCAGGGCTGTGACATCAGCCTGTCCTACCTCCCCCTTTAATAGCTCCTTCCCTCCCAGCCTCTCCCACACAATGCTGGCTTCCTCACTGTCCTGTGTGTTACTGTAGCACTGCAGTGTGCCCCTCCCTCCCAGCTTCCAAATCCTGCTCCCCTGCTTCCCCCACCCCTTACACACAGTCCTGATTAGGATTCCTGACCAGTCCTACCTTGCATCCTCTGCCCCCCCCCCACCATTCATTACACCCAGTCCTGACCAGTCATACCTTGCTCCCCCTGCCCCCCCACCATTCATTACACCCAGTCCTGACCAGTCCTACCTTGCTCCCTCTGCCCCCCCACCATTCCTTACACCCAGTCCTGACCAGTCCTACATGGCTCCCCCTGCCCCCCCCACCATTCATTACACCCAGTCCTGACCAGTCCTACCTTGCTCCCCCTGCCCCCCCACCATTCATTACACCCAGTCCTGACCAGTCCTACCTTGCTCCCCCTGCCCCCCACCATTCATTACACCCAGTCCTGACCAGCCCTACTTTGCTCCCCCTGCCCCCCCACCATTCATTACACCCAGTCCTGACCAGTCCTACATTGCTCCCCCTGCCCCCCCACCATTCATTACACCCAGTCCTGACAGGCCTACCTTGCTCCCCCTGCCCCCCACCATTCATTACACCTAGTCCTGACCAGTCATACCTTGCTCCCCCTGCCCCCCCCCCCCCCCCCACCATTCATTACACCCAGTCCTGACCAGTCCTACCTTGCTCTCCCTGCCCCACCATTCATTACACCCAGTCCTGACCAGGCATACCTTGCTCCCCCTGCCCCCCCCCCCCACCATTCATTACACCCAGTCCTGACCAGTCCTACCTTGCTCCCCCTGCCCCCCACCATTCATTACACCCAGTCCTGACCAGTCCTACCTTGCTCCCCCTGCCCCCCACCATTCATTACACCCAGTCCTGACCAGTCATACCTTGCTCCCCCTGCCCCCCCACCATTCATTACACCCAGTCCTGACCAGTCCTACCTTGCTCCCCCTACCCCCCCACCATTCATTACACCCAGTCCTGACCAGTCCTACCTTGCTCCCCCTGCCCCCCCATTCATTACACCCAGTCCTGACCAGTCATACCTTGCTCCCCCTGCCCCCCCACCATTCATTACACCCAGTCCTGACCAGTCCTACCTTGCTCCCCCTGCCCCCCACCATTCACTACACCCAGTCCTGACCAGTCCTACCTTGCTCCCCCTGCCCCCCCCACCATTCATTACACCGAGTCCTGACCAGTCATACCTTGCTCCCCCTGCCCCCCCACCATTCATTACACCCAGTCCTGACCAGTCATACCTTGCTCCCCCTGCCCCCCACCATTCATTACACCCAGTCCTGACCAGTCATACCTTGCTCCCCCTGCCCCCCCACCATTCATTACACCCAGTCCTGACCAGTCATACCTTGCTCCCCCTGCCCCCCACCATTCATTACACCCAGTCCTGACCAGTCATACCTTGCTCTCCCTGCCCCCCCACCATTCATTATACCCAGTCCTGACCAGTCATACCTTGCTCCCCCTGCCCCCCCCACCATTCATTACACCCAGTCCTGACCAGTCTTACCTTGCTCCCCCTGCCCCCCCACCATCCATTACACCCAGTCCTGACCAGTCCTACCTTGCTCCCCCTGCCCCCCCACCCCACCATTCATTACACCCAGTCCTGACCAGTCATACCTTGCTCCCCCTGCCCCCCCACCATTCATTACACCCAGTCCTGACCAGTCCTACCTTACTCCCTCTGCCCCCCCATTCATTACACCCAGTCCCGACCAGTCATACCTTGCTCCCCCTGCCCCCTCACCATTCATTACACCCAGTCCTGACCAGCCCTACCTTGCTCCCCCTGCCCCCCCACCATTCATTACACCCAGTCCTGACCAGTCCTACCTTGCTCCCTCTGCCCCCCCCATTCATTACACCCAGTCCTGACCAGTCATACCTTGCTCCCCTTGCCCCCACCATTCATTACACCCAGTCCTGACCAGTCATACCTTGCTCCCCCTGCCCCCCACCATCCATTACACACAGTCCTGACCAGTCATACCTTGCTCCCCCTGCCCCCCCACCATTCATTACACCCAGTCCTGACCAGTCCTACCTTGCTCCCTCTGCCCCCCCATTCATTACACCCAGTCCCGACCAGTCATACCTTGCTCCCCCTGCCCCCTCACCATTCATTACACCCAGTCCTGACCAGCCCTACCTTGCTCCCCCTGCCCCCCCCCACCATTCATTACACCCAGTCCTGACCAGTCCTACCTTGCTCCCTCTGCCCCCCCATTCATTACACCCAGTCCTGACCAGTCATACCTTGCTCCCCCTGCCCCCCCACCATCCATTACACACAGTCCTGACCAGTCATACCTTGCTCCCCCTGCCCCCCCACCATTCATTACACCCAGTCCTGACCAGTCCTACCTTGCTCCCTCTGCCCCCCCATTCATTACACCCAGTCCCGACCAGTCATACCTTGCTCCCCCTGCCCCCTCACCATTCATTACACCCAGTCCTGACCAGCCCTACCTTGCTCCCCCTGCCCCCCCCACCATTCATTACACCCAGTCCTGACCAGTCCTACCTTGCTCCCTCTGCCCCCCCATTCATTACACCCAGTCCTGACCAGTCATACCTTGCTCCCCCTGCCCCCACCATTCATTACACCCAGTCCTGACCAGTCATACCTTGCTCCCCCTGCCCCCCCACCATTCATTACACCCAGTCCTGACCAGTCCTACCTTGCTCCCTCTGCCCCCCATTCATTACACCCAGTCCCGACCAGTCATACCTTGCTCCCCCTGCCCCCTCACCATTCATTACACCCAGTCCTGACCAGTCATACCTTGCTCCCCCTGCCCCCCCCACCATTCATTACACCCAGTCCTGACCAGTCCTACCTTGCTCCCTCTGCCCCCCCATTCATTACACCCAGTCCCGACCAGTCATACCTTGCTCCCCCTGCCCCCTCACCATTCATTACACCCAGTCCTGACCAGCCCTACCTTGCTCCCCCTGCCCCCCCCCACCATTCATTACACCCAGTCCTGACCAGTCCTACCTTGCTCCCTCTGCCCCCCCATTCATTACACCCAGTCCTGACCAGTCATACCTTGCTCCCCCTGCCCCCACCATTCATTACACCCAGTCCTGACCAGTCATACCTTGCTCCCCCTGCCCCCCCCACCATTCATTACACCCAGTCCTGACCAGTCCTACCTTGCTCCCTCTGCCCCCCATTCATTACACCCAGTCCCGACCAGTCATACCTTGCTCCCCCTGCCCCCTCACCATTCATTACACCCAGTCCTGACCAGCCCTACCTTGCTCCCCCTGCCCCCCCCACCATTCATTACACCCAGTCCTGACCAGTCCTACCTTGCTCCCTCTGCCCCCCCCATTCATTACACCCAGTCCTGACCAGTCCTACCTTGCTCCCCCTGCCCCCCCCCACCATTCATTACACCCGGTCCTGACCAGTCCTACCTTGCTCCCCCTGCCCCGCCCCCACCATTCATTACACCCGGTCCTGACCAGTCCTACCTGTCTCCCCCTGCCCCCCCCCCCCATCATTCATTACACCCAGTCCCGACCAGTCATACCTTGCTCCCCCTGCCCCCTCACCATTCATTACACCCAGTCCTGACCAGCCCTACCTTGCTCCCCCTGCCCCCCCCCACCATTCATTACACCCAGTCCTGACCAGTCCTACCTTGCTCCCTCTGCCCCCCATTCATTACACCCAGTCCTGACCAGTCATACCTTGCTCCCCCTGCCCCCACCATTCATTACACCCAGTCCTGACCAGTCATACCTTGCTCCCCCTGCCCCCCCACCATTCATTACACCCAGTCCTGACCAGTCCTACCTTGCTCCCTCTGCCCCCCATTCATTACACCCAGTCCCGACCAGTCATACCTTGCTCCCCCTGCCCCCTCACCATTCATTACACCCAGTCCTGACCAGCCCTACCTTGCTCCCCCTGCCCCCCCCCACCATTCATTACACCCAGTCCTGACCAATCCTACCTTGCTCCCTCTGCCCCCCCCATTCATTACACCCAGTCCTGACCAGTCCTACCTTGCTCCCCCTGCCCCCCCACCCCCACCATTCATTACACCCAGTCCTGACCAGCCCTACCTTGCTCCCCCTGCCCCCCCACCATTCATTACACCCAGTCCTGACCAGTCCTACCTTGCTCCCTCTGCCCCCCCCATTCATTACACCCAGTCCTGACCAGTCCTACCTTGCTCCCCCTGCCCCCCCCCCACCATTCATTACACCCGGTCCTGACCAGTCCTACCTTGCTCCCCCTGCCCCCCCCCACCACCATTCATTACACCCAGTCCTGACCAGCCCTACCTTGCTCCCCCTGCCCCCCCCCACCATTCATTACACCCAGTCCTGACCAGTCCTACCTTGCTCCCTCTGCCCCCCCATTCATTACACCCAGTCCTGACCAGTCCTACCTTGCTCCCCCTGCCCCCCCCCCACCATTCATTACACCCAGTCCTGACTAGTCCTACCTTGCTCCCCCTGCCCCCCCCCCACCATTCATTACACCCGGTCCTGACCAGTCCTACCTTGCTCCCCCTGCCCCCCCCCACCACCACCATTCATTACACCCAGTCCTGACCAGCCCTACCTTGCTCCCCCTGCCCCCCCCCCACCATTCATTACACCCAGTCCTGACCAGTCCTACCTTGCTCCCTCTGCCCCCCCCATTCATTACACCCGGTCCTGACCAGTCCTACCTTGCTCCCCCTGCCCCCCCCACCTCCATTCATTACACCCAGTCCTGACCAGCCCTACCTTGCTCCCCCTGCCCCCCCCCCCACCAACCATTCATTACACCCAGTCCTGACCAGTCCTACCTTGCTCCCTCTGCCCCCCCCATTCATTACACCCGGTCCTGACCAGTCCTACCTTGCTCCCCCTGCCCCCCCCCCACCATTCATTACACCCAGTCCTGACCAGTCCTACCTTGCTCCCCCTGCCCCCCCCACCACCATTCATTACACCCAGTCCTGACCAGCCCTACCTTGCTCCCCCTGCCCCCCCCACCATTCATTACACCCAGTCCTGACCAGTCCTACCTTGCTCCCTCTGCCCCCCCCATTCATTACACCCAGTCCTGACCAGTCCTACCTTGCTCCCCCTGCCCCCCCCCACCATTCATTACACCCAGTCCTGACCAGTCCTACCTTGCTCCCCCTGCCCCCCCCCCCCCACCATTCATTACACCCGGTCCTGAACAGTCCTACCTTGCTCCCCCTGCCCCCCCCCACCACCATTCATTACAGCCAGTCCTGACCAGCCCTACCTTGCTCCCCCTGCCCCCCCCCCACCATTCATTACACCCAGTCCTGACCAGTCCTACCTTGCTCCCTCTGCCCCCCCCCATTCATTACACCCGGTCCTGACCAGTCCTACCTTGCTCCCCCTGCCCCCCCCCCCCACCATTCATTACACCCAGTCCTGACCAGTCCTACCTTGCTCCCCCTGCCCCCCCCCCCACCATTCATTACACCCAGTCCTGACCAGTCCTACCTTGCTCCCTCTGCCCCCCATTCATTACACCCAGTCCCGACCAGTCATACCTTGCTCCCCCTGCCCCCTCACCATTCATTACACCCAGTCCTGACCAGCCCTACCTTGCTCCCCCTGCCCCCCCCCCCACCATTCATTACACCCAGTCCTGACCAGTCCTACCTTGCTCCCCCTGCCCCCTCACCATTCATTACACCCAGTCCTGACCAGCCCTACCTTGCTCCCCCTGCCCCCCCCCACCATTCATTACACCCAGTCCTGACCAATCCTACCTTGCTCCCTCTGCCCCCCCCATTCATTACACCCAGTCCTGACCAGTCCTACCTTGCTCCCCCTGCCCCCCCCACCCCCACCATTCATTACACCCAGTCCTGACCAGCCCTACCTTGCTCCCCCTGCCCCCCCACCATTCATTACACCCAGTCCTGACCAGTCCTACCTTGCTCCCTCTGCCCCCCCCATTCATTACACCCAGTCCTGACCAGTCCTACCTTGCTCCCCCTGCCCCCCCCCCACCATTCATTACACCCGGTCCTGACCAGTCCTACCTTGCTCCCCCTGCCCCCCCCCACCACCATTCATTACACCCAGTCCTGACCAGCCCTACCTTGCTCCCCCTGCCCCCCCCCACCATTCATTACACCCAGTCCTGACCAGTCCTACCTTGCTCCCTCTGCCCCCCCATTCATTACACCCAGTCCTGACCAGTCCTACCTTGCTCCCCCTGCCCCCCCCCCACCATTCATTACACCCAGTCCTGACTAGTCCTACCTTGCTCCCCCTGCCCCCCCCCCACCATTCATTACACCCGGTCCTGACCAGTCCTACCTTGCTCCCCCTGCCCCCCCCCACCACCACCATTCATTACACCCAGTCCTGACCAGCCCTACCTTGCTCCCCCTGCCCCCCCCCCCACCATTCATTACACCCAGTCCTGACCAGTCCTACCTTGCTCCCTCTGCCCCCCCCATTCATTACACCCGGTCCTGACCAGTCCTACCTTGCTCCCCCTGCCCCCCCCACCTCCATTCATTACACCCAGTCCTGACCAGCCCTACCTTGCTCCCCCTGCCCCCCCCCCCACCAACCATTCATTACACCCAGTCCTGACCAGTCCTACCTTGCTCCCTCTGCCCCCCCCATTCATTACACCCGGTCCTGACCAGTCCTACCTTGCTCCCCCTGCCCCCCCCCCACCATTCATTACACCCAGTCCTGACCAGTCCTACCTTGCTCCCCCTGCCCCCCCCACCACCATTCATTACACCCAGTCCTGACCAGCCCTACCTTGCTCCCCCTGCCCCCCCCACCATTCATTACACCCAGTCCTGACCAGTCCTACCTTGCTCCCTCTGCCCCCCCCCATTCATTACACCCAGTCCTGACCAGTCCTACCTTGCTCCCCCTGCCCCCCCCCACCATTCATTACACCCAGTCCTGACCAGTCCTACCTTGCTCCCCCTGCCCCCCCCCCCCACCATTCATTACACCCGGTCCTGAACAGTCCTACCTTGCTCCCCCTGCCCCCCCCCACCACCATTCATTACACCCAGTCCTGACCAGCCCTACCTTGCTCCCCCTGCCCCCCCCCCACCATTCATTACACCCAGTCCTGACCAGTCCTACCTTGCTCCCTCTGCCCCCCCCCATTCATTACACCCGGTCCTGACCAGTCCTACCTTGCTCCCCCTGCCCCCCCCCCCCCACCATTCATTACACCCAGTCCTGACCAGTCCTACCTTGCTCCCCCTGCCCCCCCCCCACCATTCATTACACCCAGTCCTGACCAGTCCTACCTTGCTCCCTCTGCCCCCCATTCATTACACCCAGTCCCGACCAGTCATACCTTGCTCCCCCTGCCCCCTCACCATTCATTACACCCAGTCCTGACCAGCCCTACCTTGCTCCCCCTGCCCCCCCCCCCACCATTCATTACACCCAGTCCTGACCAGTCCTACCTTGCTCCCCCTGCCCCCCCCATTCATTACACCCAGTCCTGACCAGTCCTACCTTGCTCCCCCTGCCCCCCCCCCCCACCATTCATTACACCCGGTCCTGACCAGTCCTACCTTTCTCCCCCTGCCCCCCCCCCCCCCCCCCCCCCACCATTCATTACACCCAGTCCTGACCAGTCCTATATTCTCACTAACTGATCAAAGCACTATTATACAGTCTCAGTGTGTGAGAAGTTATTATGTATCATTGATTTGGTTATATTACTTTTGGACTTATTCCTAGTCTTATTTTTATTTTATTTTTATTTGAAAACTACAAGAAACTAAATTGTTACAAACAGTCATTGTTACTGGGTTTAATTTAATAAATGAAAATAATTCTTTTTTTTTTCTGTAGATTCTTACCATCTATCGTGCTGTATTTCAGATATTATTTAGACTGACTCCAGATCAATGTGTGGGCAGACAAGTAAAGTTTATTTTTTACAGAAGATAGGATTTTATTCTTGTATCTGTGTCTGCTAGTAATGTGGGGATATCTAAACTTCTCTCTGAAAGTAGAAACACTATAGGAATCGAGTTGTGGCTTTCTTGTGCAATACAGGAATGTGCAAGGGGTGTGCATGTGTGCCAATGCACAGCGAAAAGCAGGGTACAGTTGGGCATGCAGACCCTATTTAACCATTTTTATGTCTGCTTGTTTATTTTTATAAATATTCTTTTTTTTAAATAACTAAAAGATTGTCTAATGAACTGTGCAGTTTGGTGGCGTAGAATTCTAGGTTAAAAAAAAAAAAGCTTAAAACTGTTAATTTTGTTCGTCCAGTAAAATTACTGAGATAGTAATTCCTTCACAATTAGATCCTTTCAGTGTTACTTACTAAAGTGAAAATTCAAAGCGAATTTAAAATGTCAAAGGAACAAGCTTGTATTTCAATGGCTATAGTGCCGTGCCCCCCCCCCCCCTCCCCCCACGTAGCTGTTCCCCTATGTAGGTGTCCCCATGTAGCTGTTCCCCTATGTAGGTGTCCCCACGTAGCTGTTCCCCTATGTAGGTGTCCCCATGTAGCTGTTCCCCTATGTAGGTGTCCCCATGTAGCTGTTCCCCTATGTAGGTGTCCCCATGTAGCTGTTCCCCTATGTAGGTGTCCCCATGTAGATGTTCCCCTATGTAGGTGTCCCCACGTAGCTGTTCCCCTATGTAGGTGTCCCCATGTATCTGTTCCCCTATGTAGGTGTCCCCACGTAGCTGTTCCCCTATGTAGGTGTCCCCATGTATCTGTTCCCCTATGTAGGTGTCCCCACGTAGCTGTTCCCCTATGTAGGTGTCCCCATGTATCTGTTCCCCTATGTAGGTGTCCCCATGTAGCTGTTCCCCTATGTAGGTGTCCCCACGTAGCTGTTCCCCTATGTAGGTGTCCCCATGTAGCTGTTCCCCTATGTAGGTGTCCCCATGTAGCTGTTCCCCTATGTAGGTGTCCCCATGTAGCTGTTCCCCTATGTAGGTGTCCCCACGTAGCTGTTCCCCTATGTAGGTGTCCCCATGTAGCTGTTCCCCTATGTAGGTGTCCCCACGTAGCTGTTCCCCTATGTAGGTGTCCCCACGTATCTGTTCCCCTATGTAGGTGTCCCCATGTAGCTGTTCCCCTATGTAGGTGTCCCCATGTAGCTGTTCCCCTATGTAGGTGTCCCCATGTAGATGTTCCCCTATGTAGGTGTCCCCACGTAGCTGTTCCCCTATGTAGGTGTCCCCATGTATCTGTTCCCCTATGTAGGTGTCCCCACGTAGCTGTTCCCCTATGTAGGTGTCCCCATGTATCTGTTCCCCTATGTAGGTGTCCCCACGTAGCTGTTCCCCTATGTAGGTGTCCCCATGTATCTGTTCCCCTATGTAGGTGCCCCATGTAGCTGTTCCCCTATGTAGGTGTCCCCACGTAGCTGTTCCCCTATGTAGGTGTCCCCATGTAGCTGTTCCCCTATGTAGGTGTCCCCATGTAGCTGTTCCCCTATGTAGGTGTCCCCATGTAGCTGTTCCCCTATGTAGGTGTCCCCACGTAGCTGTTCCCCTATGTAGGTGTCCCCATGTAGCTGTTCCCCTATGTAGGTGTCCCCACGTAGCTGTTCCCCTATGTAGGTGTCCCCACGTATCTGTTCCCCTATGTAGGTGTCCCCATGTAGCTGTTCCCCTATGTAGGTGTCCCCATGTAGCTGTTCCCCTATGTAGGTGTCCCCACGTAGCTGTTCCCCTATGTAGGTGTCCCCATGTAGCTGTTCCCCTATGTAGGTGTCCCCACGTAGCTGTTCCCCTATGTAGGTGTCCCCATGTAGCTGTTCCCCTATGTAGGTGCCCCATGTAGCTGTTCCCCTATGTAGGTGTCCCCATGTAGCTGTTCCCCTATGTAGGTGTCCCCATGTAGCTGTTCCCCTATGTAGGTGTCCCCATGTAGCTGTTCCCCTATGTAGGTGTCCCCATGTAGCTGTTCCCCTATGTAGGTGTCCCCATGTAGCTGTTCCCCTATGTAGGTGTCCCCATGTAGCTGTTTTCCAACCTATGTCAGAGTACCCTCGGTAGGTGTTCCCCCAGGTAAGATTTACTTAACTTACATCCTTTAACGCATTGGTCTCTTTTCCAAAGTCCTGCCTTCTTGGCTGAGATCATCAAGATTTATGATCTCAGCCAATCAAATGTTTCCCCATAGACAAACATTGGGAGGGTAGTGCACCTGTGTGTCAAAACGCATTGCCGTGCCAATCTAATGGTCTCTATGATCCGGCAGAATGGTAATGTTTTACGTTGCAGTGATAAAAAGACAGGGGCATGGGATCCAGTCCACTTCATTGAGAGCAAATCGTCTGGGAGTCTAGAGTCCCTTTAAGAGAATTTCCAAATTTTGACCTTAAATTAGAAATTTTCTTTGAATTCAATTTGAATTCTCACGTTAGTAAATAACCCTGCCCATCTTTCTAAACCCTCAGTGTACAAGCTCATCAGAGCACGTATTTTATTTGCTTGTGTATGAGTGTGCGCTGCGTATAGTTTAACATGACATTTCACATGACGATTTACTGCACTGTTTGTCAATTTGTTTGCAAATCCTGCAGAGATAGTGAGGACACTAAAAATGGATGCAACTCCTCCTGAATTCTGGAGCACAAATCTCTCCTCTTTAGAGTTTTTGGACTATTAACCCCTTGGAATACACCCAAAGCTATTAAAAGAGCTTAGTGGTGTACTAGCAAAACCATTAACAGATTTATTTAACCAATCATTGATAACAGGAGTAGTCCCAGAAGATTGGAAGTTAGTGAATGTTGTGCCCATTCACAAGAAAGGTAATAGGGAGGAGTCGGGCAACTATAGGCCAGTAAGCCTTACTTCAGTAGTGGGGAAAGTGATGGAAACCATGTTAAAGGATAGGATTGTTGAACATCTAAAAACACATGGATTTCAAGATCAGAGACAACATGGGTTTACTTCAGGGAGATCATGCCAAACTAATCTTATTGATTTTTTTGATTGGGTAACTAAAATAATAGATCAGGGTGGTGCAGTAGACATTGCTTACCTAGATTTCAGTAAGGCTTTTGACACTGTTGCACATAGAAGGCTTATCAATAAACTACAATCTTTGAGTTTGGATTCCAATATTGTTGAATGGGTAAGGCAGTGGCTGAGTGACAGGCAACAGCGGGGTGTAGTCAATGGAGTATATTCGAAGCTTGGGCTTGTCACCAGTGGGGTACCTCAGGGATCTGTACTTAGACCCATTCTCTTTAATATTTTTATTAGTGATATTGCAGAAGGTCTTGATGGTAAGGTGTGTCTTTTTGCGGATGATACTAAGATATGTAACAGGGTTGATGTTCCAGGAGGGATAAGCCAAATGGAAAATGATTTAGGTAAACTAGAAAAATGGTCAGAGTTGTGGCAAATGACATTTAATGTGGATAAGTGCAAGATAATGCATCTTGGACGTAAAAACCCAAGGGCAGAGTACAGAATATTTGATAGAGTCCTAACCTCAACATCTGAGGAAAGGGATTTAGGGGTGATTATTTCTGATGACTTAAAGGTAGGCAGACAATGTAATAGAGCAGCAGGAAATGCTAGCAGAATGCTTGGTTGTATAGGGAGAGGTATTAGCAGTAGAAAGAGGGAAGTGCTCATGCCATTGTACAGAACACTGGTGAGACCTCACTTGGAGTACTGTACACAGTACTGGAGACCCTATCTTCAGAAGGATATTGATACCTTAGAGAGAGTTCAAAGAAGGGCTACTAAACTGGTTCATGGATTGCAGGATAAAACTTACCAGGAAAGGTTAAAGGATCTTAACATGTATAGCATGGAGGAAAGACGAGACAGGGGGGATATGATAGAAACATTTAAATACATAAAGGGAATCAACACAGTAAAGGAGGAGACTATATTTAAAAGAAGAAAAACTACCACAACAAGAGGACATAGTCTTAAATTAGAGGGACAAAGGTTTAAAAATAATATCAGGAAGTATTACTTTACTGAGAGGGTAGTGGATGCATGGAATAGCCTTCCAGCTGAAGTGGTAGAGGTTAACACAGTAAAGGAGTTTAACCCCTTAAGGACACATGACATGTGTGACACGTCATGATTCCCTTTTATTCCAGAAGTTTGGTCCTTAAGGGGTTAAGCATGCGTGGGATAGGCATAAGGCTATCCTAACTATAAGATAAGGCCAGGGACTAATGAAAGTATTTAGAAAACTGGGCAGACTAGATGGGCCGAATGGTTCTTATCTGCCGTCACATTCTATGTTTCTATGTTTAATGACTGAGCAAAATGTACACATTGTGATCAAAACAAAACGTAAACAAAAACTTGAATTTGCGCTAAATGTCTGTTCAACCGCAATTCACCTCTGTCATATTAAGTGCATGCACACTTATTATTTATCATTTTATTCATAAGAAGTAAGGCTTTAACTTGACATCAAATATTTAGCAATGAAACATAATTTAATGTCATAATACTGTTTGCTTTTACTGCAATAAAATACACATATTTCTATTCAGCAAAGTCTCACATGTAAAACAATGCCCGCTATGTACAGGTCTTATGGTGTATTGGGAAGTTACAAGGTCAAATATAGCATGTTACATTTTCAGTTTTTTCACAGTTTTAGCCCAGGAATTAGAATTACCACCATGATGGCATACCATTTGCAATAGTAGACAAGGTATTGACTCTGTAACTTTTTAAAACACCATAAAACCTGGACATGAGGGGTACTGTTATACTCGGGAGACTTAGCTGAACACAAATATTAGTGTTTCAAAACCATAAAATGTATCACAACAATTATATTGTCTGTAAGTGCCGTTAGTGTGTGAAAAATACAAAAAACTGCATTTTTACTGAGGATATCATTGTTGTAATACATTTTACTGTTTTGAAACACTAATATTTGTGTTCAGCGAAGTCTCCCGAGTAAAACAGTACCCGCCATGTACAGGTTTTATGGTGTCTTGGAAAGTTACAGGGCTAAATATAGGGTTAAATATAGTGCTAGCAAAATAAATTCTCTGGACATTCTGCCTGGGTTATCAGACAGGTTCCGCAAATTGTAATTAATAAAATGACTTAATTATGTAAAAATATTACATAAATATATACGTAGAATAACATATATATATATTTATTTATTTATTTTTATTTTTTTATTTATATATAGTGATATACACATAAATATTTATGTAAAGAGTAAATGGAGACAGGAAATGCACTCTTCAGTTTTTATGAAAACATCAATCTTATTTAATGTTGCAAAAACGTTTACATATGTCCGATCGCCGTTTCGACCTCTTCAGGTCTTCCTCAAGATTTGAGAATAAAGATTTTTTCATAAAGACCGAAGAGTGCATCTCCTTTCTCCATTTACTATATATATCCAGTGTGGAATTGCACCAGGGCACATTATTGGCACAAATATCATTTGAAAGGGTGAGTGCCATTACACCTATATATGTATATATATGTAAATAGATATATATATTATTTTGTTCTACGTGTATTTTGATCTCTCTCTCTCTCTCTCTCTCTCTCTCTATATATATATATATATATATATTGATATCAAAATACAGTTAGAACAAAATTATGCATATATATATATTTTTTTTTTTTACATTTTTTAATGTATTTATATATTTATTTATTTGATATGCAAAGTGAGCATGCTGGGTCAATGCTCTTCCAGGGCAGACCATGGTTCTGTATTTGTTCTGTGCAGCACAAGGATAATTATTAACATGCTTGCGCTGTGTTGGTTTGTGACTTGTCTCTGGTGTCTCCATAAGTGGGATAATAGAGGACAAAAGGGCCAGGAAAGCGTACTGTGTATGCGTTTGGAGCCTGCTTGTGGAACTGTGTATGTGTTGAGTGAGCTGACTGCGATGGGGTGTTTTTTGTAAATAGGTCGGTTTCAGTTGTGTTGGGTTTGTGGTGTAATATTTGTGACTCTAGAGCTGTAGAGAGTGAGAGAGAGCGGGTGTATAGGGTGTGTGTGGTGCAGCGTGTATGAGGGGTACAGTGTGTGTGTGTGTGTGTGTGTAAGGGGTGTTGGGAGGTATTGTGTGTGAGATGGGAATATTAAGGCAAAAATATATATATTATTTTTTTTCTAGTTTAAGAAAAAAATAAACATTATATTCCCCCTCCCAGGGCTCAAGTCCTGCAGGAACGCGTGGGAACGACGTTCCTGCACTTTTTCCACAGCAGGAACGCCGTTCCCATTACTAGTCCTGCAGGACCCAGGGCTGGCACAAGCGGCTGCCAGAGCAGGGGGAGCACAAATCCGAATCCCCTGCCTCTGACTGGGGACTCGGATTTTTAAACTCACCTCTCCCCCTGCAGTCAGTGGAGTGGCCTCTCCTGATAATGTCAGTAGGAGGGGGGCGTGACTTTCTCTGCTCTTCTCACAGGACCGCTGGGGAGCAGAGAAAGCCACGCCCCCTCCTCCTGACATCATCAGGAGAGGCCGGCTTACTCCACTGACTGCAGGCTGCAGGTTCCAGATACAGTCCCACCCCTCCTGGCCCAAGGTAAGCCTCAGGGAGGGGGGAAGGCACTTTAGGGTTTTTTTTGTTTCTTTTTTATCAGTTTCCTGAGTCCCTGTCCCCCCTCCTCAGTCCCTGTCCCCCTATTTAAGGCCCTGTCCCCTCTCCTCAGTCCCTGTCTCCCTCCTTAGTCCCTTTCCCCAGTCCCTGTCCCCCTCCTCAGGCCCTATCCCCTTACTCAGTCCCTGTCCCTTTCCTGAGTCCCTGTCCCCCTATTTAAGGCCCTGTCCCCCTCCTCAGTCCCTGTCCCCCTATTTAAGGCCCTGTCCCCCTCCTCAGTCCCTGTCCCCCTATTTAAGGCCCTGTCCCCCTCCTCAGTCCCTGTCCCCCTATTTAAGGCCCTGTCCCCCCTCCTCAGTTCCTGCCCCCCTCCTCAGTCCCTGCCCCCATATTTAAGGCCCTGTCCCCCCTCCTCAGTCCCTGTCTCCCTCCTTAGTCCCTTTCCCCAGTCCCTGTCCCCCTCCTCAGGCCCTATCCCCTTACTCAGTCCCTGTCCCCCTCCTCAGGCCTGTCCCTTTCCTGAGTCCCTGTCCCCCTATTTAAGGCCCTGTCCCCCTTCCTCAGGCCTGTCCCTGTCCCCCCTCCTCAGTCCCTGTCCCCCTATTTAAGGCCCTGTCCCCCCTCCTCAGTCCCTGTCTCCCTCCTTAGTCCCTTTCCCCAGTCCCTGTCCCCCTCCTCAAGCCTGTCCCTTTCCTGAGTCCCTGTCCCCCTATTTAAGGCCCTGTCTCCCTCCTCAGTCCCTGTCCCCCTATTTAAGGCCCTGTCCCCCCTCCTCAGTTCCTGCCCCCCTCCTCAGTCCCTGCCCCCATATTTAAGGCCCTGTCCCCCCTCCTCAGTCCCTGTCTCCCTCCTTAGTCACTTTCCCCAGTCCCTGTCCCCCTCCTCAGGCCCTATCCCCTTACTCAGTCCCTGTCCCCCTCCTCAGGCCTGTCCCTTTCCTGAGTCCCTGCCCCCCTATTTAAGGCCCTGTCCCCCTTCCTCAGGCCTGTCCCTGTCCCCCTCCTCAGTCCCTGCCCCCTATTTAAGGCCCTGTCCCCCCTCCTAAGTCCCTGTCCCCCTATTTAAGGCCATGTCCCCCCTCCTCAGTCCCTGTCCCCCTATTTAAGGCCCTGCCCCCCCTCCTCAGTTCCTGCCCCCCTCCTCAGTCCCTATCCCCCTATTTAAGGCCCTGTCCCCCCTCCTCAGTCCCTGTCTCCCTCCTTAGTCCCTTTCCCCAGTCCCTGCCCCCCTCCTCAAGCCCTATCCCCTTACTCAGTCCCTGTCCCCCTCCTCAGTCCCTGCCCCCATCCTCAGGCCTGTCCCTTTCCTGAGTCCCTGTCCCCCTATTTAAGGCCCTGTTCCCCTTCCTCAGTTCCTGCCCCCCTCCTCAGGCCCTGTCTCCCTCCTCGGGCCCTGTCCCCCTTCCTCAGTCCCTGTCCCTTTCCTGAGTCCCTGTCCCCCTCCTCAGTCCCTGTCCCGCTCCTCAGTCCCTGTCCCGCTCCTCAGTCCCTGTCCCGCTCCTCAGTCCCTGTCTCCCTCCTCAGTCCCTGCCCCCCTCCTCAAGTCCTGTCCCCTTACTCAGTGCCTGTCTCCCTCCTCAGTCCCTGCCCCCCTCCTCAAGCCCTGTCCCCTTACTCAGTCCCTGTCCCCTTACTCAGTCCCTGCCCCCCTCCTCAAGCCCTGTCTCCCTCCTCAAGTCCTTGCCCCCCTCCTCAAGTCCCTGTCCCTTTCCTCAGTCTCTGTCCCCCTCCTCAAGCCCTGTCCCCTTACTCAGTCCATGTCTCCCTCCTCAGTCCCTGTCTTGTTACTCAGGCCCTGTCCCCCTCCTCAGCCCCTGCTCCCTTCATCAGCCCCTGCTCCCCTCCTCAGCCTCTGTCCCCCTCTTCAGCCCATGGCCCCTTCCTCAGCCCATGCCCCCCCCCCCCCTCCTCCTAAGCTCCTGTCACTCTTCCTCAGCCCTGCCACCTTACTGTCAGGGTACCTGAGGTCTCTACCTCCGAGAGAGGTAGAGACTTAGTCGTTCATCCATCCGGTCATGCAAAGCCGGCCGCGAGGGAGTGACTCCCTTTTATAGCATGACGCCCGGAAGTCGATGTCAGGACGTCAACCCGGAACGACCTGTCACTCAATTGGTTCAGGACCAATCAGGACTCGTCGGAGGTGTGTCTACTTATCTGAACAGGGCATTTAACAGTGCTTCTTTCATTAGCTCATTGCCCTGTCGTGGTTCTAGCTTGTTCTAGCCACTCAGTGCTCGTGTTTTCTAGTTATCCCTTTTGGTTTTGACCCGGCTTGTTTGCTCTTCTCTGCTTATCTCTGTTACCCTTGATTCGGCTTGTCTACCGCTTACCTGTCTTCTGTTACCCTCGACCTCGGCTTGTCTTTGACCATTCTCTACTGTACTACTTACGTTAGTCCGGCCATTCTAAGGTCCGGTATACGTATCTGGCTACTGTTTGTACTCTGCGTGTTGGATCCCTGTCCCGATCCTGACATTACGACAGGGCCAATGGATCCTGCAAGTACAAACAGTCAGCTTGGTTCTCCTGATCCTAGGTTTGAAGCCATGGATCACAGAATGGATCAGATGGCGCTAGCGCTACAGGCGTTATTATCTCGTGCCAATAATCCACCAGAGGAGTTACGTACTACTCCTATCTCTCCTGTAGGTTCAGGCCTAGAGGTAGCCACTGTAGGTGCTTCTTCTCGCATTACCCCACCAGTACGTTATGGTGGTGCTCCTGAGAAGTGTCGTGGGTTTTTAAACCAAATTAGTATCCACTTTGAATTGCAACCTCGCTCCTATCCTACGGATAGGGCAAAGGTGGGATTTATTATCACCTTACTCATTGAGAAGGCTCTGAGATGGGCCAATCCACTATGGGAGAACGATAACCCGTTAGTATATAACTATAACGCATTTGTAGCTGCTTTTAGAAGAACTTTTGACCCTCCAGGTAGAAAGGTTAATGCAGCCAGATTACTGTTACGCCTGAGACAGGAGAACCGAACACTTGTGGATTATGCACTAGAGTTCAGGTCTCTGGCGTCAGAGGTCAAGTGGAATGAGCAGGCGTATATGGACGTATTTTTGAATGGGCTATCAGATGTAATCCTTGACGAGGTTGCTACTAGAGAACTTCCTGAGAATTTAGAGGATTTAATTTCGTTCATTTCTCGTATAGATGAACGTTTAAGAGAGAGACAGAACACTCGAGAGAGGAACCGGAGACCTTCCTTTAGCTTAGCTCCCGCATTTCTAAGTCCTGACTCCACGGTCTCATTGCTCCCTGAACCTATGCAGATAGGCTATACCCGCCTCTCTGAGGAGGAGAGACAGTACAGGAGAAGGGAGGGGTTATGTATGTACTGTGGAGCCAGAGGTCATTTACTCTCGAACTGTCCTAACCGCCCGGGAAACGCTCGCACCTAAGTTTCTCTAGAGGACAGGCCTTGGGTGTTTCTATTTTGTCCTCTACTTCTAATTATAAAGATCACATGCTTCTGCTACCAGTTTCCTTAACCTGGGAGAAGGAAGTAGTAAAGGCTATGGCCTTGATAGATTCCGGAGCTGCTGAGAATTTTATCGACCAAGCCTTTGCCACTAGACACAATATCCCATCCCAGTTAAGGGAGACACCCTTGGCCGTTGAGGCCATAGATGGTAGACCATTACTGGACCCCGTTATCTTTCGTGAGACCATACCCATTAACTTAAATGTTGGTATCCTACACGTGGAGAATTTATCTCTTATGCTCATTTCGTCCCCTTCTGTTCCCATAGTTCTGGGGTATCCATGGTTGAAGAGACATAACCCTATTATCGATTGGGAGTTAGGGGAGATACTCTCGTGGGGTCAGAGCTGCCAGGAGAGGTGTTTACGCAAGGTTTCTCCATTGGCTAATATTAATACACCAGGTAGTTCTACTCAGTCCACAGAGAAACAGATACCGTCCCTGTACCAAGACTTAAAGGCAGTATTCGACAATAAGAATGCCGATTCATTACCTCCACACAGGTCATTTGATTGTAAAATTAAGCTTCTACCTGGTACTATGCCCCCGAGGGGTAATGTATATCCTTTATCTGTTCAGGAGAACTCTGTTCTAGAGGAATATATTCGTGAGAATTTAGAGAAAGGATTCATTAGGAGGTCTTCTTCTCCTGCCGGGGCTGAGTTTTTTTTCGTTAAAAAGAAGGATGGCACGCTGAGGCCTTGTATTGATTACCGAGGTTTGAATAAAATAACTATCAGAAATGCCTATCCTATCCCATTGATTACCGAGTTGTTTGATCGTCTTAAGGGCTCCAAAATCTTCACCAAATTAGATCTCAGAGGGGCATATAATTTGGTGAGAATCCAGCATGGACACGAGTGGATGACGGCGTTCAATACTCGGTATGGCCATTATGAATACACAGTTATGCCATTTGGACTTTGCAATGCTCCTGCAGTATTTCAGGATTTGATTAATGAGGTACTTAGGGAGTTTCAACATGATTGTGTTATTGTCTACCTGGACGACATACTGATACACTCTAGGGAGATTGAGACTCACCATAGACAAGTCAGAAAGGTACTACACAAACTTCTGCAACATGGTCTATACTGTAAATTGGAGAAATGCAGCTTTGACCAGTCGCAGATAGACTTTCTTGGTTACGTGATTTCTGGGGAAGGCTTTAAAATGGACCCTGACAAACTCCAATCTATTTTAGATTGGCCGTTGCCTAAAGGACTCAAGGCTATTCAGAGGTTTATTGGTTTTTCCAACTACTATAGGCGCTTCATTAAGGGATACTCTTCTATCATCTCGCCTATTACCAATATGACCAAACAAGGGGCTGATACTAAGACTTGGACTACTGAAGCTCTTGTTGCTTTCAAGACTCTCAAAGAACTTTTTGCTTCTGCTCCCATTCTAGTCCACCCTGATACGACTCTGCCGTTCTTACTCGAGGTCGATGCCTCTGAGACGGGAGTTGGTGCTGTTCTGTCTCAAAGGTTAGGGGTGGACAAACCGTTACACCCTTGTGGTTTCTTCTCTAAGAAATTATCTGGGCCTGAAAGCAGATATGACATCGGCGATAGGGAACTGTTAGCGGTCATTAAGGCTTTAAAGGAGTGGAGACATTTACTGGAAGGGACATTACACCCTGTTACTATTTTAACGGATCATAAGAACTTGTCTTATATTGGGGAGGCTAAGCGCCTGTCCGCCAGGCAAGCTCGTTGGTCCTTGTTCCTCACTCACTTTAATTATGTACTTACTTATAGACCTGGTTCTAAGAACTCTAAAGCCGATGCTTTGTCTCGTCAATATGAACCGTTCACTATAACTGAGCCAGTCCTTTCCTCGATAGTTCCTAAGGGTAACATCATCGCTAACACAAATCTCAGGATTCACTCTCCGTTGCTTACTGAGATCATGAAATTACAGCATCTTGCACCCAAACAGACTCCTGGGGATCGACACTTCGCTCCCGCCACTCTCCAACTAGAAGTGTTACGCTGTTTCCATAACAGCAAGGTGGTTGGGCATCCTGGCATTCGCAAGACTTATGCTTTGATCTCTAAAGATTTTGTGTTGGCCTGATTTACGTAAAGATATTAACGAATTCATCGGGGCGTGTGAAGTTTGTACCAAGAATAAGCAACCTCAATCGCTCCCATGCGGATTTCTACACCCTTTAGAGGTTCCTGAAAAGCCATGGTCCTGTTTGGCTATGGACTTCATTGTTGATTTGCCTATCTCTAAAAAGCAGACTGTTATCCTCACTGTGGTGGACAGATTTACTAAGATGGCTCACTTCATTCCCTTACCTAAACTCCCATCTTCGCCCGAATTAGCAGAGATATTCGCTAGGGAGATCTTCCGTTTACATGGGATACCTTCCCAAATTGTATCTGACAGAGGTTCCCAATTTGTTTCCCGTTTTTGGAAATCCTTCTGCTCTCAACTAGGCATCAAATTGAATTTTTCTTCTGCCTACCATCCTCAGTCCAATGGAGCTGCTGAACGCACCAACCAAAAGGTTGAACAATATCTACGTTGTTTCGTTTCTGAACACCAGGACGATTGGGTTGGTTTGATTCCTTGGGCGGAGTTTGCACACAACAATCTCGTTTGTGATTCTACGCATTCTAGCCCCTTCTTCATGAATTATGGCTTTCATCCTTCCATTCTTCCTTCGGAGTCTTCTTCCCAAGGGGTACCGTCGGTTGATGTCCATGTTGCCAATTTAAGGAAGTTGTGGGACCAGACTCGACAAATTCTTCTGCACAATTCTATGCTGGTGAAAAGACACGCTGACAAACGTAGAAGGGCAGCACCGGTGTTTGTTCCAGGCGATAGAGTATGGTTAAGTACTAGAAACATTCGGTTAAAAGTGCCTTCCATGAAGTTCGCTCCTCGGTATATTGGACCTTACAGGGTGTTGGCTCAAATTAACCCAGTTGCGTATCGTCTAGCTTTGCCTACTACCTTACGCATTCCTAACTCGTTCCATGTTTCGTTGCTGAAACCACTAGTTTGTAACAGATTCTCCTCCACGATCGCCCCTCCTCGCTCTGTTCAGGTGGAGGGTCAGGAGGAGTATGAGGTCAATTCCATCGTCGATTCTCGAATCTCCCGGGGGAGAGTACAATATCTGGTCGATTGGAAAGGATATGGTCCTGAGGAGAGAAGTTGGGTACCTCAGGAGGATGTTCATGCTCCCCGTCTCCGCAGGGCATTTCACTCTCGCTTCCCTTCTCGTCCTGGTTCCTTCCGCCCGGTGGGCGTATCTGAGAGGGGGGGTACTGTCAGGGTACCTGAGGTCTCTACCTCCGAGAGAGGTAGAGACTTAGTCGTTCATCCATCCGGACGGCCTGATTTCCCTCTTTCTCGCGGTCCATCCGGTCATGCAAAGCCGGCCGCGAGAGAGTGACTCCCTTTTATAGCATGACGCCCGGAAGTCGACGTCAGGACGTCAACCCGGAACGACCTGTCACTCAATTGGTTCAGGACCATTTGAACAGGGCATTTAACAGTGCTTCTTTCATTAGCTCATTGCCCTGTCGTGGTTCTAGCTTGTTCTAGTCACTCAGTGCTCGTGTTTTCTAGTTATCCCTTTTGGTTTTGACCCGGCTTGTTTGCTCTTCTCTGCTTATCTCTGTTACCCTTGATTCGGCTTGTCTACCGCTTACCTGTCTTCTGTTACCCTCGACCTCGGCTTGTCTTTGACCATTCTCTACTGTACTACTTACGTTAGTCCGGCCATTCTAAGGTCCGGTATACGTATCTGGCTACTGTTTGTACTCTGCGTGTTGGATCCCTGTCCCGATCCTGACACTTACTCAGCCCATAGCCCCTTCCTCAACCCATGCCCCCCCTCCTCCTAAGATCCTGTCCCTTTTCCACAGCACTGTCACCTTACTTAGCCCCTGTCCCCCTCCTCAGCCCCTGTCCACCTTACTCAGCCCCTGTATACGAGCATCAGCCCCTGTCCCCCTCCTCAGTCCCTGCCCCTCTTCCTCAGTCCCTGCCCCTCTTCCTCAGCCCCTGCCCCTCTTCCTCAGCCCCTGCCCCTCTTCCTCAGCATCTGCCCCTCTTCCTCAGCATCTGCCCCTCTTCCTCTGCTCCTCTTCCTCAGCCCCTGTCCCTCTTCCTCAGCCCCTGTCCCTCTCCTCAGCCCCTGTCCCTCTTCCTCAGCCCCTGTCCCTCTCCTCAGCCCCTGTCCCTCTCCTCAGCCCCTGTCCCTCTCCTCAGCCCCTGTCCCCCTCCTCAGCCCCTGCCCCCTTCGTCTGCCCCAGTCCCCCTCCTCAGCCCCTCAGTTCCTGTCCCTTTCCTCAGCCCATGTCCCCTTCCCAGCCCATGCCCCCCCCAAGCTCCTGTCCCTCTTCCTCAGCTCCTGTCCCTCTTCCTCAGCTCCTGTCCCTCTTCCTCAGCTCCTGTCCCTCTTCTTCAGCTCCTGTCCCTCTTCTTCAGCTCCTGTCCCCCTCCTCGAGCCCTGTCCCCTTACTCAGTCCCTGTCCCCTTACTCAGTCCCTGTCCCCTTACTCAGTACCTGTCTTCCTCCTCAGTCCCTGCCCCCCTCCTCAAGCCCTGTCTCCCTCCTCAAGTCCTTGCCCCCCTCCTCAAGTCCCTGTCCCTTTCCTCAGTCTCTGTCTCCCTCCTCAAGCCCTGTCCCCTTACTCAGTCCATGTCTCCCTTCTCAGTTCCTGTCTTCTTACTCAGGCCCTGTCCCCCTCCTCAGCCCCTGCTCCCTTCATCAGCCCCTGTCCCCCTCCTCAGCCTCTGTCCCCCTCTTCAGCCCATGGCCCCTTCCTCAGCCCATGCCCCCCCCCTCCTCCTAAGCTCCTGTCCCTCTTCCTCAGCCCTGCCACCTTACTCAGCCCATGGCCCCTTCCTCAACCCATGCCCCCCCTCCTCCTCCTAATCTCCTGTCCCTTTTCCACAGCACTGTCACCTTACTTAGCCCCTGTCCCCCTCCTCAGCCCAGTGCTCTTACTCAGCCCCTGTATACGAGCATCAGCCCCTGTCCCCCTCCTCAGCCCCTGCCCCTCTTCCTCAGCCCCTGCCCCTCTTCCTCAGCCCCTGCCCCTCTTCCTCAGCCCCTGCCCCTCTTCCTCTGCTCCTCTTCCTCAGCCCCTGTCCCTCTTCCTCAGCCCCTGTCCCTCTTCCTCAGCCCCTGTCCCTCTTCCTCAGCCCCTGTCCCTCTCCTCAGCCCATGCCCCCCTCCTCAGCCCCTGCCCCCTTCGTCAGACCCTGCCCCCCTCCTCAGACCCTCAGTTCCTGTCCCTTTCCTCAGTTCCTGTCCCTTATCTCAGCCCATGTCCCCTTCCTCAGCTCCTGTCCCTCTTCCTCAGCTCCTGTCCCTCTTCCTCAGCTCATGTCCCTCTTCCTCAGCTCCTGTCCCTCTTCCTCAGCTCCTGTCCCTCTTCCTCAGCCCCGTGCCCTTACTCAGCCCCTGCATACAAGCGTATCATTTTTTTGGGGTGAGGGGCGGGGAGGAGTGGATCTTGGGTGAGTTCCTGCACTTTTTTACCCAGGACTTGACCCCTGCCCCCTCCCTTCTTACCTTTGACTCAGGAGTGGAGACATTACAAGGCAAGCCCTTATGGTCTGGTGGTGAGTGAACTCTAGCCTACAGAGGGAACTTGATGGCATTTCGGATCTGGACTGCCTGTACAGGTGGGACCAGTCTGATATGCTTCAGATATGTTCTCTCTGTAATGGCACTAGATGAGCTAAAACCAGCTTGAGATCTGAGCGGAGACCCACCAAAGGGCAGGCTAATTGAGCTGTTGTCCGTTCTCACCTCTCTTGATACTTGTTTTTCACTACAGCTCTTTGGACTAGAGTTCACCCTTGTGAGATCGGAGCATTTCCATAGTAAATGCGGCAACAAAAAAAGAGAGGAACACAAAGGAGTTGCTCGTTATAGCTCCCGGGTCCTCTTCTCCCCTCTACCTCCTCTGTTACCTGCCAAGGCTAAGTGACAGAGGGCTAGTGAGGGAGATATTTGATCCCCTGGGAGGCCTTGCGTTCCACCAAAGCTCTGAATGCGCTACTGCCATTAGAGGCCGCTTCCGCGATTCTCACTGTGAAAATCTTGCCACGCATGTGCATTTGGCGCTGACGTCGGCAGGAGGAGGAGAAGTCACCAGCGCCGAGGGAGCCTGGCGCTGGAGAAAGGTAAGTGGCTGAAGGGGTTTTAACCCCTTCAGCCTAGCGGGTGGGGGGCCATGAGGGTGGGGGGGACCTAAGGACTACATTGTGCCAGGAAAACAAGTTTAAGCGTCGACCATGTCACCAGGCCCTTCCACACGGTTCAGGGGTCTTTAAGGTAAGATTGTCTTTACTTTAAAGTCTGGTGTTTTTTTCTATGTAAACCTTTCTTTTCTATATTTTAAATATATTTTAAATTCTTCTACTCTGAACTTGCAGGTGTCAGTTTTCTCCTAAGGATTTGGATAAAGAAAAAATCGCAACACCTGCACCTAAGAAAGCTTCCTACACATCTAAACATCTCTCTTGCCTAGAGTGTGCTATGCCACTACCAGATGGATGCAGAAAGAAAATCTGCAGTCAATGCTCTTTTGAACATTTGCAGAAGGCAAAGCAGAAGAATATGCAAACTTTCCTCCACTGGTTTCAGGATAATCTGGTGCAAATTTTGGAGTCTGCCAAAAAGAAGGTTATGGGTTTTCCTATCCAACTGGAGTTGGTCCATAGAGAATGGAAAAATCCAGAGAAAAAAGCATTAATCTCTAAACACTTTAAAGAGCTTTTCCATTAAATAATTAAATGAAGCAGGAAGATCTACCTAAGGAAGACACTCAAGTCGCCCAATTATCCACAAAAACGACCCTACCCATCAGTGAAGTATTAGGATTAAAAAAATCCTATGGATAGACAGGCAGAAACTTCCTGCAGGAGGGTTTTCCAAGTGGCTGGCTTTCAATGTAAAGATGCAGTAACCGGTGCTTCAATTATAAAAGCTCAGGAATCTTGACTGCAATCCATTAAAAATAGCCTTCTTGAAGGATCAGAGAAAGTACTTCCATATGCGTAATATCAGATTGGCTAATGATTTCATGTTGGAGATGTCTAAAGAGATTCTGAAACTTTCCCCATGAAATGGGTCTGTCCTCTGTAGCAAGAAGCACTTTGAGTTTGTTTTTGGGTAGCCTATACTACTTCTAAGGCATCTTTATGTGAAAAGTGGAAAGTGGAAAATTTACCTTTAGAAGACACGATCAAGCAAATATTGGATACCAAGACAGCTTTGGAGAACACATCTTCTGGATATAGAAGATTTCAATACCTCCAACAAAGATCTTTCAGATATGAAAGAAATCTATATTTTTAGAGACAAAATAGGGACAGCAAATTATTATTATTATTATTATTATATTATTTATAGAGCGCCGTCAAATTCCGCAGCGCTTTACAATGGGTGGACGAACAGACATGTAGTTGTAACCAGACAAGTTGGACACACAGGAACAGAGGGGTTGAGGGCCCTGCTCAATGAGCTTACATGCTAGAGGGAGTGGGGTAAAATGACACAAAAGGTAAGGATAGTATTAGACTAGTGAAAGTTGCAGAAGAGGAATCAGTTGGGAGCTATTAAGAGTTTAATTGATACGCTTTTATGAAGAAGTGGGTTTTTAATGATTTTTTGAAGGAGTGGAGACTGGGTGAGCATCTAACAAAGGAGGGAAGCGAGTTCCACAGGAACGGTGCAGCCCTCGAGAAGTCTTGAAGGCGAGCATCAGAGGTGGGAGTACGGACAGAAGATAGACGTAAGTCTTCAGCAGATCGTAAGGGTCTAGACGGGACATACTTGTGTATAAGGGAGGATAGATAGGTGGGAGCAGCATTATGTAGACATTTGAAAGCAAGAACCAGAATTTTAAATTGAGCTCTATATTTTATAGGAAGCCAATGTCGGGAATGACAGAAGGGTGAGGCATGGGAGGTGTGGGCGGATTCATTATGGACTGTAACGGCGCAAGTTGGGAGCACGTAAGACCACTGAGAA
Source organism: Pelobates fuscus (assembly GCF_036172605.1). Classification (NCBI taxonomy): domain Eukaryota; kingdom Metazoa; phylum Chordata; class Amphibia; order Anura; family Pelobatidae; genus Pelobates; species Pelobates fuscus. The sequence continues at coordinate 5,220,236 of NC_086326.1, read as the reverse complement.
GCGGATTACAGTAGTCAAGGCGAGAAAGTACAGTGGAATGGACCAACACCTTAGTCGCATCTGGCGTTAAGTAGGGGCGGAAGCGCGCAATGTTTTTGAGATGGAAATGAAAGGATTTGGCGATAGAGTGAACATGAGGCTTGAAGGAGAGGTCGGAGTCAAAGAGAACAGTGATCAGTCATTAAATAGACAGGAGAAGAAGAAAAGATTCTGACGCTAAGGTTGGAGGACAACTTCAACATTTCTATGAAGCTTGGAAAAAACTACAACAAACCCATGTATATTAAGTTTAATAAAGAAAGGATACAAAATCAGGTTTTAATTAAGACACAGATCATCCTTCTTGATATTGTGTTACCCGTCACAGAAGAAAAAGTATGCTCTCCTGGCAGAAGTCATGATATTTTTAAAGAAAGGCGTCATCGAGAAAGTCCCAATACATCAAGAAAGGCAAGGGGTTTATGCAAGGCTGTTCCTGGTGCCCAAGCAAGATCAATCAGTAAGACCTATTCTGGATCCCAAAAATATCAACAGATACATTCAGTGTAAAACATTCTGCATGGAAACATCCTTTCAGTGACACACATCTTGAACAGAGGAGACTTTATGGCTACCCTAGACTTGAAAGATGCATACCTGCAGGTACCTATGGCAACAACTACAACACCTTATCAAAGATTTGCAATACATTCAGGTACACAAACTCTGCATTTTCAGTTCAAGGCTCCCCTGTTTAGCCTGGCATCAGCTCCAAGGGCCTTTACAAAGATTTAACTCCGGTGGCTGCAACTCTAAGGGAAATAGGCATATCTATAGTGCTGCATCTAGAGGTTTTGTTCATCAAAGCAGAATTTAGAAGTTCTAGAAAATCTCCGTTCTACAATCATCATCTCGAGGACCATGGTTGGATTATAAACAAAATTAAATCTGAACTTAATCCACCTTTAAAATTCCAATTTCTGGGTTTAATCATAGACTCAAGAACCTTGTCTCTCCATCTTCCTCTACAGAAAAGGAAGAAGATATCATTCCTTCAACAAGAACCCTTTTGTACACTAAAGGAAAGAAAGCCATGAGTATTCTGGGAACACTCACATCATCAATCCAAGCGGTTAAATGGGCAAGAACAGCGATGACACTACTCCAAAGGGAATTTTTTTCAGTTTGATCGAAAAAGGAGGAAGCAGCTGGAGGTGAAGTTCAGCCTGTCCTTTCAGGTTCTAAAACAGTTAAGCTGGTGGAAGGAATCAAAATTCCTATCTTTAGGTTACCGTTTTCATCAAAGAGAATGGATTGTGATTACGACAGATGCCTCAAAACTAGGATGGGGAGATCATCTTCATTCCTAGTTCCGTCAAGGTGTTTGGACTCTGGAGGGAGCGAATCAATTTTACAGAGATCTAAAGGAAGTTTGGTATGCCCTCCTAGAATCCAAACGGTGGATTTTGATAAAAGCAGAAACGTTGACAATAGCATAACCATGGCTTACATCAATCGACAAGGCGGAACAAGAATCACATTTCTACATCATCCTTGTGGGAACATTATGGAGTGGGTTCAAGAAAATCTAGACATCCTTTCTGCTGTTCACATAAAAGGCACAGGAAATGTATTTATTGCAGATGATCTCAGCCAGGCACAGTGGTCTCAAGCATACCGGTCACTTCATCCACACATATCTGCCAGAATCATAAGAATGTTCATTTTCCCACTAATAAATCTGATGACAACAAGAATAAACCGGAACGTACCTGTGTTTGCATCACTGTACAGGCAGGACGACCTTCAGTTCCTGGACAGCATGTCGATCACTTCAATACCACTGATTCCAAGGGTAACACGGAAAATCAAAACTGACAAGGCATTGATGATCACAACCATCCCATATTGGCCAAATAGGAGCTGGTTCTCAGTGTCAACAAGCATGGCACTAGCTTCCTGGGAACATGCAATATTAGATCAACTGCTGGAAAATATTAATCTGCCAATTGAAAATTGGTGACCTGGCTGTTGCAAGGCTGATTTTAAGAGATAAAGGAATTCTGAAAAAAAACATTTTTATTTTCTGTTTAATTCTACAAGTAGCATTAAAAAAAGGGGGGGGGGGGGGATCCGCACTCTCATCACCTGTAGACCTCGGTGCACTGTACCTAGGGCTGGAAAAACCCTAATCCATATAGTAACAAAGTTGTCCAGGCACTCAAGGTCTTTATACATTAGCAGATTTATTGGAACAACATGACAGGTACAACAACGTTTCGATCACTTAAGGGATCTTTATCAATCTTTATCAAATTCTACAAGTAGGTCAATGTCGAAGATTAACCTGAAAGTCTGGAGTAAATTTCTCCATTGGTGTATTGAGCAAGGTTCCCTACATTGTGTTCCTTCTGACAAGATCATTCTTAAGTTTCTTCAAGAGTATTTTGAGTCCGTCCTGAGTGTTTTCATGCTTGATGTTGAAGTTTTCTTCTGCATGACTTTGCATCAAGGTTACTGATAAGAAGATTAAGTCTATTACGCTGAAAATACCTCCATGCAAATTTCAATTCCCTTCCTGGGATCTGTAATTTGTTTTCTAGACTTTACGTGAGTCTCCTTTTGAACCATTGGAAGAGATTTTGTTAAAATTTTTGTCTTGCAAGACTTTGTTCCTGGTAGCAATAACTTCAGCCACAAAAAATGGGGAATTCCTAGCTCTCCCTGCCTCTGAGGGATTCACTATTTCCATCAAGATAAGGTGGGGCTCCATCCTAAACCTTCTTTTCTTCACAAGGTTTTGACTAGAAGATTCATGAATTAACCTATTGTGCTGTCCTTTATTTTGCAGTATTGGTTTATCGGATCAGGAAACCTAATCTAGGCACCTTCTAAATATTTGTAGAACCCTTCATATAATCTCTGAATATATCCATATTCAGCAGAATTTAGGTCTTCGAATCATCTATTTGTTAATTTTCAGGGAAGACATTTGGGTAAAGAAGCATCTAAAACCACAATTGGAAGATGGGTCACTGATGCTACTAAAATGGCTTATAATATTTGCAAAGTATCCTTAGGAGGAGGGAATATTTCAATTTATTTTTAGATTACTGTATTAAGAAAAAAATAATTTACGGTAACTCAAATTTCTCTTTTTCTTCCACACCTTGCTTCTCTGTCCGTAGCTGGCCCTGCCTCTTTGGCTGAGGTAACCTTAGCCAATCTAATCCAATCATCTGCCATAGGAAAGCATTGAGAGTCCAATGCGCATGTACAGCAAAAGGCTGCACTGCACCAATCAGATGGTATATATGAGCAGAGTTTACTCCATGGCATTGGAAGGGCCTCTAGGGACAGCTGTTAGAGGCATTTAAACCCTGCAGTGTAAACAGTGCCATTCTGCAGCGACAAAACGACAGAGACATGGCACACAGACCACTTCACTGACTCAGCAAATGAAATCGCTTAGCACTGTACATGAGCATACACAGTGTAAGGTGCTGCTGTATATTGGGGGAGGGATTAGAACGGAATATTGGCAAGCTGCAGCACATACTTCTGGAATGCTGACACCGTGTTTAGCATGGTGCCCACATGCAGTTAGAATGTTTACAGTCCAGGGGCATTTTTGGAATATGCAATATCCTTGAAATACCAGCAGATACAATGCTAACAACTATCAGCAGAACATTTAATCATTTATATTTTTAATGTGCACATACTAGACTATTGTTTATACATTTGCTGTTTGTTCTTTTGTGATAAAAAATAAAAAATAGTAATTTTTTTATAATTTTGTTAGGTATTTCTGTCCATTAACCTATGCTTAAAATGATTTTGCCCTAACTTTGTGTGTATGTAACACATGTTTTAGTATAGGTGAAACTCTGTGATAATAGAAAGCTATATTATTGCACTCTTTATCCGTGGTGCTGGCCAAATGGCTAACATATGTATAGGTGCGATTTTGATACAAATACTTACAGGCAGAATTCAGTAGTTGAGTGGCTATGGTGATTGGGAGTGGTTGCCATCCACGACACGTCTGGATAGGTGGATGTGAGATTTTTATTCTTCCACAGAGACCAGCATCTTGAAGAAGAAATATAAGGTAAGCACATGTTTCTTGAACTGTACCTATATACAATGATCAAGATATCGATATACCTTCCTGAGGACACATATATTGTGAATTTTAAGGCCGATAGGGCGCCCAGGATCTAACGTAAAGTCAATATGTGACGCCAGAAATCATGTTAGAGCAGACTAAGCATGTTCGACAGGTCTACACATAGAAAAATAATGGGGCATTCTTTCAAAACAATTCCAAAATCTTTCAGTTTATACTTTGTCAGCAGAATCTCCAGCCATCAATAAGGGGATGGGGGAGAAGAAAACTGCAGAACTAATCAGACAGATAAACGAATACACACACACTTAGTCCGTACGATGCCAATAGACCTTTCTTTGTAAACTGGGAGGATGCCCTAGCTGCCCCTAAGGAGCCTCCTGCGCTGATAGCACTAGACCAACACAGTTACAACATTGAATCTGGGAGTAGTACATTACAAGTGAGTTTCAAAGAGATGCAGCATTGTGGCAACAAATGTAAGCACCAAATATGTAATTTGACTCATTTCTCTTATTTGTAGCATTTTCTAACAGAGCCATTGGAAGGATTGGGGGACTGAAAACCCCTTCCAGTATTTTCCAGATGCCTGGGATGAGTGCAGCTTTAAAAGTCAGCCATCTTTGCAGGGAATTTGCAATTTGTGGCAGCCGGTGCCGAGAGCGAGAATTGCGTCTGGTTAATTAGTAGCAAGTATCTCGTACCACCTGCTGGTGCAGTAATGGTTTCTATGGGCGATATCATGTATTGCAGAATTCCAGGGGTGAATTTTTTGGGGGGTCTTTTTGGAGATCCCGGTGAATCCTCCCCTAGGGATAGATTACAGTTACAATATCATTTAATAGTTATCAATGCTTTAACGGCTAACTATGTGAACATGGTCACAATCCTATTAATCCCAAATCATTTGGACCGTTATCAGATCAGTGTGAAAGGCCCCATAACTGATAGTACGGTAAGTAGTCAGCTTTCCTGCAGACATTCATCGAATCACTGGACATTTACCGAATGTAATTCTGAAAGGCCGTGTCAAGACGCCCAGACACTTTGTTAACAATTATTCAATACGTGGTCATTCTCATTTAGATTTTAAAACCCGAGTGTTTCAGTGCATTTTACAAGAAAGGAACCAAGTATTAAACATAAACCGTAACTATGAAATAAATAAATACGGACTGATTTAGAGATTAGTCATTTCCCACATTACAGCAAATGCCGAATTTAAAATAATCTCATTAAGCTCATTAATATGGCTGTATTTATGAAATGTGTTATCTAACTCCTAAATCTTCACCTTGGTGCTAATGATGTCATTAAAGGGACACTACAATCACCAAAACAACTACAGCTTATTGTATTAATGTATAATTAATGTATAGTATACAGCTTAATATACAGTATACAGCTTAATGTACGGTATACAGCTTATTGTGTAGTATACAGCTTAATGTACGGTATACAGCTTATTGTGTAGTATACAGCTTAATGTACGGTATACAGCTACACTAGAGGTTCTCCTGGCTCTGCATGGAGACGCAGAGGTGGGACATGCTATTGTCCACTCCCACCCTTCACCCATGTTTAGACTGTAGGTTAACAAGAGTTCCCTTCCTATAAAATACCTGTCCAGCAGGGCTCTATGGGATATGTAGTTCAGCCCTCAGATTTGCTGAGTGGATCTGCTGAATAAGCCATTAACAGATACCCATGCAGATGCAATCCGTTTATTCACAGCCCCATGCAGTTTAACTTTAACAGGTCTGGTGTCCTGGGGTGCCACCTGTGTGTCTGTACAACTGCAGGCTGAGGAGAGATACGGACTCACTCACACAGTGTGCACCCAGCATTACAAATAGCATTACTCCCTCCTATGCCATCTAAAAAAAGTCGGATATCTTTTTACAAAATGAATGATGTTATCGGGCACTGTGTGCAGGGACATGGCAACATTAACACACTCTGAATGGGTGGTTAGAGTGCATGGAGTGATCCTTTCACACGGTGCCATCTAGTGGCAATATGTAATACTGCACATTTGCTATGTCCATCAACAAGATTCTTGACTGTTTATTTGTTATTACTGGTATTTATATAGCGCCAGCATATTACGTAGCGCTTTACAATATTATCAGAGGGGGAGATTTAACAATAAATGAGACAATTACAAAACCCTGCAGGAACGTTAGGTTGAAGAGGACCCTGCTCCAACAAGCTTACAGTCTATAGGAGGTGGGGCGTAAAACCCAACAGGACAGGAGCTAGCAATCAAACAAACAAGGTGGAGTGAAACAGAGCTGGAGGAGAGAGTAGAGTGCTGCCCTTTAGGAGAGAGCAAGAGACAGGTATGTGAGGTAGAGGTTACTCTGGGAGGCCATAAGCTTTCCTAAAGAGCTGGGTTTAAAGGCACTTTTTAAATGATTGAAGACTAGGGGAGAGACTGATGGCGATGGCAGGCTGTTCCATAGGAAAGGAGCCGCCCGCGAGAAGTCCTGCAAGCGCGAGTTGGCCGTACGGGTGCGAGCAGCGAACAGGAGAAGGTCACGGGCAGAGCGGAGAGACAGAGAAGGGACATACCTATGGATCTGTGAGGAGATATAAGAGGGGCTGGAATTGGTCAGTGCTTTATAGGTGTGGATAAGTACCTTGAATTGACCCCTATAGAATGTGTTAAGCCAATGTAAGTACTGACAGAGGGGTGAGATGTGAGAGGACCGACTAGCGAGGAAAATCAGTCTGGCGGCGGCATTCATTACAGACTGTAGAGGGGCAATACGTCTTGTGGGAAGACCTATTAGGAGAGAGTTGCAATAATCCATGCAAGAGATTACTAGAGCATGGACAAGCTCCTTGGTAGCATCTTGCGTACGAAAGAGGCAGATGCAGGCAATGTTTTTAAGGTGGAATCTACAGGATTTGGTAACAGACTGGATGTGAGGCTCAAATGTGAGGCCAGAATCAATTATAATGCCAAGACAGTGCGCTTGCAACGATGGACTTATTTGGGTACCACTCACTTGAAGGGAGAGCGAAAGAGGTGGCTCAGTATTAGGAGGAGGAAAGACAAGGTGTTCTGTTTTAGAGAGTGAAGAGGGTCAAGGAGAGAGTTGGAATTGAGGAAACAAGTCAGACGGGTAAAGACAATTCTTTCCTGAAGCTTTGGGGAAAAAGGTAGCAGGGATATGGGATGATAGTTAGAAGGGGAGGAGATGTGTCAAGAGATGTTTTTTTGAAGATGGGTACTACAGTAGCATGTTTAAGGGCAGCAGGGTAAACACCAGAAGAGAGAGAGCAGTTGAAGATGTGTGTTAAGGAAGGCACAAGGCAAGAGGAGAGAGATCTGATAAGGTAAGATGGGACAGGATCGAGCGGGTAAGTGGTTGGTCGAGAGGAAAGGAGAAGCTCAGCCACCTCTTGGTCAGTAGCCGGGGAGAAAGTCTGAAGGGTTGGAAAGGTATGATCTACGTGTGGTTGAGAAAGAGAATGGCAAGGTGTGGAGAATTGTTTCCTTAGCTGTTCGATCTTGTCAGTAAAGTAACATGCAAAGTTATTGTCTGTAAGGTTAGTTTGGGGGGTGGCCACAGGAGGGCGGAGAAGAGAATTAAAGGTATCATAGATACGCCTGGGATTGTGGGAGCATGAACTAATGAGAGAGGAACAGTATGACTGTTTGGAGAGGGCAAGGGCTGCACTGTATGAACGCAATATGAATCTATAATGGAGAAAGTCTGCCTGGTGCTGGACTTCCTCCACGAGCGTTCAGTACAACGGAAGCAACTCTGAAGATAGCGTGTTGATTTAGTATTCCAAGGTTGGGGTCGTGTCCTCCTCGAGGTGCATGTTTGGAGCGGGGCTGCAGCGTTCCAGGCAGATGTGAGGGTAGTGTTATATGTGGAGATGGCCAGTGAGGGACAGGAGAGGGAAGGGATGGATAGAATTTGGGAATCTTTTTCAGCTGACAGCTGCTGGAGGTCATTATAATTGAGGTTTCTTCTTAGTCGAGGTCGATTAATTAATTAATTAATTAATTAATCCATTACAGTTTAAGCACAATTTCCTCCTCTCTTGTTAAGTTGTGAGTTCTTTCTTCTTCTGATAATTAGGTAACTAATAAATAAATAATCCCCTTCTCTACTTCTTTAGCTGATAGAAGTCTTCCTATCTCAGGGAATTGGTGTAGTCCTCTACTGTCATACTTCTTTAGGGGGTCTCTGTACACAGAGTTCCGAGAAGCATTTTGGATGTCCCCACCCCTCCTCCCTTTGTTTGACATAGTTGGTTTTCTTTTTCAGGACACTAGTTCTCCCTATAAAATGTCCCTTGTTTCCTTCATTGGAACTATTCCTTTTATTTATAGTTATCTTTTACCACCTGAGCATAAGACTGATACGCTTTCCTTAGGGGTGTTCTATCAATGTGTCTTGAAATGCTACGTTGTCGTACTGGTGTTTAATCATCCCCCCTTGTATAGGTATTGGAAGTTTTGGTACACAAGCTGTCAGTAAATAGATTTATATAGCACATACACAGATACAATTAGCAATGGATATAGAGTAAGCAACAGAAAAAATTGATTAATTAATGTCATGTTTCGTACACAGGCTTAGAAGGGAAGTAGTTAAACACAAAATGTCAATTAGTACAAAATGTAATAAATTATTCTAAAAACCACAAATAGTCTCTCCTGTACCCTATTTCATGACCTTTAATTTTAAAATTGTCCCATTTTACAATATATGAATATGATTGTGACCTTATTCTCAGGTGTTGTGTCCACCCCAAGTGAAACATAGCACAAGTCAAATGGGAAAAATGCCCCAAACCAGCTATTTCTCAAGCAAGTTTACTGTTACCTAAAAATGTGTTAGTCTTTTCCCAATTGGCCATAATTTCCAGTTGGTAAATAAAGAGAGGGGCAAAACCCCAAAATATAGAGATGGCGTATGATGGATAAGATGGTAGGACTTTAAGAAAGAATTGTCTCACCATCTCTGGCATAAATGCCTCTGCCACGTGTTCTTGGAGGGCCTCCTGCCAAAAGACTATGGGCCCTTTAAAAACTATAGGAACACGCTTGGATCGTGGGATTTTATATTTGTTCGGGAACCGAACAGCTGCACGAACCGGAGCCCTATTAACACCTTGAACGATTCTAACTGCAGTGTTCTAATTGTCTGTTTGGGTGGCTGCTGTACGCATGAATGACCACGAGATGTGTTTGGTCGTCGAGTTCATGGAACAGTTTTCGGACACTGAAACTCCCGAACACCACTGGACTTCCAGGATTGCCTGTGTTCAGTTCTACACCACTTAGAAGGGCACTGTTTGGTGGAATTGTTCCCACATAAAAGGTGAACAAGCTCCAGGGTAAGAACCTTGACTATGTTCGGTAGTTTGTTCGGTGTTTAACCCCTTAACCCCTTAAGGACACACGACATGTCTGACATGTCATGATTCCCTTTTATTCCAGAAGTTTGGTCCTTAAGGGGTTAAACTACCGAACTAGATCGACCGCAAGCCCTGATTCTCTGCAACTGTTTTGGGCAGGAGCCTCGCATGCGATCAGTCAAATTATGACTTCCAGAAAATTCCTGAACCCCTGAACCGATCTGGGTGATTTTTGGATACGTTGGTCACCCAGATCAGGGCTATCAGGGGTAACTTGTTAGGGTTTTGTGTGTTTAAATGTATTTTTATTTTTTTTAAATTATGTTTTCTGAGATAATTGAGTGCTGACTCAATTATCTCTCAGGCACAGGGGAGGGATTGACCAATTTGTATGGGAGTGTGTATGTTTTTACTGTAGTCTACTCTCAGGTCCAGGGGGGAGTGTCCCTTGCATGGGAAACTGCATATAAGGCCAGTTGTGGCTGCCAATAAATGAGTTCCTGCTTACCCTCAACACAGAGCCTTGTCTCGTGATTGTAAGGAACCTGCTTTGTTACCACTTGGATTATTGCTTGGGCATACTTCAGCATTGCTCATACTAGGGGGAAGGACATCTCTGGCGGCGGAAACATCTCTTCTCTCGGGGTAGCTGCCACACGATCTCCGAGCTGGTCAGCAAGAGACAAACCTGGATCCCCTTCTAGAAAACATTAATACCTACAACAGAAAATAACCGAATGAGTTAATTCACTAATGAATGAAAGACTTCTGATAGAATTCAAGTATAGAGGTTTTAAAATGATTGTTTTCACGACCAGATACTTGAGCTATTCACCAATTTCTAGCCATGGATATATATTTGGTTTGTCGATGAACTAATTGATTAATCTGATGCAAATTACGTAATCTGCACCAAAACAAATGGATTTGCATTTATTTTGGAATCCTCCAGACAGAATTTACCTCTTTAGATAAACATTGAATTTCCTATCACCTTTCAATGCTCCTAAAAATATCACCAAGAATTATCCCCTTCTGTTTGTGGAAATAAATAGAAGAAATAAAATATAACCAAAACATCCCAAATTCAGTTACAAAGTTATTATTAAAATATCCACTAAAACAAGATGTGGAGCTTCCGACTGTGAGAATGTGTTTAATCCCTCTTCCAACACCAATATTGCTGGAGTTAATGTTAGTGGCTGGTAATTCAACAAATCTCAATGCTGGACACATTGCTGAGTTCTACGTGGGAACTTTTTTGCTACTAAACTATAGCAGTCAGAGTATTTGTAATCTAACAATTAACAACAATAAAGGGCAAACACCTAAAGGACAGAAGGCATTTTATGTACATTATGCAACTAGCATCTGTGGCAGCATGCCAAACGTAAATGGGCATGTCATCTGTAAGTGGGCGTGTCATCCATAAATGGGCGTGTCATCCATAAATGGGCATGTCATCCATAAATGGGCATGTCATCTGTAAGTGGGCGTGTCATCCATAATTGGGCGTGTCATCTGTAAGTGGGCGTGTCATCCATAAATGGGCGTGCCATCCATAAATGGGCATGTCTGCTGTAAGTGGGCGTGTCATCCATAATTGGGCGTGTCATCTGTAAGTGGGCGTGTCATCCATAAATGGGCATGTCATCATTAAGTGGGCACGTCATCCGTAAGAGGGCATGCCAGCTGTAAGTGGGCATGTCATCTGTAAGTTGGCGTGTCATCCATAAATGGGCATGTTAACGTAGCATGCAAGCAGGGAGGGCTGGCAACTTTTGTCCTGTTGGGGAGTAAAAACAAATGGCCTCCCTAATGTGCACAAAACTCTCAGATCTCAGTGTGGATGGACCTACTCACATGGAACATACAATATATTTAGATACATTTTATAGACAAAGGCTGCAGGAGTTTCAAGGAGTGCCAACATACATCCCTGCACCCTCAGTGTGACGGAACATTCACAGAGACCTGTGCAAGCCACGGGATGCAGGTTCCATTGCCACCAAGGACAAGTGGAGTGTGTTATGAATGTGAACCAGGAAATATCCCAGATGGCCAGTCCAGGCCTGGAGAGCATGGGGAGCTCAGGCCCCCAGTCCTTCCGCAAACCCACACAGTGCCAGGCTAGAAAAGATTGCTTTGATGCAATCCCCACAATCCTCCTGCCAGCACTCCCATTTGTACATACGTGCCAAGGTAATAGGCTGCTGGGCAATATAGCCATTTCAGTGTACACCCCAAATTCCTTGTAATTTATCCTAAATTCAGTGTCAGCACATATAAACAAACATTGTCGGTGCACTGACACAGAGTGCCGAGCCGGTCTGGCGGGTAACCCTGCAGACTGTTTTCATTTTGTGTGTCAAACAATAAAACCATGTGACGGATGTAGAATATCTCTGTCTGTCTGGGGATATTTAAAGTGAATAAACAGGACAAACCGTGTGAGTGAAAAGGATTGAAGGGGCAAGAACCGGGTGGGAGATATAACAATTGGGTTTGTTTGTGGTTTATAAATGGAACACATCTGTGTCTGATCGAGGGGCGCGCTGACAGCATTTCACAGAGGACGCTGATTGAGGACAACTAATGCCATTTGGTGGTTTATTTACAAATTAGAATGATTGATAAATCTCTCTTCAGCTTATTGCGCTGTTTCCAGAGCATCAGTCGGAGGTCTGATAATAGGAGACACTTGTCTATTCATTCCTATCCCAGAAACACACAATTACAGAGCAATCACAATTACAGGAGCAAACACACACATGCACACACATATCTCTCCGCAGGCCCCAATCACTTCCACCCAGCGGACGATGTAATTGCAGGATGCCTCTTCTTATATTCCATTAACTCTTTATAGTTCTGCACTCAGAGCCTGCGTGACATCTACTAAACAGTGAGTAAGCGGACACACTGCAAAATAGCGGCCAAGATAGCAAAGTTACGCATAACAACCGCGCCGTCGATTTTCCAGCTATCCTGGCGTTACTCTAGAGAGCCACTTTTGGAGACACACCGGTTCACTGTTTAGTAAATACATCCCAAACTTTTAAATATGTTTTCTATGCTGCTTAGCATTTAAGATACAAAGGGCTGTGATAGATTTATAGAAGCTTTGTATTAGTGATACATACAGATCTTTTTGATAAAATGTTTCCATTAAAGGAAAATAATTCAAGGCCACCACATACGCAGACGCACGCAGACGCACATACGCACACAGGTAGCAGAATGAAATTACTATATTTATTCATGGAAATGAATCATTTTCTGTTTGCAGAGACACAAAGAAATCCAATAATGTCTGGTATTTCTTATATATAACGCCACAAATAAAGGGGTTATATCTCAACAATACCTCAGTATCATCACAATAAGTCCAATTTTACCATTTCACATAACAGAGGTATTAGTAGTTTGAATGATGCATTAAAAAAAAAAAAAAAAAAAATATGTATAACATACATAGTACGCGAGTATCTACGGTGATTACATTGTATCCTTTCACAGTAGATTTTATTCAGTAAATAGGCATGTTCTAAAAACATAAACTGGGTCAGGATTCCTAGTCATTTCAAATATTGGGTTCAAATATCAGAACTGATAAATAGCTGATTTAGGACATTTTTCAGTTTGTCTGTGTTGGTCTAAAATGTGCAATTCTGAGCCACAAGTCCCGGCTCTAGCTGGTTATAACAATGTGCAGCTTATATTATTTAGGTTTTCAGTAATCCACAGATCCAGACAAGCAGCATTTAGACAAGAACGTTCAATCTTTGATTTTATTTTGAATTATCTTACAAATTGTGCCGAAACTTCAAATGTCACATGGTGTATTGTATGTTGACACCGTATATATCGTGACACCGCTGTTGTGGCATATTGAAACTATCTGTTAATTTGTGCACTACAAAAATAAAGAATATAAAGATAAAATGTGAAATTCTGTATAAATTACTTTTTAACCCCTTAAGGACACACGACGTGTGTGACACGTCATGATTCCCTTTTATTCCAGAAGTTTGGTCCTTAAGGGGTTAAATATCAACATGCACTGGACAATTCAATAGACATGGTTATCTGACAAATGATTGTAAATGTTTAGGCGACAGAGATAGGAAAATATAATATAGTTATATAAATATAATTTAATAATAATAAAATATAGAGTTCTGACTAACAGGAGATCTCTGTATTTAGTTTAAGGGAATATGGTAAACAAACAGTTATGGAATTATGTGCCCAGATCACACTAATATATATATAGAGCAGCAGAACAAGATAGTGCTGATATAATACCTATTATATATTATTATTATTATTATTATTATTATTTATTAATATTACTTATTAATATTATTTTATTAGTGTTGTTATTTTTTATTATTATTATTATTGGTATTTATTATTATTAATATTACTTAATATTATTTTATTAGTAATTAGTAATAATAATATTACCCAAATAATAATAATAATCAACAATAATAATATTATTAATAATAATATTAAATAACAACACTAATTATTATATAAATTGCAATAATAATAATAATTAGTGTTGTTATTTAATATTATTATTAATAATATTATTATTGTTGATTATTATTATTATTTGGGTAATATTATTATTATTATTATTGTTGTTATTTATTATTATTATAAATATTACTTATTAATATTATTATTATTTATTATTATTAGTATTATTTATTAATATTATTTTATTAGTGTTGTTGTTTTTTGATTATTGTTATTATTGTTATTTATTATTATTAATATTACTTATTAATATTATTATTATTATTTATTATTATTAATATTATTTATTAATATTATTTTATTAGTGTTGTTATTTTTTGATTATTATTATTATTATTGTTATTTCTTATTATTAATATTACTTATTCATATTATTTTATTAGTGTTGTTATTTATTATTATTAAAAATATTATTATTATTATTATTATTATTATTATTATTATTATTATTATTATTATTTGGGTAATATTATTATTATTATTATTGTTATTTATTATTAGTATTAATAATATTACTTATTAATATTGATATTATTATTATTGCCGTTATTTATTATTATTATTATTATTATTATTATTATTATTATTATTATTTGGGTAATATTATTATTATTGTTGTTATTTATTATTATTATTAATATTACTTATTAATATTCATATTATTATTATTGTTATTTATTATTATCCCATAAACCCTATAAGGTCCAAGCGTGGGTGAGTTAAGAGAAATTCTGATTATTCTTATGGAGTTAGATTAGCTCTGGGCTGAGGCCTTCTTTGAGACCATTTAGAAAGCACCTGGACCGATAGAAATGATCTGTTTATGCTTTAGGCCCCCTACTGGCCGTATCTGGAACTGCCCCTGGGCTATTACAGTCAGATCTCCTGGATAAGACCTGCCTTCTCAGGACTAATTAACCCTTTCTAGTTCTCCACAATCTCCAGTCTGGTGAATAAACACAGTTTTAAGAGATTCTGGAAGCGACCCCTGCATTTTGGGGTCTCTCTATAATAAATGGGGGAACAAACAGCACTTACCTCTTTCATTGGTAAAGGATTGTTGGGAGTGGAGTCCATGAATCTGCAGTAAATGGGGAAAAATACAGACTCAGTTAGACTCAGAGAGAGAAACAACTGATGGGATCAATAAACTGCAGCTAATACAACTCCCAGCTGCTCAGCCATCAGCTCTAGCAGTTCACCTCACTATCACTCCCATCATGCTCACTTTCTCTACAAACTTAGCATAATGAGAGTGCACGTTGTCTGTAGCTGGATAGCCAAAGCTGTAAATATGATATATTGGGATTCTTGTGATGTATTAACCCCTGCACTGCCCCCTCTCTATGCAGAGACCATCTCTGGGTTTTATTATCACATTAACCCCTGCACTGCCCCCTCTCTATGCAGAGACAATCTCTGGGTTTTATTATCACATTAACCCCTGCACTGCCCTGCCCCCTCTCTATGCAGAGACCATCTCTGGGTTTTATTATCACATTAACCCCTGCACTGCCCCCTCTCTATGCAGAAACCATCTCTGGGTTTTATTATCACATTAACCCCTGCACTGCCCCCTCTCTATGCAGAAACCATCTCTGGGTTTTATTATCACATTAACCCCTGCACTGCCCCCTCTCTATGCAGAGACCATCTCTCTGTTTTATCACATTAACCCCTGCACTGCCCCCTCTCTATGCAGAGACCATCTCTGGGTTTTATTATCACATTAATCCCTGCACTGCTCCCTCTCTATGCAGAAACCATCTCTGGGTTTTATTATCACATTAACCCCTGCACTGCCTGCTCTCTATGCAGAAACCATCTCTAGGTTTTATTATCACATTAACCCCTGCACTGCCTGCTCTCTATGCAGAGACCATCTCTAGGCTTTATTATCACACTAACCCCTGCACTGCCTGCTCTCTATGCAGAAACCATCTCTGAGTTGCATTATCACATTAACCCCTGCATTGCCCCCTCTCTATTCAGAAACCATCTCTGGGTTTTATGACATTAACCCCTGCACTGCCTGCTCTCTATGCAGAGACCATCTCTGGGTTTTATTATCACATTAACCCCTGCACTGCCCCCTCTCTATACAGAGACCATCTCTGGGTTTTATTATCACATTAACCCCTGCACTGCCCCCTCTCTATACAGAGACCATCTCTGGGTTTTATTATCACATTAACCCCTGCACTGCCCCCTCTCTATGCAGAGACCATCTCTGGGTTTTATTATCACATTAACCCCTGCACTGCCCCCTCTCTATTCAGAAACCATCTCTGGGTTTTATCACATTAACCCCTGCACTGCCTGCTCTCTATGCAGAGACCATCTCTGGGTTTTATTATCACATTAACCCCTGCACTGCCCCCTCTCTATGCAGAGACCATCTCTGGGTTTTATTATCACATTAACCCCTGCACTGCCCCCTCTCTATGCAGAGACCATCTCTGGGTTTTATTATCACATTAACCCCTGCACTGCCTGCTGTCTATGTAGAAACCATCTCTGGGTTTTATCACATTAACCCCTGCACTGCCTGCTCTCTATGCAGAGACCATCTCTGGGTTTTATTATCACATTAACCCCTGCACTGCCTGCTGTCTATGTAGAAACCATCTCTGGGTTTTATCACATTAACCCCTGCACTGCCTGCTCTCTATGCAGAGACCATCTCTGGGTTTTATTATCACATTAACCCCTGCACTGCCTGCTGTCTATGTAGAAACCATCTCTGGGTTTTATCACATTAACCCCTGCACTGCCTGCTCTCTATGCAGAGACCATCTCTGGGTTTTATTATCACATTAACCCCTGCACTGCCTGCTGTCTATGTAGAAACCATCTCTGGGTTTTATCACATTAACCCCTGCACTGCCTGCTCTCTATGCAGAGACCATCTCTGGGTTTTATTATCACATTAACCCCTGCACTGCCTGCTGTCTATGTAGAAACCATCTCTGGGTTTTATCACATTAACCCCTGCACTGCCTGCTCTCTATGCAGAGACCATCTCTGGGTTTTATTATCACATTAACCCCTGCACTGCCTGCTGTCTATGTAGAAACCATCTCCGGGTTTTATCACATTAACCCCTGCACTGCCTGCTCTCTATGCAGAGACCATCTCTGGGTTTTATTATGACATTAACCCCTGCACTGCCTGCTGTCTATGTAGAAACCATCTCTGGGTTTTATCACATTAACCCCTGCACTGCCTGCTCTCTATGCAGAGACCATCTCTGGGTTTTATTATCACATTAACCCCTGCACTGCCTGCTGTCTATGTAGAAACCATCTCTGGGTTTTATCACATTAACCCCTGCACTGCCTGCTCTCTATGTAGAAACCATCTCTGGGTTTTATCACATTAACCCCTGCACTGCCTGCTCTCTATGCAGAGACCATCTCTGGGTTTTATTATCACATTAACCCCTGCACTGCCTGCTGTCTATGTAGAAACCATCTCTGGGTTTTATCACATTAACCCCTGCACTGCCTGCTCTCTATGCAGAGACCATCTCTGGGTTTTATTATGACATTAACTCTGTAATGGCTGTGATTTCATTAATTAGTTCCTGGTGCTCTGATGGTCTAAATGCTGCCATGGCTAGATAAGAGCTACTCAGGGTGAAAACAGAATACATTTTCTGAAATACATTGTGTCTTCTCCCAAAACGGAGGTTCAAACACAAAGGTATAATATACAGTAATATAATATATTATAGTATATTATATGATATGATATTACTGTATAATATATGATATTACTGTATAATATAATATATTACTGTATATTAACTATATTATATTATATTACTGTGTAATATATTCTATTATATTATATTACTGTATATTATATTACTGTATATTAACTATATTATATTATATTACTGCGTACTAATTATATTATATTACTATATATTATATTATTGTATATTATATTATATGCTATTACTGTGTATTATAATGTATTATATGATTTTACTGTATATTATATTGCTGTATATTATATTATATGATATTACTGTATATTACTGTATATTACATTATATTATAATCTACATATCACACACTCAGATAATACCTCCCTGATTCTGCCTTTGGTGATCAATATCCCCCGGGCCCTGTCTGTAACATACAATATTAGGATACAATGTTTCAGTTTGTAAAATGTAAGAAAAAAAATGAATGTCTTGTAAACATATGCCAGGAATCTAGTCACAGTTCGGCCACTTCCATCCCACAATCCCCACAATCCCCACGATTCCCCGATGAGTTAATAAAAAGCACGCGAACACGGTTATTTACTAACCTGAGAATTGTGGGGAATTCAAAGTGAATTTTACATTTCCATGAAATCTTCTCTCAGTCTGCCATCCTTCCAGGCCGGTACTTTAGCCTCCAGTTTGGAATTCACATTGAATTCACTCTCAGTTCGCAGTTTAGTAAATATCCCTGATAATACGCCGGGATTTGCCCTCACCGTTTGGGTTTCAATCCATCGAGTTCCCAGATCCACACCGACTGCAGAGCGAACAATGTATCAATCTGCCAGTTTGGGGAGAATCTGCTATCGATTTATCGATTTATCGCTCAGTCCTAGCAGAGTATATTATTTTATATCCATTAAACAGACTGCGATATCAGGGACTGGATTAGATTGATAACCCGTAAAATATACAATTATTATTCAATCTATTAATAAATGTTTATTAATATTGTAATTGTAAATAATTTATGAAGTCTGAGAAATCTAAATTAAAAAAAATATAATATTGGATGTTTGTTTTCTATATTGATTTTTTAATGTTTGGATACGGGTTCCACTGTTTTGATGTTTATTTATTTAGAAGTTGAATTTGTTTTGTACAAACAATGTACCCGTAACATCCTCTCCACAAGGTCTATTTATCAAATAAAAATGTCATAAAATTATTTACATTAATATCTCCCATATAATGTTTATATCATGTACTGTATTACAATGTATATATTATATATTATTATCTCACATATAAAGGATATATCATATACTGTATTACAATCTATATATTATATATTAATATCTCCAATATAAAGGATATATCATATACTGTATTACAATCTATATATTATATATTAATATCTCCCATATAAAGGATATATCATATACTGTATTACAATCTATATATTATATATTTATATCTCACATATAAAGGATATATCATATAATGTGTTACAATGTGTATATTATATATGAATTTCTCCCATATAAAGGATATATCATATACTGTATTACAATGTATATAATATATATTAATATCTCACATATAAAGGATATATCATATGCTGTATCACAATGTTTATAATATATATGAATATCTCCCATATAATGTTCATATCATGTACTGTATTACAATGTATATTATATATTAATATCTCCCATATTAAGGATATATCATATACTGTATTACAATGTATATATTATATACTAATATCTCACATATAATGGATATATCATATACTGTATTACAATGTATATATTATATATTATTATCTCACATATAAAGGATATATCATATACTGTATTACAATGTATATATTATATATTAATATCTCCCATATAAAGGATATATCATGTACTGTATTACAATGTATATATTATATATTACCATCTCCTATATAATGCATATATCATATACTGTATTACAATGTATATATTATATATTAATATCTCCCATATAAAGAATATATATTATGTACTGTATTACAATGTATATATTATATATTATTATCTCCCATATAAAGGATATATCATATACTGTATTACAATGTATATATTATATATTAATATCTCCCATATAAAGGATATATCATGTACTGTATTACAATGTATATATTATATATTATTATCTCCTATATAATGCATATATCATATACTGTATTACAATGTATATATTATATATTAATATCTCCCATATAAAGGATATATCATATACTGTATCACAATGTATATATTATATATTAATATCTCCATTATAAGGGATATATAATATACTGTATTACAATGTATATATTATATATTAATATCTCCCATATTAAGGATATATCATATACTGTATTACAATGTATATATTATATACTAATATCTCACATATAATGGATATATCATATACTGTATTACAATGTATATATTATATATTATTATCTCACATATAAAGGATATATCATATACTGTATTACAATGTATATATTATATATTAATATCTCCCATATAAGGGATATATCATGTACTGTATTACAATGTATATATTATATATTACTATCTCCTATATAATGCATATATCATATACTGTATTACAATGTATATATTATATATTATTATCTCCCATATAAAGGATATATGATATACTGTATTACAATGTATATATTATATATTATTATCTCCCATATAAAGGATATATTATATACTGTATTACAATGTATATATTATATATTAATATCTCCCATATAAAGGATATATTATATACTGTATTACAATGTATATTTTATATATTAATATCTCCCATATAAAGGATATATCATATACTGTGTTACAATGTATATATTATATATTAATATCTCCCATATAAAGGATATATCATGTACTGTATTACAATGTATATATTATATATTATTATCTCCCATATAAAGGATATATTATATACTGTATTACAATGTATATATTATATATTAATATCTCCCATATACAAGATATATCATGTACTGTATTACAATGTATATATTATATATTATTATCTCCCATATAAAGGATATATTATATACTGTATTACAATGTATATATTATATATTAATATCTCCCATATAAAAGATATATCATGTACTGTATTACAATGTATATATTATATATTATTATCTCCCATATAAAGGATATATTATATACTGTATTACAATGTATATATTATATATTATTATCTCCCATATAAAGGATATATTATATACTGTATTACAATGTATATATTATATATTAATATCTCCCATATAAAGGATATATTATATACTGTGTTACAATGTTTATATTTTATATTATTATCTCCCATATAAAGGATATATCATATACTGTATTACAATGTATATATTATATATTAATATCTCCCATATAAAGGATATATCATATACTGTGTTACAATGTATATAATATATATTAATATCTCCCATATAAAGGATATATCATATACTGTGTTACAATGTTTATATTTTATATTATTATCTCTCATATAATGTATTTATCATGTACTGTATTACAATGTATTTATTATATATTAGTATCTCCAATATAAATGATATATCATATACTGTATTACAATGTATATATTATATATTAATATCTCCCATATAAAGGATATATCATATACTGTGTTGCAATGTATATATTATATATTAATATCTCCCATATAAAGGATATCTTATGTGCTGTATAACAATGTATATAATATATATTATCTCACATATAACGGATTTATCATATACTGTATTACAATGTATATATTATATATTAATATCTCCTATATAAAAGATATATCATACACTGTATCAAAATGTATATATTATATATTAATATCTCCCATATAAGGGATATATCATATACTGTATTACAATGTATATATTATATATTAATATCTCCCATATAATGTTTAGATCATATACTGTATTACAATGTATATATTATCTATTAATATCTTCCATATAAAGGATATATCATATACTGTATTGCAATCTATATATTATATATTTATATCTCCCATATAAAGGATATCTTATATGCTGTATCACAATGCATATATTATATATTATTATCTCACATATAATGGATTTGTCATATACTGTATTACAATGTATATAATATATATATTAATATCTCCCATATAAAAGATATATCATATACTGTATCACAATGTATATATTATATATTAATATCTCCCATATAAGGGATATATCATATACTGTATTACAATGTATATATTATATATAAATATCTCCCATATTAAGGATGTATCATATAATGTATTACAATGTATCAATTATATATTAATATCTCCCATATAATGGATATATCATATACTGTATTACAATGTATATATTATATGTTAATATCTCCCATATAAAGGATATATCATATACTGTATCACAATGTATATATTATATATTAATATCTCCAATATAAAGGATATATCATATACTGTGTTACAATGTATATATTATATATTAATATCTCCCATATAAAGGATATATCATATACTGTGTTACAATGTATATATTATATATTTATATCTCCCATATAAAGGATATATCATATACTGTGTTACAATGTATATATTATATATTTATATCTTCCATATAAAGGATATATCATATACTGTACTACAATGTATATATTATATATTTATATCTCCCATATAATTTATATATCATATACTGTATCACAATGTATA
Organism: Pelobates fuscus; assembly: GCF_036172605.1. Lineage (NCBI taxonomy): Eukaryota > Metazoa > Chordata > Amphibia > Anura > Pelobatidae > Pelobates > Pelobates fuscus. The sequence goes on along the minus strand of NC_086326.1, from coordinate 5,197,707 downwards.
TATTATATATTAATTTCTCCCATATAAAAGATATATCATATACTGTATTACAATGTATATATTATATATTTATATCTCCCATATAATTTATATATCATATACTGTATCACAATGTATATATTATATATTAATTTCTCCCATATAATGGATATCTTATATGCCTTATCACAATGTATATATTATATATTAATATCTCCCATATAAAGGATATATTATATACTGTATTACAATGTGTATATTATATATTAATATCTCCCATATAAAGGATATATCATATACTGTGTTACAATGTATATATTATATATTTATATCTCCCATATAATTTATATATCATATACTGTATCACAATGTATATATTATATATTAATTTCTCCCATATAATGGATATCGTATATGCTGTATCACAATGTATATATTATATATTAATATCTTCCAAATAAGGGATATATCATATACTGTATTACAATGTATATATTATATATTAATATCTCCAATATAAAGGATATATCATATACTGTGTTACAATGTATATATTATATATTTATATCTTCCATATCAAGGATATATCATATACTGTATTACAATGTATATATTATATATTAATATGTCACATATATTATGGATATACTGAATTATGGAAATGTATATAATGGTATGTGATATTCTGCAATTTAGATAATAGATATATTGTAAACTCTATTATAAACAGTTATTTGATACAATGTATCTAATGGAATGTGATATACTGTATGAGAGAGAGGGTGTGTGTGTGTGTGTGTGTGTGTGTGTGTGTGTGTGTGTGTGTGTGTGTGTGTGTGTGTGTGTGTGTGTGTGTGTGTGTGTGTGTTGTCACAGGTTCATTACTCATTAGTCCTTGGTAATCTAAATGATATATTAGGTGACATTCAGATTTAACCCTAGATGGATAGATCACCCTCTGAGGTGAATTCAAGAAGGAGACTCCTTAATTCTACCCAGGATCATGTATTCAGATATCAGTATACACAAAGGGTTAATGACTCCTGCCTGGCCGACCCAAGATAGCCAGCGATACTCCCAGCCATATTTACCAACAGTGAACCTAACATTTCCTAACATTTCCTTTCATATTCTGGATGTGGCTTAGATCAATCCAGCAAGCTCTGAGCCAAAAGACTACAACTCACAGCACGTTAAGCCAGGGGCTGCCTGAGCCTGTGTGGCCCTTCTTACAGCAGATAATTCATTTCTAAAGTGACTTCCTACAAGTAGATTAAAGAGACCTTAAATGCCAGAGGAGGGAGCTTTAAGCCCCCTTATTCCTGCCTGTACAGACCGTCTGATCTCCTCTGTAAAAAGTGATCTGATTGGGTTATCTGACCTCAATCAGTCTCCCCAGACTGTCTTTCTGCCCAAAACATCTTCAACAAGTTATTGTAACAACAAGTATCAGAGATGTCCTTACCTTCAGTGGGCATCAGTCACAGGGAGAGAGCAGGATGAAGATTGCTAAATTCCTTCTCCTCTCTCCAGGCTTGTGCAGAGACAAAGGGTGAGAGAGACAGAGAGAGAGGGAGAGACAGAAAGAGAGACACAGGGAGACAGTTCAGACAGTACTGTCTTGTGGGATTATTCACTAAACTGTGACTTGTGTTGAGTGTAGAAATGACTTCCGAAATTTGGCCAGAATAGTTGAGTAGAACCAAAACTTAATATTTGCAGTTTTGGATACATTTTCATCTCAACTCTTTTAGAGAAAAGTGTAGAAATTGTTCCCAAGACACCTGAAGTCACTGCGAACCAACACCTGTGACAATTTTGAAATCTGTTTCTCAATTCACCTCCTTGAAAGTCAGTTCCCAACATCCCCAGCTCCCTGTTTAGTGAACAGACCATCAACTGTTTAAGAAATGGGGCTGCAGTAACTTCCAGTCTGTTTAAGGGACAACGCTTAACCCATTCAGGACCAAGTATTTTAGCCAAACACTGATCTACATATATCTTTTGTGGGTGCCTTGGCAAGCAATGTCTTAATGTTTTGTAAAGCATGGTTAGGAATCTAAATATTGTCAAACTTCAGCGAGTTATAAGCAGCATAGCTTATACAGTACAGGAATACTATCCAGAGAAGAAAATAATGCAATGAAGGGCTCACATAACATAGGTACTGTGACGAAACCAACCTCACCACTGGGCATTGGAGAAGCCTGTTTGCCCGCCTCCTACCTTTGGACTATGGCCTTGGGAGATTGGGCCCTTTAAAAACAGTGTTCGGCCCTAACAGAGTGCATGTCACTCATTCTGGCCCTTTAATTACTGTGGGAGAAGGATTGGCACTTTTTATATGGCACTTCGGATGCTGCCGAAGTTGCCGAAGTTACCGAAGTTGTTGAAGTCATCGAAGTGACCGGCATCGGAAAAAGGACCACATGGCAGCGGCCATTTTAACGTCAAACACCGCCGACCCTTACCATCGCCTCCACTTCGACACTTCGACTAAATCCGAAGTTACCGAAGTTGTCGAAGTTGTCGAAGTGACCGGCATCGGACAAAGGACCACGTGGCGGCGGCCATTTTAACGTCGAACACCGCCGACCCTTACCATCGCCTCCGCTTCGACACTTTGACTAAAGTCGAAGTACCGGCAACACTTCGAACGGGACTTCGAACGTTTTTTATGCAAGAAATTGACCGACCGCACAGCAACACTTCGAACGGGACTTCAAAGTTTTTTATGCAGGAAATTGACCGACCGCACCGCCCAAATCCATGGAACTGTTTTGGGCAAGAAAATGTGCTTGCGGTCGGTCATAAAAGGACTTTGTATGATTTTTGAGAATGTTTATGTTTAAAGTATGCTGAGTCTGAATATGTAATTTATGGAGATTGGATGTATGGTTTTAGAGTTATGAAAGTTGGGTAAAAAGTATGTTTTAACTGTATGTATAATTGGGTTTCCTCTCAGGATAAGGGGAGGGAATATGTGGGATGTAAATGTGATATGATTGGTTATTTTATCCCTTCCTGTGGGCGGTCCTGTATTTGCAACAACTGTAATAAAAAGCCAGACTGGGTGTGCTAGCACCTCAGATCATCTTGAACCTTCATGAAGTTTCGGCGCATGTTTGGGGGATTGGAGAACTACACTCTGGGGATTGCTATAATCACTATACTCCCCAGGGTATAATCACTAAGCTCTGCTAAGAGCTTGTTCCTGTTCCTGCTCTCTGGAATTCGGAGAGGTCCATCTACTGGAAGCTGGACCCTGGTCTTGGGCCCAGAGTGGGTGGAGACGGTGAGACCCCAACCAAGCTGCGGCGTTTCGTGGGGTCTGCAGTGGTTATGGTGTCGGGCAGAGTGCTTGGAGTCCTCGGAAAGCACTAGGAGCATCCGTCAGCGGAGGGTACCCGGTCGGGGTGCCAGTGGTTCCGTTACAGGTACGATGCAGAATACAGCATGCAGTACAGGAGTATTATACAGAATAGTAGGTTCTAGAAAACAAGTCCAATGTATAATACACCACTCCAATATCTCAATGTATAATACACTGCTCTGATATCTCGATGTATAATACCCCGCCGAAATCTCAATGCATAATACACCCCTCAAATATCTTAATGTATAATACACCACTCTGATACCTCAATGTATAATACTCCCCTCCAGTATCTCAATGTATAATACACCCCTCCGATATTTCAATGTATAATAAACCTCTTGGATATCTCAATGTATAATACTACTCCCCTCCGATATCTCAACGTATAATACACCCCTCCGATATCTCAATGTATAATAAACCTCTTGGATATCTCAATGTATAATACTACTCCCCTCCGATATCTCAACGTATAATACACCCCTCCAATGTCTCAATGCATAGTACTCTCCTCCAGTAAACTGTACCTTACCTATTGTATCAGTTTAGCCCACTCCCTCTAGAATGTAAGCTCGTTTGAGCAGGGCTCTCAATACCCTCTCTTTCTGTGCGTCAAACTTGTCTTGTTATAAATACTTATCTGTTAGTCTACCTATTGCACAGCACTATGAAATTTGTTGGAACTTTATAAAAATTTATAATAATAATATCTAGAAAGCCACCAGTGCAGATACTAATACCCTCACACTAATAACTTCACACTGCATCTAGAAAGCCTCTGATAACATCACACTGTATCTAGAAAGCCACAGATATTATCACACTGTATCTAGAAAGCCACAGATAATATCACACTGTATCTAGAAAGCCACGGGTAATATCACACTGTATCTAGAAAGCCACAGATAATATCACACTGTATCTAGAAAGCCACAGGTAATATCACACTGTATCTAGAAAGTCTTTGATAACATCATACTGTATCTAGAAAGCCATGGATAATATCACACTGTATCTAGAAAGCCACAGATAATATCACACTGTATCTAGAAAGCCACAGATAACATTACACTGTATCTAGAAAGCTACGGGTAATATCACACTGTATCTAAAAAGCCACGGGTAATATCACACTGTATCTAGAAAGCCACAGATAATATCACACTGTATCTAGAAAGCCACAGATAATATCACACTGTATCTAGAAAGCCACGGGTAATATCACACTGTATCTAGAAAGCCACAGATAATATCACACTGTATCTAGAAAGCCACAGATAATATTACACTGTATCTAGAAAGCCACAGATAACATTACACTGTATCTAGAAAGCCACAGATAATATCACACTGTATCTAGAAAGCTACGGGTAATATCACACTGTATCTAGAAAGCCACAGATAATATTACACTGTATCTAGAAAGCCACAGATAACATTACACTGTATCTAGAAAGCCACAGATAATATCACACTGTATCTAGAAAGCCACAGATAATATTACACTGTATCTAGAATGCACCAGATAATATCACACTGTATCTAGAAAGCCACAGATAATATCACACTGTATCTAGAAAGCCACAGGTAATTTCACACTGTATCTAGAAAGCCACAGATAATATTACACTGTATCTAGAAAGCCACAGATAATAATACACTGTATCTAGAAAGCCACAGATAATATCACACTGTATCTAGAAAGCTACATATCCAGTCACTGATAATATCAGACTGCACCCAGAAAGACTCTGATAACATCATTCTGTATCAAGAAAGCCAATAACCCAGTCACTGATAACATCACATGGTATATAGAAAGCCACGGGTAATATCACCATGTATCTAGAAGTCTCTGATAACATCACACCATATTTAGAAAGCCACAGATAATATCACATGGTATCTAGAAAGCCACAGATAATATCACACTGTATGCAGAAAACCACAAATAATACCACACTGTATCTCGAAAGCCACAGATAATATTACACTGTATCTAGAAAGTCTCTGATAACATCACACTGTATCTAGAAAACCACCAATGATATTACACGGTATCTAGAAAATCACAAGTAATATCACACTATATTTAGAAAGCCACAGGTAATATCACACTGCGTCTAGAAAGCCACAGATAATATTACACTGTATCTAGAAAGCCACAGATAATATCACACTGCGTCTAGAAAGTCTCATTACATAGTTACATAGTTACATAGCTGAAAAGAGACTTGCGTCCATCAAGTTCAGCCTTCCTCACATATGTTTTTGCTGTTGATCCAAAAGAAGGCAAAAAACCCAGTCTGAAGCACTTCCAATTTTGCAACAAACTAGAAAAAAAATCCTTCTTGACCCCAATAGCAGTCAGATGTCTCCTTGGATCAAGCAGCTATTACCCCACTAATTAGAAATTATATTCCTGTATGTTATGTTTTTGCAAGTATTTATCCAATTGCAGTTTAAACATCTGTATAGACTCTGATAAAACCACATCTTCAGGCAGAGAATTCCATATCCTTATTGCTCTTACTGTAAAAAAAAAAAAAACCCTTTTCTTGGCATTAGATGAAATCTCCTTCCTTCCAGCCTAAATGTGTGACCCTGTGTCCTATGTATAGCCCTGTTTATGAATTGATTTCCAGATAATGGTTTGTACTGGCCCCGAATATATTTGTATAATGTTATCATAACCCCTCTGTAGGTGCCGTTTTTCCAAACTAAAGAGATTTAAATGTTTTAACCTTTCTTCGTAACTAAAATGCTCCATTCCTTTTATCAATTTTGTAGCTCGTCTCTGCACGTTTTCTACTGCCATGATATCCTTCTTTAGAACAGGTGCCCAAAATTGCACATCATATTCAAGGTGTGGTCTTACCAGCGAGGCAAAATTATATTTTCATCCAGAGAATTTATGCCCCTATTTATACATGACAAAACCTTACTGGCCTTAACAACTGCAGATTGGCGTTGCATATTGCTGCCTAATTTGTTGTCTATAACAATTCCCAAATCCTTCTCGTGTGTAGTTATCTCTAATTCACTACCCTTTAGGGTGTACGTTGCTTGTGCATTCTTGACCCCAAAGTGCATAACCTTGCATTTCTCTACGTTAAATTTAATCTGCCATTTTAGTGCCCAATCCTCCAATCTATCTAAATCCCTCTGCAGCAAAGCAATATCCTGCTCACATTTTATTACTTTACAAAGTTTTGTGTCATCTGCAAACACTGATACATGGCTTTTAATGCCTATTTCAAGATCATTTATGTTAAATATAAGCGGTCCCAAAACAGAACCTTGAGGGACATCACTTAACACTTTTGTCCAACCTGAAAATTTACCATTAATGACAGCTCGTTGTACTCTATCCTTAAGCCAATGTTCTACCCAAGAACAAGAATATTCATCTAGACCAATTTCTTTTAGTTTGAAGACTAACCTATAGTGAGGAACCATATCAAATGCCTTGGCAAAATCCAAGTAGATCACATCCACTGCCACACCCTGATCTATACTATACTTACTTCTTCGTAGAAGGCAATTAGGTTAGTTTTGTTGGGGTTAACTTAATGGATAATTTGCTGTGCTATCCTAAATTATATTTGAATAAGTTTGTCTCAGTATTGACACAGATGGAAATGGCAGCGTAATAATCTATTAAATAACTGATTTATTATTGAATACTAATCCAAGAGCAATATGAGTTGTAATCCTTAAAGCAAAAGAAAAAAAAAAAAACACGCTAAGTTTTAGCTGTTTTCCAAAATTCTGTTGTAATAATGGACTTCTTGCCAAAATACGACTTTCTAGTCCAGCTGCCAGGTTTTCTGATCTTAAAGCAGTACTGCTTGCATGGTTGCAGAATGCACAAACAAGGGAAACCTACATTATGTCTGTGTTCCTTTTGGATATTTGCATCTACAAGTTTGACATTACCTGTGTTTCTTAAAACCATGCTGATTATTGCTCATAACAAAGTTCTTCCCAATGAATTCCTGAATATTATCCCTTAATAGCCCTTCAAATATTTTCCCAGTCACAGAAGTTAAGCTCACAAGTCTATAATTTCCAGGCAAGGATTTTGAACCCTTTTTAAATATAGCAACGACATCTGCCTTCCTCCAATCCTCCGCTACAATACCTGAAACAAAACAATTTACTTAGCTCCTTAAGTACTCGTGGGTGAATACCGTCAGGCCCCAGAGCTTTATTTAATTAAATTTTCTTTAACAGCTGTAGTACCTTGTCTCGAGTCATCCAATCACAAGTTATCTGCAAGTTTTTTTCAGAAATAATTTGCATATCTCTTGCCATTGGATCCTCATTAATATATAATGAAATAAAATAGTTATTTAAAATTTCCTGGTTTTATTACCTAACAAACCCATCTCTATTTCCAGTGTACCTACACTTTCATTTTTTGCTTTTTTAGAATTGATATACTTGAAAACATTTTTGGGATTGGTTTTGCATTCTTCGGCTTCAATTTCTCATTTTCTAGTTTAGCCACTTTAATTGCCTTTTTGCAAGTATTATTGGCTTCCTTATATCTTATACAGGATGCCTCTGATTTGTCCGATTTACGTGCTTTAAATGCCTTTTTCCTATTTTTAATCTCTTGTTTTACTTCTCTATTAATCCACATCGGTTCAATGTTTCAGTTATGCCTATTATATCATATTGTTTAGTGTATACTAATGCCTCTAGTTCCCCCATTTTGTTATATAGGCTTTTTGCATTAGTAAGCATACATTTAATATCATGAGTCATTTGTACTTTTTGTGAATTTTCATCAATATTACCTTCTCTGATAAGATCAGACTGTATCTAGAAAACCACAGATAATATCACACTGTATCTAGAAAACCACAGATAATATTACACTGTATCTAGAAAACCACAGATAATATCACACTGTATCTAGAAAGCCACAGGTAATATCACACTGTATCTAGAAAGCCACAGATAACATTACACTGTATCTAGAAAGCCACAGATAACATTACACTGTATCTAGAAAACCACAGATAATATTACACTGTATCTAGAAAGCCACAGATAACATTACACTGTATCTAGAAAACCACAGGTAATATTACACTGTATCTAGAAAACCACAGATAACATTACACTGTATCTAGAAAACCACAGATAACATTACACTGTATCTAGAAAACCACAGATAATAATACACTGTATATAGAAAACCACAGATAACAGTACACTGTATCTAGAAAGCCACAGATAATATCACACTGTATCTAGAAAACCACAGATAATATTACACTGTATCTAGAAAACCACAGATAATAATACACTGTATATAGAAAACCACAGATAACATTACACTGTATCTAGAAAGCCACAGATAACATTACACGGTATCTAGAAAACCACAGATAATATTACACTGTATCTAGAAAGCCACAGATAACATTACACTGTATCTAGAAAACCACAGATAACATTACACTGTATCTAGAAAGCCACAGATAACATTACACTGTATCTAGAAAACCACAGATAATATCACACTGTATCTAGAAAACCACAGGTAATATTACACTGTATCTAGAAAACCACAGATAACATTACACTGTATCTAGAAAACCACAGATAACATTACACTGTATCTAGAAAGCCACAGATAACATTACACTTTATCTAGAAAGCCACAGATAATATCACATTGTATCTAGAAAGCTACGGGTAATATCACACTGTATCTAGAAAGCCACAGATAATATCACACTGTATCTAGAAAGCTACGGGTAATATCACACTGTATCTAGAAAGCCACAGATAACATTGCAATGTATCTAGAAAACCACAGATAATATTACACTGTATCTAGAAAGCCACAGATAATATCACACTGTATCTAGAAAGCCACAGATAACATTACACTGTATCTAGAAAGCTACGGGTAATATCACACTGTATCTAGAAAGCCACAGATAATATCACTCTGTATCTAGAAAGCCACAGATAATATTACACTGTATCTAGAAAGCCACAGATAATATCACACTGTATCTAGAAAGCTACGGGTAATATCACACTGTATCTAGAAAGCTACGGGTAATATCACACTGTATCTAGAAAGCCACAGATAATATTACACTGTATCTAGAAAGCCACAGATAATATCACACTGTATCTAGAAAGCTACGGGTAATATCACACTGTATCTAGAAAGCCACAGATAATATCACACTGTATCTAGAAAGCCACAGGTAATATCACACTGTATCTAGAAAGCCACAGATAACATTACACTGTATCTAGAAAGCCACAGATAATATCACACTGTATCTAGAAAGCCACAGATAACATTACACTGTATCTAGAAAGCCACAGATAACATCACACTGTATCTAGAAAGCCACAGATAACATCACACTGTATCTAGAAAGCCACAGATAATATCACACTGTATCTAGAAAGCCACAGATAATATCACACTGTATCTAGAAAGCCACAGATAATATCACTCTGTATCTAGAAAGCCACAGATAATATCACACTGTATCTAGAAAACCACAGATAACATTACACTGTATCTAGAAAGCCACAGATAACATTACACTGTATCTAGAAAGCCACAGATAATATCACACTGTATCTAGAAAGCCACGGGTAATATCACACTGTATCTAGAAAGCCACAGATAATATTACACTGTATCTAGAAAGCCACAGATAATATCACACTGTATCTAGAAAGCTACGGGTAATATCACACTGTATCTAGAAAGCCACAGATAATATCACACTGTATCTAGAAAGCCACAGGTTGTCACGATCCCGGGGAACCCAACACGCTAACACACACACAGACACACACACAGAAAGTGTGCTGTACCGGTCCTTAGAGTGGCCGGGCTAAGCACACAAAGAATAGTCAGGAGACAAGCCGAGTAAGGGGAACCAGAAAACAGAATAACGAGAAACAAGCCGAGGTCAAAGGGTAGGAGAAAGTCACAAAGTCAGTATAACAAGCCAGAGGTTACGTAACCAGAAAGCACACGTTCACAATCGATACTATAAAGCAAAGACCACAACAGGGCACAGAGAGACAGGAAAGGTAAGTATTTAAATCCTAGCCTGAATCCTGATTGGCTAACCACCAATCAGTATTAACAAACACACGTGGGGGATATCTATACCCCCCACTGTGTTTGTTGCACTGTAGCTTTAACGCCGGGTCACGTGAGTGACCCCGGCGCTTAGATAATAGTGCCGGCTCCCAGCGTGCAGCGTTAGACATGCTGCCGCTGGGAGGAGGAGAGGAGGACGCGAGCGGCGTGTCAGGAGGAGAGGACGCCGCTCGCTTAACGGTAAGGGGAGAGGGGACCGCGGGCGGCGACGGACCGAGGGTGAGTGCTGCGAGAGGATTGCAGCCTCCCCTCACCGCTGCCCGCGGAGCCCTGACATAACCCCCCCCTCGAAGACCGCCCAGGGGGCGGGAAGCCGAAGGCTTCAAAGGAAACCGCGCATGAAAGGAGCGGATCAAGGAGGGGGCGTCCAAGTCAGAGACAGAAACCCACGACCGCTCCTCCGGGCCATAACCCTTCCAATCAACCAGATACTGCAACCGACCTCGAGAGAAACGAGAATCAAGGAGAGCAGCCACCTCATATACGTCACTAGAGACCGCGCGGAGGGCATCGGAACGCCTGAGAGAGCCAGAGAACCGATTACAGAGCAAGGGCTTCAAAAGGGAGGTGTGAAAGGTGTTAGGTATGCGCATGGAAGGGGGCAAGGCCAGGGAGTAGGATACAGGATTCACCCTACGCAACACCTTATAGGGACCAAGGAACTTGGGCGCGAACTTCATCGAGGGAACCCTAAGGCGGAGATTCCTAGAGGACAACCAAACCCTATCACCCGGAGCATAAGAAGGAGCCGCACACCTACGACGATCAGCAAACCTCTTTTGAGTAGCAGCAGCACGACAAAGAGCAGCATGGACCTGATCCCACATCTTCCGTAAGGAGGCGAGGTGCTCGTCCAAAGCGGGCATTCCCTTGTCGGAGAATACACCGGGAAGGACAGCGGGTTGGAACCCATAAGCCACCATAAAAGGACTTACGCCAGTAGAAGAATGAGACACAGTGTTCCTGGCAAACTCAGCCCAGGGAAGGAGACGGGACCAGTTGTCCTGGTGTGCATTCGTGAAACAGCGTAAATACAACTCCACAGACTGATTTGCTCGTTCGGCAGCTCCATTAGATTGCGGATGATAGGAGGAAGTAAACGATAAGGAGACCCCCATCTCAGCACAAAAGCCTCTCCAAAACCGAGAGACAAACTGAGGGCCCCTGTCAGATACGATATCTTGTTGTATACCATGCAAGCGGAACACTTCTTTGGCAAACACCTGAGCCAACTGAACCGCAGAAGGTAGCTTCTTAAGCGGAATGAAGTGCGCCATTTTGGAGAACCTATCCGTTACAGTCAAAATTACTGTCTGCCCATCAGATGAAGGAAGATCCACAATAAAGTCCATGGATAAGTGTGTCCACGGTTTCTTGGGTACAGATAGGGGCATAAGGAGTCCCAGGGGTTTAACATTAGGGGACTTACACTGTGTACAGACACGGCAAGCCTGCACGTAATCTACCACGTCTTTTTTGAGTGAGGGCCACCAAAACTGTTGGAGAAGACCCTTGTAAGTCTTGGTAACCCCTGGATGACCAGACGTTTTGTCTGTGTGAAATAAAGTCAACAACTTCTTTCTGTCTTTTACTTTCACGTACAGCTTACCAGTAGGGGTCTCAGAGGGTGCTTGGGGTTGGTATGACTTGATACCATCAAGAAAAAGAGACGAGATAACCAAACGGGTAGTAGCTATTATATTAGTTGTGGGTACAATGGGCTCAGGAGTGGAGGTAATAGAATCTACAGGTTCGTACTGGCGGGAGATGGCATCAGCCTTGACATTTCGATAACCAGGCCTGTATGTGATTATGTACTGAAAACGTGAGAGAAATAAAGACCATCTAGCCTGACGAGAGGATAACCTCTTAGCATCTGCGATATAGGATAGATTTTTATGATCGGTTATAACCAAAATCTTGTGTCTAGCTCCCTCTAACAAGTACCTCCATTCTTTAAATGCCATCACTATAGCTAATAATTCCCTGTTCCCAACGTCGTAATTCTTTTCAGACTCTGACAAGCGTTTTGAAAAGTAACCACAGGGAAGGAGGGGTTCGTCATACGATTGTCTTTGTGACAACACTGCTCCTATACCTGATTCAGAGGCGTCTACTTCCAGTACAAAGGGAAGGGAAGGATCAGGATGGTGTAACACAGGGGCAGTGGCAAATGCCTTTTTTAGAGTCTCGAAGGCCACAATAGCATTAGGATTCCAAACCCTGGGGTGTAAACCCTTTTTTGTCAGTTTAGTGATAGGGGAAATAATGGATGAGAAGTTTTTAACAAACTTTCTATAATAATTGGCAAACCCTATAAATCGCTGTATTGCCTTAAGTCCTTGGGGAAGGGGCCAGGACAGTATAGCTTCCAATTTTGAAGGATCCATGCTGAATCCTTGTTCAGAAATAACATAACCCAGGAATTGTACAGAGGTTTGGTCGAATAAGCATTTCTCTAATTTACAATAAAGACCATTCTGCAACAACCTTTTAAGCACCATCCTAACATGAGTATGATGTGTCTTCAAATCTGGAGAATATACAAGTATGTCATCTAGGTAGACTACAGCACAGACATGCAGTAGATCTCTAAGGACATCGTTTATGAGGTCCTGAAAAACGGCAGGAGCATTACACAATCCAAAAGGCATGACCAGATACTCGTAATGCCCACTACGCGTATTGAACGCCGTTTTCCATTCATCATTCTCCTTAATACGAACAAGGTTATAAGCCCCCCTGAGGTCTAGTTTAGTAAAATATCTAGAACCTTTGACACGATCAAACAATTCGGTAATGAGGGGAATCGGATAGGCATTTTTAATCGTTATATTGTTTAGGGCTCTGTAGTCTATACACGGTCTCAAATCGCCCTCCTTTTTTGCCACAAAAAAGAAACCAGCACCAGCAGGAGAGGAGGACCTTCTAATAAAACCTTTACTTAAGGCCTCTCGTATGTACTCCTCCATGACCTGGTTTTCTTTCTCAGAAAGAGGGTAGACCTTACCCCTAGGAGGCATAGTACCCGGTAATAGGTTTATGGCACAGTCATACTCACGGTGTGGGGGTAGCTTATCTGCCTCCCTTTTTTCGAAAACCAAAGCAAGGTCTGCATACACAGAAGGGACAGAAACAGAAAGCGGTTTAGCCGTGGGCACGTTAAGTAAACAAATGGGACGTACTTGGGCCATACAGTCTCGTTGACAAGATTCCCCCCAGGAGAGTATGTCTAAACAACCCCAATCAAGTACTGGGTTGTGTTTCACTAACCAGGGAAAACCCAGAACAATGGAAGCAGTAGGGGAGTCAATTATTTGGAAGGTTAACCTTTCCTTGTGTAAAGCACCCACACACATCTCTATATCTTGGGTCTCATGGGTCACCAGAGGTCTCTCAAGTGGTCTACCATCTATGGCCTCAACGGCCAAGGGTGTGGCCTTTTGGATCAAAGTCAAGGCTGCGGTTCTGGCAAAGGTCTCATCCATAAGGTTGTCAGCCGCACCTGAATCGATCAAGGCTTTAGTTGTTATGGTGGTTTTATTGACCGTTTTATTGACCGTAATAAATGGTCTGGAGATGGACACATGAGGGGACAAAGTCATAACACCCGAGGCCGACCCCTCTCTAGGCCTTAGGTGCTGGAGTTTCCCTGTAATTTAGGGCATGTATTACAGTGGTGACCCCTCTTTCCACAATAGAGACTGTGACGAACCCTACTGCATAGACCTGTACTGCGGGTTCATCTGTTTCCATGGGATTCGTGGATTTCCTGTCCGTACGCTATTAGTTTTTCGTTTCCTAAAGTACCGAGTAAACTACCGAACATCGGCCACCCAGGAGAGGAGTGTGCGGCTCATTAACACCTTGACCACAAATTAGAACGTTGTGGTTAACCGCAAACACCTCTCCATTCCATTTCGTACGGGTGGTCGTCGTTCGTATGCCGACCACGAGGCGGCGGCCATTTTGGACACGAGGCGAATCAGCGGTGTTCGGTGCAAAACCCATGGATCTAAAAACGGACTCTTTATCTACCGAACACCGCTGGAGACGGCCGTCCCTCCTTCTATTCCCTTGGAGGCATACGAACCCTGTTCCGTTCGGGGGTTTTCTTCATCCGTATGGACTTACCCAGATAGCCGGCCCATGGAGTCATTCGTACACCGAAAGACTTATGAGAGACTTTGACTCCATGGCGATTGGACTGTGTACTTCGGATCTGAGCGCTATTCGGTAGGAATATGCCCTCAGATTCAGGCTATCTGGGGATACGTTGCACGAACACTATATCTTCGGTACTTCGGATTTTATGTATTTTATTGCATTTTGTGTGTTTGTGTTTAAAATGGCGATGGTTCCTATCCTCGGAGTTAATTAGGTTTCTCCCTAATTATCTCCGGGATAGGAAGAAATGTCTTATGGGTAAAATGGGGAGGGCTTGTGTTATAGCCACTGCGATTGGCTACTGTTTAATATATTTTACAGTCTTCCACCAGGTCCCCTAGGGGAGTGTCTACCTGGTGGAGACCTGCATAAATACTGGGCAGGTAGCCCCCATTAAACACATTCTGCTTGACCTTCAAAACGGAGCTTTGTCTCGTTTGTGGAGGGATTGACTATTGGGACAGCGTTTTCGTTTATTTCTAGCTGTGGAAGGATTTCGGATGGATTGCTGATCGGGAGTTACCGCATTCGTATGCTCCGGTCGGGAGTCTTATGATCGGTTATGCTGGAACTGCATTTCTGGAGAAAGGGGATTATCGGCTAAACGGCGGCTTCACTCTCCAGGCGGCGAGTGTCGTAACAACTGGTGGCAAGCGACGGGATGAATCCCACCGCCCTGAAGGCCAGCTACACACCCCGGATTGGAAATGCAATATGAGGAGTTAAGGCGTGCTACCCTTAAAGACATTTTGGAGCGCAGAGGACGGTCAGCGAGCAATCTCAAGAAAAGAGAGATTATTGCTATATTGGTAGAGATGGATACAGCACAGGGAAGGGAGATAGCTAATGTGCCTGGCCTGCTGGATCTAACACCCGAGGAAATAGCGTTTAACCGGGCAGTTCAGATCAGGCTGGCACACTTTGGCCCCAACCCTGCAGCGGATATTGTAGTGCAAGTACAAGCCGCAGTAGCAGCACAACAGGCGCTCCAGAGAAGCGGAGCTACAGCAGCAGAGGTACCCCATAATAACAATGGGAAGAAAAAGGTACCATTTGCTGCTTTTAAAAACTTTATTGAGACTGAAGGAGAGATAGACGGGTTCCTGGCGGACTTTGAACGACAGTGTGCTTTACACCAGGTACCCGCAGAAGAATGGGTTCCTATCCTCTCTGGGAAATTATCCGGCCGGGCTAGTGAAGCTTTTCGGGCCATCCCAGAGGAGGAACTCACTAGCTACCGGACAGTAAAAGATGCTCTTTTGACCCGGTACGCTGTTACCCCTGAGGCGTACCGGAGGCGATTCCGGGACAATAATAAACAGGCTGGTGATTCCTATGTAGAATGGGCATGCCGGGTACACCGCACGGCAGCCCACTGGATGACAGGATGTCGGGCGGTAACTGGGGAAGAGGTGCTGCAAGTGTTCCTGCTAGAACACTGCTTTGACAAATTACCTGCAGGAGTTCGAGAGTGGGTCAGGGACCGTAAACCCGCTACCTTCCATGAAGCTGCTCGTCTGGCTGACGAATACACTGATGCCCGTAAGCTCGATCAGACAGCAGCCAAGGTCCCTGCCCGAGTGGAATACAAACCGGCAGCACCTCCAACCACCAACCTATATCACCCCCCAGCACAACGTACCCCCGCTATACCGCCAGCAACCAACCATGGGCAGTCAGCCCGATTCAACAAACGGGGTTACTCCAACCAGGTCCAGTGCTTTGGGTGCAAGCAGATGGGACATAAAAAACCAGAATGCCCTTTAAACCACGCCAACCAAGCACCATCCTGGAGAAACCCAGCCGGCGGAGCCCAGCAACCACCTCAGCCTTCTGCTCACTGCCTGGAGCAGGAGGAGTTTTGGGGTTTCCTGCACGAAGCAGACCCAGTTCACGCAGCTCAGCAGGACAACCGCCAACACCACAGACAGACCGTTAAGTTGAACGGGAAAGAGGTCACTGGTCTAAGAGACACCGGGGCTACGATGACCTTGCTCCAAAAGAACCTGGTTTCGGAACACCAACACACCGGGAACACTGTGGCAGTAAGGGTGGCAGGAGGCGCCGTGTTCCGTCTGCCTGTTGCCCGGGTTCATTTGGACTGGGGAGCGGGAGCTGGACATGTGAATGTGGGGGTTATGAAGGACTTGCCTGCCGATGTTTTGCTGGGAAATGATTTGGCCCCTTTGATTTCCGCCTATGCTACTATGGGACCTGGCGAAGCCAACCCAGTGACTACCCGTGCTCAGACCCGTGCTGCTGGAACCGGCCCACCTGCTGCTGAGACCCAGGTAAGGACCGATTCCCCGACTGACACCCCAGGGCCGACGTTAGCTAGTTGGGATTCCCCGGAGGAGTTCGGGAGGGAAACCCAGACAGACCCATCTCTCCAGAGGTATAGAGGCAGAGCAGATACTGGAGAGGAGGGAGCAGAGGGGGAGCGGTATGAGTGGGTGGGGGACAAGTTATATCGGATCCCTAAGCCATCCCAGAAAAGTGTTGCCCCTCCGCCGAATCGACAGCTGGTAGTGCCCGCGAAATACCGGCGAGAGATTCTGCGGATAGGGCATGATGTCCCGCTAGCCGGACATCTAGGGTCCCGCCGCACAGGCCATAGGATTATGCAGAATTTCTTTTGGCCAGGAATTAACCAGGCTGTGCGGATATATTGTAGCACGTGTGACACTTGTCAACGGGTAGGGAAGCGGGGGGACCACCCAAAAGGTAGGCTTATGTCGATGCCTATTATTGGGGAGCCCTTTGCCCGCATAGCCGTTGATATTGTGGGTCCACTGGCCAGGGCTAGTCCATCTGGTAAGAAATACATTCTCACCGTGGTGGACTATGCCACTCGCTATCCAGAGGCAGTGGCGCTGTCTAACATAGAGGCAGAGACAGTTGCTGATGCCCTGGTTAGGATTTTTACCAGGGTCGGGTTCCCTCAAGAGATTCTCTCTGACCAGGGAACCCAATTTACCGCTGTGCTCACCCAGCAGCTGTGGAGGGTATGCGGCATTAAACCGATACTTAGTTCCCCATACCATCCACAGACTAACGGTCTCTGCGAGCGATTTAATGGCACCCTCAAACAGATGCTGAGGACCTTTTCTGACACTTGCCGAGACTGGGAGCGATTCCTGCCTCATCTGTTGTTTGCCTACAGAGAGGTGCCCCAGGAATCTACTGGGTTCTCCCCCTTTGAGCTGCTTTATGGGAGAAGGGTCCGCGGACCTCTAGATCTCATTAGAGGCCACTGGGAGGGGGAGACAGAGCAGGAAGGTACCCCCATAGTACCGTATGTTCTGGAACTTCGGGACCGCATGGAGAAACTGTCTCTGATGGCAAGAGAGAATCTCCAGGTGGCCCAGGGGAGACAGAAGGAATGGTATGATCGGGGTGCCCGACAGCGAGTATTCCAGGTTGGGCAGAAGGTACTAGTGCTCAAACCTGTGAAGGCGAACAAGATGCAGGCATCTTGGCAGGGCCCGTATAAAGTATTAGCCCAGGTGTGCGATACTACGTACCTTATAGCCAGCTGTTCAGATGACAGGATCCAGCGATCCTTTCATGTGAACATGCTAAAGGAATATCAGGAACGACCGGAGGATGTAGCCGCAGTGTGTGCCCCCGCTGCAGACGATACCGAAAGCTTACCCCTACCCGACCTATTAGCCAGAGGTGCCCAGACGGATCTGACTGAGCTCGTACAGCTAGGGGACAGGTTAAGCCCCACGGAGAAGGAACAGGCGAAACAGCTTCTGTGGGAGAAGCAGGCGACGTTCTCCCAAGAACCCGGCTACACTACCCTAGCTGTACATAAGGTAGAGACCCCTGGACAGAACCCCTTACGACAGCCCCCTTACCGTATCCCTGAAGCAGTCCGAGAAGGAATGCGGAAGGAGATAGAGGAGATGACCCAGCTTGGGGTCATCGAGCACTCCGATAGCCCTTGGGCCTCCCCTGTAGTCCTGGTGCCTAAGAAAGATGGGACCACCCGGTTCTGTGTGGACTACAGGAGGCTCAACGAGCGGACCACCACTGACGCCTACCCGATGCCACGGGTAGACGAGTTATTAGACCGCATTGCCAGGGGACGCTACCTGACCACCATAGACCTGTGTAAGGGCTACTGGCAGATTCCCCTGGCCAAAGACGCCATCCCCAAGTCGGCCTTCGTCACCCCCTTTGGCTTATACCAATTTAAGGTTATGCCATTTGGGATGAAGAACGCCCCAGCTACCTTCCAACGAATGGTGGATAGGCTCCTTGATGGCTTCCAGGACTTTGCTTGTGCATACCTGGATGATATTGCGGTCTACAGTGAGTCCTGGGAGGAACACCTGGTACACGTAGGGGTAGTACTGGATAAAATTCGGGCCGCTGGCCTGACGTTGAAGCCAGAGAAGTGTCATCTAGGTATGGCTGAGGTACAATACTTGGGTCACAGGGTGGGGTGTGGGAGCCAGAGACCAGAGCCGGCCAAGATAGAGGCAGTAGCGAACTGGCCCACACCTATAACCAAGACCCAAGTATTGGCCTTCCTAGGGACTGCAGGGTATTACAGACGCTTTGTCCCCGACTATAGCTCGATAGCTAAACCCCTGACAGACCTGACTAAGAAGAACCTCCCTAAGCAGGTCCTGTGGTCTCCAGCTTGTGAAGCTGCGTTTCAAGCACTTAAGCAGGCCCTCGTGAATGCCCCTGTCCTGGCTGCCCCACTTCCTAACAAACGTTTTCTCGTCCATACAGATGCTTCCATGTATGGACTGGGGGCTGTGCTAAGCCAGGTCGGGGAAGATGGAGGAGAACACCCTGTCGCATACCTCAGTCGAAAGCTGTTACCCCGGGAAGTGAGTTATGCGGCAGTAGAGAAAGAGTGTTTGGCCCTGGTCTGGGCATTGAAGAAATTGAGCCCCTATTTGTATGGACAGGAATTTTCCCTTATCACGGACCACAATCCCCTTGTTTGGCTTAACCGGGTCTCGGGAGACAATGGTAGACTGCTGCGGTGGAGTTTAGCATTACAGCCATATAACTTCACCATCAGTTACCGACCCGGTAAGCAGAATGGGAATGCAGATGGGTTATCCCGGCAAACCGACGTCCTTGCTACTTCCTAGTCCGGTCATCCCCACGTTGACCCGCTAAAGGGCCAAGCCGGGTCTGCCGGAGTGTTCCACAAGGGGGGAGCCGTGTGACGAACCCTACTGCATAGACCTGTACTGCGGGTTCATCTGTTTCCATGGGATTCGTGGATTTCCTGTCCGTACGCTATTAGTTTTTCGTTTCCTAAAGTACCGAGTAAACTACCGAACATCGGCCACCCAGGAGAGGAGTGTGCGGCTCATTAACACCTTGACCACAAATTAGAACGTTGTGGTTAACCGCAAACACCTCTCCATTCCATTTCGTACGGGTGGTCGTCGTTCGTATGCCGACCACGAGGCGGCGGCCATTTTGGACACGAGGCGAATCAGCGGTGTTCGGTGCAAAACCCATGGATCTAAAAACGGACTCTTTATCTACCGAACACCGCTGGAGACGGCCGTCCCTCCTTCTATTCCCTTGGAGGCATACGAACCCTGTTCCGTTCGGGGGTTTTCTTCATCCGTATGGACTTACCCAGATAGCCGGCCCATGGAGTCATTCGTACACCGAAAGACTTATGAGAGACTTTGACTCCATGGCGATTGGACTGTGTACTTCGGATCTGAGCGCTATTCGGTAGGAATATGCCCTCAGATTCAGGCTATCTGGGGATACGTTGCACGAACACTATATCTTCGGTACTTCGGATTTTATGTATTTTATTGCATTTTGTGTGTTTGTGTTTAAAATGGCGATGGTTCCTATCCTCGGAGTTAATTAGGTTTCTCCCTAATTATCTCCGGGATAGGAAGAAATGTCTTATGGGTAAAATGGGGAGGGCTTGTGTTATAGCCACTGCGATTGGCTACTGTTTAATATATTTTACAGTCTTCCACCAGGTCCCCTAGGGGAGTGTCTACCTGGTGGAGACCTGCATAAATACTGGGCAGGTAGCCCCCATTAAACACATTCTGCTTGACCTTCAAAACGGAGCTTTGTCTCGTTTGTGGAGGGATTGACTATTGGGACAGCGTTTTCGTTTATTTCTAGCTGTGGAAGGATTTCGGATGGATTGCTGATCGGGAGTTACCGCATTCGTATGCTCCGGTCGGGAGTCTTATGATCGGTTATGCTGGAACTGCATTTCTGGAGAAAGGGGATTATCGGCTAAACGGCGGCTTCACTCTCCAGGCGGCGAGTGTCGTAACAGAGACATAACCCCTCCCTTCTACGATACGTTCTCTC
The DNA here is from genome assembly GCF_036172605.1 of Pelobates fuscus. Classification (NCBI taxonomy): domain Eukaryota; kingdom Metazoa; phylum Chordata; class Amphibia; order Anura; family Pelobatidae; genus Pelobates; species Pelobates fuscus. The sequence goes on along the minus strand of NC_086326.1, from coordinate 5,176,687 downwards.
AGCCTCAGTTAACCCCGTAGCACCCAATTGCATGGGTTCGGGGGATGGTTGCCTAGGAGCGGGTAACGCTAGTAATGCAGTACTGGGTAGAGCAGGTAACACCCGTGTATCCAGCCGTCTTTGACTACGTCTCTCTCTAATGCGGTTATCAATAAGGATTACATAGTCTATAATATCATCTAGAAGGACAGGCAGTTCCCTGGATGCTATTTCATCCAGTATGTAAGCGGCCAAACCCTCCTGAAAGGCTGTTACGAGGGCGTCGTTATTCCAAACCACTTCAGCTGCTAGAGTGCGGAATTCGATAGTATAATCCGCTACAGATCTGTTACCCTGTCGAACCCTAAGCAGAGCTTTGCCAGCAGAGGCAACCCTACCGGGTTGATCAAACGTGCGTTTGAATGCTGACAAAAAATCCGCAAAGGACATAGGAGACATATTTTCCCACATGGGGTTTGCCCATGCTAAAGCTCTCCCAGACAGGTGGTTTATCAAAAAGGCAATTTTGGATCTGTCGGTGGGATAGGAACGTGGATTCATCACCAGATGGATGTCAATTTGATTGAGGAAACCACGACACAATGCTGGGTCACCACTATAGCGCTGTGGCGGTGTCATATGGACTACATGGGCAGGAACGGGTACTGGAGTGGCAATGGGTTCGGACACAGCAGCAACCGCCTCCTGGACGGCAGGCTGCAGGTGTGCAGTACGAGCCAGTATGGTCTGCAAAGCTTGAGCAAACTGATCCATACGGTGGTCCAAGCCATCCATTCTAGCCTCCTGATTAACTAGGAGCTGTGGTATGTCAGCAGGTTCCATTATGGCCCTGTTGTAATGTCACGATCCCGGGGAACCCAACACGCTAACACACACACAGACACACACACAGAAAGTGTGCTGTACCGGTCCTTAGAGTGGCCGGGCTAAGCACACAAAGAATAGTCAGGAGACAAGCCGAGTAAGGGGAACCAGAAAACAGAATAACGAGAAACAAGCCGAGGTCAAAGGGTAGGAGAAAGTCACAAAGTCAGTATAACAAGCCAGAGGTTACGTAACCAGAAAGCACACGTTCACAATCGATACTATAAAGCAAAGACCACAACAGGGCACAGAGAGACAGGAAAGGTAAGTATTTAAATCCTAGCCTGAATCCTGATTGGCTAACCACCAATCAGTATTAACAAACACACGTGGGGGATATCTATACCCCCCACTGTGTTTGTTGCACTGTAGCTTTAACGCCGGGTCACGTGAGTGACCCCGGCGCTTAGATAATAGTGCCGGCTCCCAGCGTGCAGCGTTAGACATGCTGCCGCTGGGAGGAGGAGAGGAGGACGCGAGCGGCGTGTCAGGAGGAGAGGACGCCGCTCGCTTAACGGTAAGGGGAGAGGGGACCGCGGGCGGCGACGGACCGAGGGTGAGTGCTGCGAGAGGATTGCAGCCTCCCCTCACCGCTGCCCGCGGAGCCCTGACACAGGTAATATCACACTGTATCTAGAAAGCCACAGATAACATTACACTGTATCTAGAAAGCCACAGATAATATTACACTGTATCTAGAAAGCCACAGATAACATTACACTGTATCTAGAAAGCCACAGATAATATTACACTGTATCTAGAAAGCCACAGATAATATTACACTGTATCTAGAAAGCCACGGGTAATATCACACTCTATCTAGAAAGCCACGGGTAATATCACACTGTATCTAGAAAGCTACGGGTAATATCACACTGTATCCAGAAAGCCACAGATAATATCACACTGTATCTAGAAAGCCACAGGTAATATCACACTGTATCTAGAAAGCCACAGATAACATTACACTGTATCTAGAAAGCCACAGATAACATTACACTGTATCTAGAAAGCTACGGGTAATATCACACTGTATCTAGAAAGCCACAGATAATATCACACTGTATCTAGAAAGCTACGGGTAATATCACACTGTATCTAGAAAGCCACAGATAACATTGCAATGTATCTAGAAAACCACAGATAATATTACACTGTATCTAGAAAGCCACAGATAATATCACACTGTATCTAGAAAGCCACAGATAACATTACACTGTATCTAGAAAGCTACGGGTAATATCACACTGTATCTAGAAAGCCACAGATAATATCACTCTGTATCTAGAAAGCCACAGATAATATCACTCTGTATCTAGAAAGCCACAGATAATATTACACTGTATCTAGAAAGTCACAGATAATATCACACTGTATCTAGAAAGCTACGGGTAATATCACACTGTATCTAGAAAGCTACGGGCAATATCACACTGTATCTAGAAAGCCACAGATAATATTACACTGTATCTAGAAAGTCACAGATAATATCACACTGTATCTAGAAAGCCACAGATAATATTACACTGTATCTAGAAAGCCACAGATAACATTACACTGTATCTAGAAAGCCACAGATAATATCACACTGTATCTAGAAAGCCACAGATAACATTACACTGTATCTAGAAAGCCACAGATAATATCACACTGTATCTAGAAAGCCACGGGTAATATCACACTGTATCTAGAAAGCCACAGATAATATCACACTGTATCTAGAAAGCCACAGATAACATTACACTGTATCTAGAAAGCCACAGATAATATCACACTGTATCTAGAAAGCCACAGATAACATTACACTGTATCTAGAAAGCCACGGGTAATATCACACTGTATCTAGAAAGCCACAGATAATATTACACTGTATCTAGAAAGCCACGGGTAATATCACACTGTATCTAGAAAGCCACAGATAATATCACACTGTATCTAGAAAGCCACAGATAATATTACATTGTATCTAGAAAGCCACGGGTAATATCACACTGTATCTAGAAAGCCACAGATAATATTACACTGTATCTAGAAAGCCACATATAATATTACACTGTATCTAGAAAGCCACGGGTAATATCACACTGTATCTAGAAAGCCACAGATAATATCACACTGTATCTAGAAAGCCAGGGGTAATATCACACCGTATCTAGAAAGCCACAGATAATATTACACTGTATCTAGAAAGCCACGGGTAATATCACACTGTATCTAGAAAGCCACAGATAATATTACACTGTATCTAGAAAGCCACAGATAATATCACACTGTATCTAGAAAGCCACAGATAACATTACACTGTATCTAGAAAGCCACAGATAATATCACACTGTATCTAGAAAGCTACGGGTAATATCACACTGTATCTAGAAAGCCACAGATAATATTACACTGTATCTAGAAAGCCACATATAATATCACACTGTATCTAGAAAGCCACAGATAATATCACACTGTATCTAGAAAGCCATGGATAATATCACACTGTATCTGGAAAGCCACAGATAATATCACACTGTATCTAGAAAGCCACGGGTAATATCACACTGTATCTAGAAAGCCACAGATAACATTACACTGTATCTAGAAAGCCACAGATAATATCACACTGTATCTAGAAAGCCACAGATAACATTACACTGTATCTAGAAAGCCACAGATAATATCACACTGTATCTAGAAAGCTACGGGTAATATCCCACTGTATCTAGAAAGCCACAGATAATATCACACTGTATCTAGAAAGCCACAGATAATATTACACTGTATCTAAAAAGCCACAGATAACATTACACTGTATCTAGAAAGCCACGGGTAATATCACACTGTATCTAGAAAGCCACAGATAATATTACACTGTATCTAGAAAGCCACAGATAATATCACACTGTATCTAGAAAGCCACAGATAACATTACACTGTATCTAGAAAGCCACAGATAATATTACACTGTATCTAGAAAGCCACAGATAATATTACACTGTATCTAGAAAGCCACGGGTAATATTACACTGTATCTAGAAAGCCACAGATAATATCACACTGTATCTAGAAAGCTACGGGTAATATCACACTGTATCTAGAAAGCCACAGATAATATTACACTGTATCTAGAAAGCCACAGATAATATCACACTGTATCTAGAAAGCCACAGATAATAATACACTGTATCTAGAAAGCCACAGATAATATTACACTGTATCTAGAAAGCCACAGATAATATCACACTGTATCTAGAAAGCCATGGATAATATCACACTGTATATGGAAAGCCACAGATAATATCACACTGTATCTAGAAAGCCACAGATAATATCACACTGTATCTAGAAAGCCACGGGTAATATCACACTGTATCTAGAAAGCCACAGATAATATTACACTGTATCTAGAAAGCCACGGGTAATATCACACTGTATCTAGAAAGCCACAGATAACATTACACTGTATCTAGAAAGCCACAGATAATATCACACTGTATCTAGAAAGCCACAGATGACATACCACTGTATCTAGAAAGCCACAGATAATATCACACTGTATCTAGAAAGCCACAGATAACATTACACTGTATCTAGAAAGCCACAGATAATATCACACTGTATCTAGAAAGCCACAGATAACATTACACTGTATCTAGAAAGCTACGGGTAATATCACACTGTATCTAGAAAGCCACAAATAATATCACACTCTATCTAGAAAGCTACGGGTAATATCACACTGTATCTAGAAAGCCACAGATAATATTACACTGTATCTAGAAAACCACAGATAATATCACACTGTATCTAGAAAACCACAGATAATATCACACTGTATCTAGAAAGCCATGGATAATATCACACTGTGAAAGCCATGGATAATATCACACTGTATCTAGAAAGCCACGGGTAATATCACACTCTATCTAGAAAGCCACGGGTAATATCACACTGTATCTAGAAAGCTACGGGTAATATCACACTGTATCCAGAAAGCCACAGATAATATCACACTGTATCTAGAAAGCCACAGGTAATATCACACTGTATCTAGAAAGCCACAGATAACATTACACTGTATCTAGAAAGCCACAGATAACATTACACTGTATCTAGAAAGCTACGGGTAATATCACACTGTATCTAGAAAGCCACAGATAATATCACACTGTATCTAGAAAGCTACGGGTAATATCACACTGTATCTAGAAAGCCACAGATAACATTGCAATGTATCTAGAAAACCACAGATAATATTACACTGTATCTAGAAAGCCACAGATAATATCACACTGTATCTAGAAAGCCACAGATAACATTACACTGTATCTAGAAAGCTACGGGTAATATCACACTGTATCTAGAAAGCCACAGATAATATCACTCTGTATCTAGAAAGCCACAGATAATATCACTCTGTATCTAGAAAGCCACAGATAATATTACACTGTATCTAGAAAGTCACAGATAATATCACACTGTATCTAGAAAGCTACGGGTAATATCACACTGTATCTAGAAAGCTACGGGCAATATCACACTGTATCTAGAAAGCCACAGATAATATTACACTGTATCTAGAAAGCCACAGATAATATCACACTGTATCTAGAAAGCTACGGGTATTATCACACTGTATCTAGAAAGCCACAGATAATATCACACTGTATCTAGAAAGCCACAGGTAATATCACACTGTATCTAGAAAGCCACAGATAACATTACACTGTATCTAGAAAGCCACAGATAATATCACACTGTATCTAGAAAGCCACAGATAACATTACACTGTATCTAGAAAGCCACAGATAATATCACACTGTATCTAGAAAGCCACAGATAACATCACACTGTATCTAGAAAGCCACAGATAATATCACACTGTATCTAGAAAGCCACAGATAATATCACACTGTATCTAGAAAGCCACAGATAATATCACTCTGTATCTAGAAAGCCACAGATAATATCACACTGTATCTAGAAAGCCACAGATAATATCACACTGTATCTAGAAAGCTACGGGTAATATCACACTGTATCTAGAAATCCACAGATAATATTACACTGTATCTAGAAAGCCACAGATAATATTACACTGTATCTAGAAAGCCACAGATAACATTACACTGTATCTAGAAAGCCACAGATAATATCACACTGTATCTAGAAAGCCACAGATAACATTACACTGTATCTAGAAAGCCACAGATAATATTACACTGTATCTAGAAAGTCACAGATAATATCACACTGTATCTAGAAAGCCACAGATAATATTACACTGTATCTAGAAAGCCACAGATAACATTACACTGTATCTAGAAAGCCACAGATAATATCACACTGTATCTAGAAAGCCACAGATAACATTACACTGTATCTAGAAAGCCACAGATAATATCACACTGTATCTAGAAAGCCACGGGTAATATCACACTGTATCTAGAAAGCCACAGATAATATCACACTGTATCTAGAAAGCCACAGATAACATTACACTGTATCTAGAAAGCCACAGATAATATCACACTGTATCTAGAAAGCCACAGATAACATTACACTGTATCTAGAAAGCCACGGGTAATATCACACTGTATCTAGAAAGCCACAGATAATATTACACTGTATCTAGAAAGCCACGGGTAATATCACACTGTATCTATTAAGCCACAGATAATATCACACTGTATCTAGAAAGCCACAGATAATATTACATTGTATCTAGAAAGCCACGGGTAATATCACACTGTATCTAGAAAGCCACAGATAATATTACACTGTATCTAGAAAGCCACAGATAATATTACACTGTATCTAGAAAGCCACGGGTAATATCACACTGTATCTAGAAAGCCACAGATAATATCACACTGTATCTAGAAAGCCAGGGGTAATATCACACCGTATCTAGAAAGCCACAGATAATATTACACTGTATCTAGAAAGCCACGGGTAATATCACACTGTATCTAGAAAGCCACAGATAATATTACACTGTATCTAGAAAGCCACAGATAATATCACACTGTATCTAGAAAGCCACAGATAACATTACACTGTATCTAGAAAGCCACAGATAATATCACACTGTATCTAGAAAGCTACGGGTAATATCACACTGTATCTAGAAAGCCACAGATAATATTACACTGTATCTAGAAAGCCACAGATAATATCACACTGTATCTAGAAAGCCACAGATAATATCACACTGTATCTAGAAAGCCATGGATAATATCACACTGTATCTGGAAAGCCACAGATAATATCACACTGTATCTAGAAAGCCACGGGTAATATCACACTGTATCTAGAAAGCCACAGATAACATTACACTGTATCTAGAAAGCCACAGATAATATCACACTGTATCTAGAAAGCCACAGATAACATTACACTGTATCTAGAAAGCCACAGATAATATCACACTGTATCTAGAAAGCTACGGGTAATATCCCACTGTATCTAGAAAGCCACAGATAATATCACACTGTATCTAGAAAGCCACAGATAATATTACACTGTATCTAAAAAGCCACAGATAATATCACACTGTATCTAGAAAGCCACAGATAACATTACACTGTATCTAGAAAGCCACAGATAATATTACACTGTATCTAGAAAGCCACAGATAATATTACACTGTATCTAGAAAGCCACAGATAATATTACACTGTATCTAGAAAGCCACGGGTAATATTACACTGTATCTAGAAAGCCACAGATAATATCACACTGTATCTAGAAAGCTACGGGTAATATCACACTGTATCTAGAAAGCCACAGATAATATTACACTGTATCTAGAAAGCCACAGATAATATCACACTGTATCTAGAAAGCCACCGATAATAATACACTGTATCTAGAAAGCCACAGATAATATTACACTGTATCTAGAAAGCCACAGATAATATCACACTGTATCTAGAAAGCCATGGATAATATCACACTGTATATGGAAAGCCACAGATAATATCACACTGTATCTAGAAAGCCACAGATAATATCACACTGTATCTAGAAAGCCACGGGTAATATCACACTGTATCTAGAAAGCCACAGATAATATTACACTGTATCTAGAAAGCCACGGGTAATATCACACTGTATCTAGAAAGCAACAGATAACATTACACTGTATCTAGAAAGCCACAGATAATATCACACTGTATCTAGAAAGCCACAGATGACATTACACTGTATCTAGAAAGCCACAGATAATATCACACTGTATCTAGAAAGCCACAGATAACATTACACTGTATCTAGAAAGCCACAGATAATATCACACTGTATCTAGAAAGCCACAGATAACATTACACTGTATCTAGAAAGCTACGGGTAATATCACACTGTATCTAGAAAGCCACAAATAATATCACACTGTATCTAGAAAGCTACGGGTAATATCACACTGTATCTAGAAAGCCACAGATAATATTACACTGTATCTAGAAAACCACAGATAATATCACACTGTATCTAGAAAACCACAGATAATATCACACTGTATCTAGAAAGCCATGGATAATATCACACTGTGAAAGCCATGGATAATATCACACTGTATCTAGAAAGCCACGGGTAATATCACACTGTATCTAGAAAGCCACAGATAATATCACACTGTATCTAGAAAGCCACAGATAATATCACACTGTATCTAGAAAGCCACAGATAATATCACACTGTATCTAGAAAGCCATGGATAATATCACACTGTATCTTGAAAGCCACAGATAATATCACACTGTATCTAGAAAGCCATGGATAATATCACACTGTATCTGGAAAGCCACAGATAATATCACACTGTATCTAGAAAGCAACGGGTAATATCACACTGTATCTAGAAAGCCACAGATAATATTACACTGTATCTAGAAAGCCACGGGTAATATCACACGGTATCTAGAAAGCCACAGATAACATTACACTGTATCTAGAAAGCCACAGATAATATCACACTGTATCTAGAAAGCCACAGATAATATCACACTGTATCTAGAAAGCCACAGATAACATTAGACTGTAACTAGAAAGCCACAGATAATATCACACTGTATCTAGAAAGCCACAGATAAGATTACACTGTATCTAGAAAGCCACAGATAACATTACACTGTATCTAGAAAGCCACGGGTAATATCACACTGTATCTAGAAAGCCACGGGTAATATCACACTGTATCTAGAAAGCCACAGATAATATTACACTGTATCTAGAAAGCCACGGGTAATATCACACTGTATCTAGAAAGCCACGGGTAATATCACACTGTATCTAGAAAGCCACAGATAACATTACACTGTATCTAGAAAGCCACAGATAATATCACACTGTATCTAGAAAGCCACAGATAATATCACACTGTATCTAGAAAGCCACAGATAATATCACACTGTATCTAGAAAGCCACAGATAACATTACACTGTATCTAGAAAGCCACAGATAATATCACACTGTATCTAGAAAGCCACAGATAACATTACACTGTATCTAGAAAGCCACAGATAACATTACACTGTATCTAGAAAGCCACAGATAATATCACACTGTATCTAGAAAGCCACAGATAACATTACACTGTATCTAGAAAGCCACAGATAATATCACACTGTATCTAGAAAGCCACAGATAATATTACACTGTATCTAGAAAGCTACGGGTAATATCACACTGTATCTAGAAAGCCACAGATAACATTACACTGTATCTAGAAAGCCACAGATAATATCACACTGTATCTAGAAAGCCACAGATAACATTACACTGTATCTAGAAAGCCACAGATAATATCACACTGTATCTAGAAAGCCACAGATAACATTACACTGTATCTAGAAAGCTACGGGTAATATCACACTGTATCTAGAAAGCCACAAATAATATCACACTGTATCTAGAAAGCTACAGATAATATTACACTGTATCTAGAAAGCCACAGATAATATTACACTGTATCTAGAAAGCCACAGATAATATCACACTGTATCTAATAAGCCACAGATAATATCACACTGTATCTAGAAAGCCACAGATAATATCACACTGTATCTAGAAAGCCACAGATAACATCACACTGTATCTAGAAAGCCACAGATAACATTACACTGTATCTAGAAAGCCACGGGTAATATCACACTGTATCTAGAAAGCCACAGATAATATCACACTGTATCTAGAAAGCCACAGATAATATTACACTGTATCTAGAAAGCCACGGGTAATATCACACTGTATCTAGAAAGCCACAGATAACATTACACTGTATCTAGAAAGCCACAGATAATATCACACTGTATCTAGAAAGCCACAGATAATATATCACTGTATCTAGAAAGCCACAGATAATATCACACTGTATCTAGAAAGCCACAGATAACATTACACTGTATCTAGAAAGCCACAGATAATATCACACTGTATCTAGAAAGCCACAGATAACATTACACTGTATCTAGAAAGCCACAGATAACATTACACTGTATCTAGAAAGCCACAGATAATATCACACTGTATCTAGAAAGCCATAGATAACATTACACTGTATCTAGAAAGCCACAGATAATATCACATTGTATCTAGAAAGCCACAGATAATATTACACTGTATCTAGAAAGCCACAGATAATATCACACTGTATCTAGAAAGCCACAGATAATATCACACTGTATCTAGAAAGCCACAGATAATATTACACTGTATCTAGAAAGCCATAGATAATATTACACTGTATCTAGAAAGCCACAGATAATATCACACTGCATCTAGAAAGCCATGGATAATATCACACTGTGTCTAGAAAGCCACAGATAATATCACACTGTATCTAGAAAGCCACGGGTAATATCACACTGTATCTAGAAAGCCACAGGTAATATCACACTGTATCTAGAAAGCCACGGGTAATATCACACTGTATCTAGAAAGCCACAGATAATATCACACTGTATCTAGAAAGGCACAGATAATATCCCACTGTATCTAGAAAGCCATGGATAATATCACACTGTGTCTAGAAAACCACAGATAATATCACACTGTATCTAGAAAGCCACAGATAATATTACACTGTATCTAGAAAGCCATGGATAATATCACACTGTGTCTAGAAAGCCACAGATAATATCACACTGTATCTAGAAAGCCACAGATAATATCACACTGTGTCTAGAAAGCCATGGATAATATCACACTGTATCTAGAAAGCCACAGGTAATATCACACTGTATCTAGAAAGCCACAGGTAATATCACACTGTATCTAGAAAGCCACAGATAATATTACTCTGTATCTAGAAAGCCACAGATAATATCACACTGTATCTAGAAAGCTATGGGTAATATCACACTGTATCTAGAAAGCCATGGGTAATATCACACTGTATCTAGAAAGCCACAGATAACATTACACTGTATCTAGAAAGCCACGGGTAATATCACACTGTATCTAGAAAGCTACGGGTAATATCACACTGTATCTAGAAAGCCACAGATAATATCACACTGTATCTAGAAAGCCACGGGTAATATCACACTGTATCTAGAAAGCCACAGATAATATCACACTGTATCTAGAAAGCCACAGATAACATTACACTGTATCTAGAAAGCCACAGATAATATCACACTGTATTTAGAAAGCTACGGGTAATATCACACTGTATCTAGAAAGCCACAGATAATATCACACTGTATCTAGAAAGCTACGGGTAATATCACACTGTATCTAGAAAGCCACAGATAATATCACACTGTATCTAGAAAGCTATGGGTAATATCACACTGTATCTAGAAAGCCATGGGTAATATCACACTGTATCTAGAAAGCCACAGATAACATTACACTGTATCTAGAAAGCCACGGGTAATATCACACTGTATCTAGAAAGCTACGGGTAATATCACACTGTATCTAGAAAGCCACAGATAATATCACACTGTATCTAGAAAGCCACGGGTAATATCACACTGTATCTAGAAAGCCACAGATAATATCACACTGTATCTAGAAAGCCACAGATAATATCACACTGTATCTAGAAAGCCACAGGTAATATCACACTGTATCTAGAAAGCCACGGGTAATATCACACTGTATCTAGAAAGCCACAGATAATATCACACTGTATCTAGAAAGCCACGGGTAATATCACACTGTATCTAGAAAGCCACAGATAATATCACACTGTATCTAGAAAGCCACAGATAACATTACACTGTATCTAGAAAGCCACAGATAATATCACACTGTATTTAGAAAGCTACGGGTAATATCACACTGTATCTAGAAAGCCACAGATAATATCACACTGTATCTAGAAAGCTACGGGTAATATCACACTGTATCTAGAAAGCCACAGATAATATCACACTGTATCTAGAAAGCCACAGATAATATCACACTGTATCTAGAAAGCCACATATAATATCACACTGTATCTAGAAAGCCACAGATAATATTACACTGTATCTAGAAAGCCACAGATAACATTACACTGTATCCAGAAAGCCACAGGTAATATCACACTGTATCTAGAAAGCCACAGGTAATATCACACTGTATCTAGAAAGCCACAGATAATATCACACTGTATCTAGAAAGCCACAGGTAATATCACACTGTATCTAGAAAGCCACGGGTAATATCACACTGTATCTAGAAAGCCACAGATAATATTACACTGTATCTAGAAAGCCACAGGTAATATCACACTGTATCTAGAAAGCCACAGGTAATATCACACTGTATCTAGAAAGCCACAGGTAATATCACACTGTATCTAGAAAGCCACAGATAATATCACACTGTATCTAGAAAGCCACAGATAATATCACACTGTATCTAGAAAGCCACAGATAATATTACACTGTATCTAGAAAGCCACAGATAAAATTACACTGTATCCAGAAAGCCACAGGTAATATCACACTGTATCTAGAAAGCCACAGGTAATATCACACTGTATCTAGAAAGCCACAGGTAATATCACACTGTATCTAGAAAGCCACAGATAATATCACACTGTATCTAGAAAGCCACAGGTAATATCACACTGTATCTAGAAAGCCACAGATAATATTACACTGTATCTAGAAAGCCACAGATAAAATTACACTGTATCCAGAAAGCCACAGGTAATATCACACTGTATCTAGAAAGCCACAGGTAATATCACACTGTATCTAGAAAGCCACAGGTAATATCACACTGTATCTAGAAAGCCACAGATAATATCACACTGTATCTAGAAAGCCACAGGTAATATCACACTGTATCTAGAAAGCCACAGATAATATCACACTGTATCTAGAAAGCCACAGATAATATTACACTGTATCTAGAAAGCCACAGATAAAATTACACTGTATCCAGAAAGCCACAGGTAATATCACACTGTATCTAGAAAGCCACAGGTAATATCAAACTGTATCTAGAAAGCCACAGGTAATATCACACTGTATCTAGAAAGCAACAGGTAATATCACACTGTATCTAGAAAGCCACAGGTAATATCACACTGTATCTAGAAAGCCACAGGTAATATCACACTGTATCTAGAAAGCCACAGATAATATTACACTGTATCTAGAAAGCCACAGGTAATATCACACTGTATCTAGAAAGCCACAGATAATATCACACTGTATCTAGAAAGCCACAGGTAATATCACACTGTATCTAGAAAGCCACAGGTAATATCACACTGTATCTAGAAAGCCACAGATAATATCACACTGTATCTAGAAAGCCACAGGTAATATCACACTGTATCTAGAAAGCCACAGATAATATTACACTGTATCTAGAAAGCCACAGATAATATCACACTGTATCTAGAAAGCCACGGGTAATATCACACTGTATCTAGAAAGCCACAGGTAATATCACACTGTATCTAGAAAGCCACAGATAATATCACACTGTATCTAGAAAGCCACGGGTAATATCACACTGTATCTAGAAAGCCACAGATAATATCACACTGTGTCTAGAAAGCCATGGATAATATCACACTGTATCTAGAAAGCCACAGGTAATATCACACCGTATCTAGAAAGCCACAGGTAATATTACACTGTATCTAGAAAGCCACAGATAATATTACACTGTATCTAGAAAGCCACAGATAATATCACACTGTATCTAGAAAGCTATGGGTAATATCACACTGTATCTAGAAAGCCATGGGTAATATCACACTGTATCTAGAAAGCCACAGATAACATTACACTGTATCTAGAAAGCCACGGGTAATATCACACTGTATCTAGAAAGCTACGGGTAATATCACACTGTATCTAGAAAGCCACAGATAATATCACACTGTATCTAGAAAGCCACGGGTAATATCACACTGTATCTAGAAAGCCACAGATAATATCACACTGTATCTAGAAAGCCACAGATAACATTACACTGTATCTAGAAAGCCACAGATAATATCACACTGTATTTAGAAAGCTACGGGTAATATCACACTGTATCTAGAAAGCCACAGATAATATCACACTGTATCTAGAAAGCTACGGGTAATATCACACTGTATCTAGAAAGCCACAGATAATATCACACTGTATCTAGAAAGCCACAGATAATATCACACTGTATCTAGAAAGCCACAGATAATATCACACTGTATCTAGAAAGCCACAGATAATATTACACTGTATCTAGAAAGCCACAGATAACATTACACTGTATCCAGAAAGCCACAGGTAATATCACACTGTATCTAGAAAGCCACAGGTAATATCACACTGTATCTAGAAAGCCACAGATAATATCACACTGTATCTAGAAAGCCACAGGTAATATCACACTGTATCTAGAAAGCCACGGGTAATATCACACTGTATCTAGAAAGCCACAGATAATATTACACTGTATCTAGAAAGCCACAGGTAATATCACACTGTATCTAGAAAGCCACAGGTAATATCACACTGTATCTAGAAAGCCACAGGTAATATCACACTGTATCTAGAAAGCCACAGGTAATATCACACTGTATCTAGAAAGCCACGGGTAATATCACACTGTATCTAGAAAGCTACAGATAATATTACACTGTATCTAGAAAGCCACAGGTAATATCACACTGTATCTAGAAAGCCACAGATAATATCACACTGTATCTAGAAAGCCACAGGTAATATCACACTGTATCTAGAAAGCCACAGGTAATATCACACTGTATCTAGAAAGCCACAGATAATATCACACTGTATCTAGAAAGCCACAGGTAATATCACACTGTATCTAGAAAGCCACAGGTAATATCACACTGTATCTAGAAAGCCACAGATAATATCACACTGTATCTAGAAAGCCACAGGTAATATCACACTGTATCTAGAAAGCCACAGATAATATTACACTGTATCTAGAAAGCCACAGATAATATCACACTGTATCTAGAAAGCCATGGGTAATATCACACTGTATCTAGAAAGCCACAGGTAATATCACACTGTATCTAGAAAGCCACAGATAATATCACACTGTATCTAGAAAGCCACGGGTAATATCACACTGTATCTAGAAAGCCACAGGTAATATCACACTGTATCTAGAAAGCCACAGATAATATCACACTGTATCTAGAAAGCCACAGGTAATATCACACTGTATCTAGAAAGCCACAGATAATATTACACTGTATCTAGAAAGCCACAGATAATATCACACTGTATCTAGAAAGCCACAGATAATATCACACTGTATCTAGAAAGCCACAGATAATATCACACTGTATCTGGAAAGCCACAGATAATATCACACTGTATCTAGAAAGCCACAGGTAATATCACACTGTATCTAGAAAGCCACAGATAATATTACACTGTATCTAGAAAGCCACAGATAATATCACACTGTATCTAGAAAGCCACAGGTAATATCACACTGTATCTAGAAAGCCACAGATAATATCACACTGTATCTGGAAAGCCTTCAAACACGAACTAGGAAGCCCAGTACTGCAACTGAAGTACAGCAAACATAGCCCTCTGATATTTCTTTATTTCAAGCTATTTTTCTGATATTTCTTTATTTAAAGCTATGTAAGAAATGTGCATATGAGGGGTGAACTCCTTATACAATCATAAGAGGAAACAGCTTTAAACAACAAGAATTACTGTAGACTGATTGTTTAACCAGCAAGGTCAGTGTGCTCAATGTCAGACACACAGTCTGCGTTACATGCAGAGCTTCAAGTATGTAAAATATCCAGAGCCACAAATAAAACTGCAGCAAAAAGAGACAGAAAAGCAGATTAATTCAGTCATTATATGACTGGCTGCCTGAATGCTCCGGATTCAGGAAATAGGAACTTCTTGCCAGTTAACAACCAAAGCACCAATTTAGTTTATGGTAAATGTTGGTCAAATGTTCTATTGGGATTTTTTTTTTTTTACTATTATTTTCAATATTTTTAACGATAAAGTCAATCTTTTTCTCTTAAATTACAAAACTGAATGAAATTTGCGCAGTGACTGGATTTCAATGTACCAGAGGATCACGGGTGAAACAATTCCAACTTGAATTTTCATGTCAAATTAGAGAAATTCTCCAAACTATGTTTTCATAATTACATTTGAATTCCCTCAGTTCTCACATATAGCGGTAAATGGGCGGAAAACAGATCAAATTTTCCCTCTTCTCTTCCCCTGAATATATTATTGCTGCCAGAATAGACAAGTGCCAGGTCAATGTTTGCCTGATAAATTAAATTAAATTAAAGAGGGTTCCTCACATAATTATCTCTCAGGCACAGAGGATCTTGGGATTGAAACCCTTATTGCATTGTGTTGGAGACCCCTACTCTGTGCATAAAATCCACGTGTGAGCAAATAACTCCCAGAGCTATGTGTCGTCTAGTTACTGGGAGGGGAAAGGTCTATGATCACTGCTTAGCACCTTGTTCCAGCTGTGGAGGATTCAGTGGGGAAAGTCCTGGGAAGGACTAGAGGTCCCAGGACTGCGTGCCATCCAGTCCCTGGGATGGAATAAAGCTAGTCTCCTCTCCTGATCAAGCTAGGAAATGGTCCTTGGCGGAGGTACCCAGCCGGGGTACAAGGAGCTCCGCTACACTCACTATTTAGTAGATATACTCTCAATGAAAACTTGCATGCGTCTATTAATGTATTTTTTCATTGGGGGTATATATATATATATATATATATATATATATATATATATATATATAGCAAAACAAGTTGTACAGCTGCAGTTCTCTTGTCTGCTGCCTTTGCAAGCCCTCCCCTTCTAACCCTGCCCAGACTTTCTGTGGCTGTCCAATCACAGACTTCCCAATGCAGCTCAGTGAGAAGTCTTTGCCAGGCAGGTGCTCTGGGCAATTGCATTCAGTGCAAATAAGCTCACCAAACCAGGAAGTAGCAGGACCGACTGTCTGCTTGAAAAGCCACGGGGTGTAACCAAGTTAATTTATAAAAGTGTCAATTTCTATTAAAATCTGCACTATTTCCAAAATGAAAAAAAGTACACACTCTTCACATATAAAGCTTTTCAGCAAGCTAAAGTGCTGTAAGTGTTGGGAGTATGCCTTTAAGTGCAGTAGTACCATATAGACTGTATATGGTACTTTAGGTAGTAGTGGATATATACCAAAGACAAAAAATAATTAGACAAATAATAGTGTCGTATGTTACAACAATAAATAATTTATAACTCTATGACTCGCTCACACTTTTTAGAGCCGCTAAGAGCTGTGTTCAGCGTAGACAGTACATTCCTCTCTCTGTAGATAGTGGTCAGCCGCAGTAATAGTGCTCCAATAATAAGACAATATGTGGAGCTATAAGTGAGAGAATTCCAATGGTTACAGCAAGTAAAACTCTAAGTATCAAGGTAACAGGTAAGTATCCTATTTACATAGGGCAGAGCACCTACCTGCCTGGTGCTGTTGAGCTCTGTTGGGATAATCCCCATTGAAGATATATGGAACCAGGAAGCCAAATAAATGAATGAATAAAGCAAAATCAAGTAAAAAACATAAACAAAATAAAATATAGAATCCAACTGGTATTAAAGGAGTATAACTTTATTGAAAGCAGTAAAACGAAAACAGTAAACAAAGAAAACAATAATAATATTAGCAACAAAATCCAAAAGGGCTTTATTACCACGCTTTAAGGGTTTCATCAGAAATGAATGTTTGCCTATATTCAAGGGGCACATTCTGACAGCCAAATCTCCCACCGCCTTCCAGGATGAGATGACAAGAGTTGCTGCAATTAAAACTTTTATTGAAAACAAAACAACTTTTTGTAGATCCCCAATGTATTGCGTAGTGAGGGCCGTCAAATATCTGGATATCATAGAGTGTTGCTTCTAAAACAGGATTGTCTCGACGGAGTTCCTGTGTGTGCAATATGCAGGAAAACTGGCAACTGAAAAAAATACAAGGGTTTTAAAAAAAAAAAAACGCTGAGACGGCAAATCTGCCCATGGCCAAAGGCCAAATGAATTTTTTTATTTTTTTAAATTAAGATTTCTTTCGATTTTTTTTTTTTTTTTTTAAAGTTGGACAGGTAATTAGAGGCTGGAATGGAAAAGGATCCCAAAGAGTTCAAGATATGACAAGTCCCATTCAACAAAACACCTGGGCAGTCAGGAGAACATGGCCATGACAACCTTTCCTTTCAAAGGCAATTGTAGCTGTCACTTTGGTACTCGTCACTTGTAGCATCTGGGGCCCCGGAGCTGACACTAGAGCCCTAATTAAGTAGAAACTGACCTGCCCAGAGGTCCGGCAAACCATTAAACATCATTAGTTAAAACATTTTCTCCCCCTAGCCCAAGTGTGAACCCAGCTGAAAAGCCCAAGGATGTGTGTGGCTTCTTACCCCCTCCCCTCTCCTCCCCCATGAATGGGGCACTTGTTACCCCCTAGGCAGATTCTCCAAGGAAACTGACCGCCCGTCCATAGAACATTTCTTTTTGTATTAACACAAGAATTGGAGACAATATGGAGAGTGTGCGTCCAGGAATCGCAGCCATAACAGATACAAACAAAAACATCACACAGTCAGCACTGCACAAGGACCTGGGACATCATTAACCGTTTGGACTACAATAAAGATTGGAAATGAAATAACCCAGCTTCCTTGTCCCGGGTGCTCCATGGGTTAATGATCCACCTCTCGTTTATGCTACAAAAAATGCGATAATTTGCACCTTTGCTTTTATTTATTTATTTTACATTTTTTTGTAAATTACTTTATTGGGAACAATATATGTTGAGTAGTATTTATACATTTGTTATTTAAAAAAATAAAATAAAAATACAAATAAAATACAAGTTATCTGTTTGGGGTAATTTGGGTGCAAATTAATATACAATTTGCTAATTTGATGAAAGTTGAGTCTGCAGAAAATAAAGAACTCTGTATCCAAATACTCCTCCTGCTTCTTATTTTGGGGTTCTGATTTGTGGATTTTAATTCATTGCATGTCTGGATCTACTGCTGCAGCTGCTGGCAAGATACTAAATAAATCTTTAACTTGGAAAAAAAAATGAGCAACCGGAATGAAATCTCCAAGCCAGCTATGCCTCAAGTTCTGTTTTGGCATTTAATTTGAAATTTACATGGAATTCCCAGCAATTCTTCCTTTGGTAAACAAGCCCATCAACGGGAAAAATCTGAATGACTTCTCTGCTGTCACCCTATGTGTTGGGAATGAGGGGGGCAGGGAAATATCTCAATATAGCTGAGCTCCCCTACTTACTGTCTGGTGTCTGGTGGGTGGTAAAAAGCAAATCAAATCAAGTGGGGATCCCCCTGTTACCCTGTTGCTGGAGAATAGCCCCGTCTACCCTCACATCCTGGCCAGCAGTGCCATCAGTTATTGAACACCAGGGCCCGTGGGCTATAGGCCAACCAGGAGGGAGTCTATGATGTCGCTATAGTCAATGGCTACCAGTAGTATTTCTTCAGACTGTGGGATTTATCAATATGAGGTCCGCGTGGGTCGTCTACCAAGATATCTAAACAAACTAATTAGTATAGAGCTGGAAATTGACTTGGATCTGTCAGTACATCTACTTGTCCATATACCATCTGTCTGTCAGTCCATCCATCTATCAATCCATAGAAATGGCTACAGATATACACATCAATATCTTTAAAGTCACTATGATGTTAAGATTAAGATTTACTGATGGTTCAAGTCAACACTGACATTTTGTATTTCACTAACATTACTGCGTTAAGCAAAGAAAATCCCACTTAAATCGAATAAAGTTATTTTCAGACTGAGATAAATACCATACTTTTCTGTTTTACAATTTATATTATTACATGTACAATGTACAATTTATCCATCTTCAGCACACAACCAAGGTCCACAAGAAGCTGCACAAATAGGCAAAAGAAGACCCCATACCGCGATTTTGTTGGATTCATGGGATTTTAGTGGACACTTTTTTTATAACAAACATTGAGGTGGATTGGATGGCGAAATGCTAATTAAACATCGGGGGCTTTTAAGCTGAATAACCTCCAATATTAAGAAAGAAAAAAGATAAAACATATAGATCAGCCCAGTAAATGGGTGGTAATTCTGTGCCGATGTACAGCCTCCATTGACCCCTTCTCAGTCACATGTCAAGGCCCCAGTACAGTTTATTCCTGCCTCTTCTCTCCAGCTGAGCAATGCATTGAAAAGCTCTTACACCCTGCATGGGTTTTTGTCCAATTTCGGCTGGTGCCCCTACATGGTTACAATGACTGTGAAGGAGGTTAGACTTGTCAACAGCTAAGAGAGAGCTCCACCATTGTCTTAAAACGCCTGTCCCATTGTCACCCTCGTACGTCCCTCTAATGAGACAAACCCTTTCTTGATACTCTTCTTTCTGTCCACTCAAATTTGCCCAAACTCTCTCTCCCCTCTCCCCCCTCTAAAGGGTTATTGTGATGATTTGGCTAATTTCCCTCGATTGCTCCAGTGATCAGATAGTAATTGCCTTGTTCGGCAAGCAGTTTCCCGGCTGAAAATGTCACAGCAATTGAAAACCTCTTAATAGTTTTTTTCTTGTTCTTCTTTTTATCAAAGGGTAAAAAAGTATTTGAAAGCAGGTCTCACAGGGGTCCTTTTTTATTTTCTGTTCAGTTACTTACTGTACGTCTCAACATTAACAATCACGAGAGACGGACGGTGAAATGAAATGGCTTTGTATTGAGAGCAACATGTGATTGTATATATTTAATACCCGCCATTAAAGCCAAACATTCCATTCAAATACCTCGACAAGGTTTCAATGATTCTCATTCCCCCCTAATATGGTCTAACTTATTAAAAGAAAACTTTCATTTCTTTTCAATTTGCTCCCAAATAATGTTTGATGGATATTAACACATTTCAGCTGGTGTTAAATTTCACACACATTAATAGAAAACTGAAAACTGACCATTTTTATTTTGTTTATTGACGTCTGAAGTAATTGAATTTTTGTTGCTAAAACCTTCTGAATTTCACGTGCCAAACCTTGAGTTTACGGGGTAACCCGCCCTTGTACTATCCCCTCTCTCGTCAGAAAAGAAAAGAAAGTTTAATGCAGCTGGTGCCGTCTTCTGCCGCCCCAGCTCGGCTGTGCAAGGCCTTACTCCAAAAAGGAAGGACAAAGAACTTTTAGGCGGAGGTGGTAATCAGACGGCATGTCTCCTGGCTCATTCCCATTAATTAGGGCTACCCTTTTGTATGTTTCTTTTTGATTCTGTATTGTACGGCCCTGTTACAGTGCTGCTGCCCACCCCATGGGCTCCCAACTATGGGTTAATAAATTAAATCTACACCGGAGCTTTAAACAAAAAAATACCACGTTCTGAAATAAGGGAAAGCAAGTAAGGCAGTCACCACGGAAACCAGCAGGCGCATTCCATTGGTGACCCCTCCCCTTTTACATATTTGCTAAACTTTTCAGAGCACGAGACCGTCATACATTGCATCCATTATGTCTATCGCTAGAGTGGCAAAGGATTCTTTGTGATTATTGTCATTTTTTTAAGCCGAAAGATAAAATTGCATTTCTAAGTAGACTAATCACAGGACACGAAGAGGCGCCACCAATCAGGAGCTTGAATTTTAGTGTATGGAGTCTGGAAATATCTCATCCTGCCCAGCACAGAATACGCCTCTATTTAACTCATCACACAATACATGGTGTGAGTTATAACGCGGTACGCTCTGCGTACCATCAACCTTGTAATCGTGGCCGTTTAATCTGCCAACATTACGGCAACAGAATAGCTAACAAAGAAATAGTTGTATTTTTTGTTGACCCTTTGGGTGTGTTGTTTTGACCTCTATTCTGTGTATGTGTGTTTTGTTTCTGTCTTTGTCTGCCCATTCTCTACCTCCTCCCCTCTCCCAGGGTGACATGTGTGACATACATGCAGGTTACCCATACATGTGTATGGACGTGTTAACACGTGAATTGTCCCAATTCTTTCCATTCACTCAGTAATTCTGTATGTGCAAATGGCTCCCATTCATACAAGTGTAACCTTATCTGACAAGGCGGAAGTGATGTCAGAGGAGCAGGGGGAGGAGTCAATGCAAGAGATATTTTTTTTTCTCCAAATGTCGGCTTACTTATTCCAATATTCTCCACATATTGTTTGCTGATTAATAAAGTGCATAGATTATCATCCTAATAGAGACCGACCCAGACTCTTGTATTACGCCAGCCACACCCACTTGTACTAGCAGTGTAAACAAAATGGCAGCCAGCGTTAAGTGGAGTGGTTTTATAGATATCTACTTTCTACTTAACAGAGCCATTTACATGGTTTGTTTTTACCGGGATGAAATCGTTATAAAGCTTTAGAAGCAGAACGTCGACAATCCCTCTTGAAATGTTGCATTAATAGAATTACTTTTTCTATCTCCAGTACTTCACACGCAGCGTTTTCATACAGTAAGAAAGATTGATTGATTGCTCACTTGAGATAACGACATGAACTCTCTCAGCTGATGCTGGCTGTCATTAGCTCTAATTTGGAGATTTTATTGTTAAAAACTGGAAGATTGTCAACAGAAAAATAATGATGTAATTGTGATTAAAGCACAATATGACATGTGTCGGTTTATAGGGAATGCTCTCTATATTGATAGCCACATGGCTAGCTGTGCATACGGATACGTAGCCACACCAATGTTGGTTTTATTACTGTGGAGCTCTGTGATGCACTCATACACACTGACAAACAGAATATATTTCCTTGAAACAAGAGAAATATATATAGGTGGATTGGCGCTATCAATAAAGAAGAACAAAGCAACATACACACTGCATATTTCTGTGAGTTTCATTACTGTGGAGCTCTGTGATACACTCATACACACTGCATATTATGTGAGTTTTATTACTGTGGAGCTCTGTGATGCACTCATACACACTGCATATTTCTGTGAGTTTCATTACTGTGGAGCTCTGTGATACACTCATACACACTGCATATTTCTGTGAGTTTTATTACTGTGGAGCTCTGTGATGCACTCATACACACTGCATATTTCTGTGAGTTTTATTACTGTGGAGCTCTGTGATGCACTCATACACACTGCATATTTCTGTGAGTTTCATTACTGTGGAGCTCTGTAATACACTCATACACACTGCATATTATGTGAGTTTTATTACTGTGGAGCTCTGTGATACCCTCATACACACTGCATATTTCTGTGAGTTTTATTACTGTGGAGCTCTGTGATGCACTCATACACACTGCATATTTATGTGAGTTTTATTACGGTGGAGCTCTGTGATAAGCTCATACACACTGCATATTTCTGTGAGTTTTCTTACTGTGGAGCTCTGTGATAAGCATTACATATTCCTGTGAGTTGCAGCATTGCGGAGCTCTGTGATAAGCATTACATATTCCTGTGAGTTGCAGCATTGTGGAGCTCTGTGATAAGCATTACATATTCCTGTGAGTTGCAGCATTGTGGAGCTCTGTGATAAGCATTACATATTCCTGTGAGTTGCAGCATTGTGGAGCTCTGTGATAAGCATTACATATTCCTGTGAGTTGCAGCATTGTGGAGCTCTGTGATAAGCATTACATATTCATGTGAGTTGCAGCATTGTGGAGCTCTGTGATAAGCATTACATATTCCTGTGAGTTGCAGCATTGTGGAGCTCTGTGATAAGCATTACATATTCCTGTGAGTTGCAGCATTGTGGAGCTCTGTGATAAGCATTACATATTCCTGTGAGTTGCAGCATTGTGGAGCTCTGTGATAAGCATTACATATTCATGTGAGTTGCAGCATTGTGGAGCTCTGTGATAAGCATTACATATTCCTGTGAGTTGCAGCATTGTGGAGCTCTGTGATGTACTCACTCGCAATGTTTTTGCCTTAACTACTGCATCTTTTGCTGGGATTTTGTGTCTGCATTCTCTGGACATTCGAGCAGAAAACATTGAAATCACCAGTAAAGAGAGATAAGAATTCGCCAAATCCGTGATTATAACGAAAAGGAAGCATTTATCCAAATCAGCACAACTGGCAAAAATCGTAATTAAAAAAAATGCACACAGTGGTTATGGTTATTAGCACAACAGGGAAAAAGTCTGAAAAAGTTTTTTCAGTTCATGGCAGATTGGGGGTTAATGAATAAAGCGATATTTACTAAGAATATAGAAACTAATGAGGAACAAATAGCATCTGATTGGAATATATTTAGGATGGGAGCATGTCATCAGACAATTTCAGAGAGATTTTACTACTTAAAGGGACACTATAGTCACCAGAGCAACTACAGCACAATGTATAGTATACAGCTTAATGTATAGCATACAGCTTAATGTATAGAATACAGCTTAATGTATAGCATACAGCTTAATGTATAGAATACAGCTTAATGTACAGTATTCAGCTTACTGTATTGTATATACAGCTTAATGTACAGTATACAGCTTATTGTACAGTATACAGCTTATTGTACAGCATACAGCTTAATGTATAGTATACAGCTTAATGTACAGTATTCAGCTTACTGTATTGTATATACAGCTTAATGTACAGTATACAGCTTATTGTACAGTATACAGCTTATTGTACAGCATACAGCTTAATGTATAGTATACAGCTTAATGTACGGTATACAGCTTAATGTATAGCATACAGCTTAATGTACGGCATACAGCTTAATGTATAGTATACAGCTTAATGTACGGTATACAGCTTAATGTATAATATACAGCTTAATGTACGATATACAGCTTAATGTACGGTATACAGCTTAATGTACGGTATACAGCTTAATGTATAATATACAGCTTAATGTATAGTATACAGCTTAATGTATAAGATACAGCTTAATGTATAGTATACAGCTTAATGTATAGCATACAGCTTAATGTATAGTATACAGCTTAATGTACAATATACAGCTTAATGTATAGCATACAGCTTAATGTATAGCATACAGCTTAATGTACGGCATACAGCTTAATGTACAATATACATCTTAATGTATGGTATACAGCTTAATGTATAGTATACAGCTTAATGTACGGTATACAGCTTAATGTATAGCATACAGCTTAATGTACGGTATACAGCTTAATGTATAGCATACAGCTTAATGTACAGTATACAGCTTAATGTACAGGTATGCAGCTTAATGTACAGGTATGCAGCTTAATGTACGGTATACAGCTTATTGTACAGTATACAGCTTATTGTACAGCATACAGCTTAATGTATGGTATACAGCTTAATGTACAGCATATAGCTTAATGTACAGTATGCAGCTTAATGTATAGTA
This sequence comes from Pelobates fuscus, assembly GCF_036172605.1. Lineage (NCBI taxonomy): Eukaryota > Metazoa > Chordata > Amphibia > Anura > Pelobatidae > Pelobates > Pelobates fuscus. The sequence continues at coordinate 5,151,017 of NC_086326.1, read as the reverse complement.
TACAGCTTAATGTATAGCATACAGCTTAATGTATAGTATACAGCTTAATGTACGGTATACAGCTTAATGTATAGCATACAGCTTAATGTACGGTATACAGCTTAATGTACGGTATACAGCTTAATGTATAATATACAGCTTAATGTATAGTATACAGCTTAATGTACGGTATACAGCTTAATGTACAATATACAGCTTAATGTACAGTATACAGCTTAATGTACAGGTATACAGCTTAATGTACAGGTATGCAGCTTAATGTACGGTATACAGCTTATTGTACAGTATACAGCTTATTGTACAGCATACAGCTTAATGTATGGTATACAGCTTAATGTACAGCATATAGCTTAATGTACAGTATGCAGCTTAATGTATAGCATACAGCTTAATGTATAGTATATATCTTAATGTATAGCATACAGCTTAATGTATAGTATATATCTTAATGTATAGCATACAGCTTAATGTATAGCATACAGCTTAATGTATAGTATATATCTTAATGTATAGCATACAGCTTAATGTATAGTATACAGCTTAATGTACAGTATACAGCTTAATGTACGGTATGCAGCTTAATGTACGGTAAACAACTTAATGTACGGCATACAGCTTAATGTATAGCATACTGCTTAATGTACGATATACAGCTTAATGTACGGTATGCAGCTTAAAGTATGATATACAGCTTAATGTACAGTATACAGGTTAATGTATGGTATGCAGCTTAATGTACAGTATACAGGTTAATGTACGATATACTGCTTAATGTACGGTATACAGCTTAATGTACGGTATGCAGCTTAATGTACGGTATGCAGCTTAATGTACGGTATACAGCTTAATGTATGGTATACAGCTTAATGTACAATATACAGCTTAATGTACGGTATGCAGCTTAATGTACGGTATACAGCTTAATGTACGGTATACAGCTTAATGTATAATATACAGCTTAATGTACAGTATACAGGTTAATGTACGGTATGCAGCTTAATGCACGGTATACAGCTTAATGTACAATATACAGCTTAATGTACGGTATACAGCTTAATGTACGGTATACAGCTTAATGTATAGCATACAGCTTAATGTATAGTATACAGCTTAATGTACGGTATACAGCTTAATGTACGATATACAGCTTAATGTATAGTATACAGCTTAATGTACGGTATACAGCTTAATGTACGGTATACAGCTTAATGTATAGGATACAGCTTAATGTACGGTATACAGCTTAATGTACAGTATACAGCTCAGAGGCGGCTCTCTAATTAGGCGATTTAGGCGGCCGCCTAAGGCCTCGCGCTGATGGGGGCCTCGCGGCCGCCTAAATCGCCTTAGGGCAGTGTGACAGGTTGGGTCCTCGGTCAGAGACCGAGGACCCGACACAGGAGGGGGCCCGGCGGCTTGCCCTTAATGCCGCCGGGTGCGAGGCCCCTCCTATGCCTGCCTGGGAGAGAGCCAGCCTGTCTGCAGTCTGCAGCTCCGCCGAGTGCAGAGCTGCAGACTGAGTGGGTCTCGCGATCTCACCCAATCAGAGCGTTGCCGCGGGTTACCACGGCAACGCTCTGACTGACTGAGATCGCGAGACTAAACTCACCACGTGGTCTGCAGCTCTGCACCTGGCGGAGCTGCAGACTGTAAAGGGAGCCCACCAGACCACCAGGGAAACAGCCTGGCCGCCCACTGGACCACCAGGGAAGAACAAGGTATTTATGCCACCCCACCACCCTCTGCCCCAGCCACCCACCACCCTCTGCCACAGCCACCACCCCCAGCCACCCCACCAGCCACCCCACCACCCACAGCCACCCCACCACCCTCTGCCCCAGCCACCCCACCAGCCACAGCCACCCCACCACCCTCTGCTCCAGCCACCCCACCACCCTCTGCCCCAGCCACGCCACCAGCCACCCCACCACCCACAGCCACCCCACCACCCTCTGCCCCAGCCACCCCACTACCCACAGCCACCCCACCACCCTCTGCCCCAGCCAACCCACCACCCTCTGCCCCAGCCACCCCACCACCTCTGCCCCAACCACCCACAGCCACCCCACCACCCTCTGCCCCAGCCACCACCCTCTGCCCCAGCCACCCCACCAGCCACAGCCACCCCACCACCCACAGCCACCCCACCACCCACCCCACCATCCTCCTGCCCCAGCCACCCCACCACCCTCCTGCCCCAGCCACCCCACCACACTCCTGCCCCAGCCACCCTACCACCCTCCTGCCCCAGCCACCCTCTGCCCCAGAAACCCTACCACCCTCTGCCCTCCTACCACCCCACTACCCTGTCACTGTCCTCCTACCACCCTCTGCCCCAGCCACGCTACTACCCTCTGCCCCAGCCACGCTACCACCCTCTGCCCAGCCACCCTACCACCCTCTGCCCCATAAACCCTACCACCCTTTGCCCCAGCCACCCTACCACCCTCTGCCCTCCTACCACCCCACTACCCTGTCACTGTCCTCCTACCACCCTCTGCCCCAGCCACCCTACCACCCCAGCCACCCATCCACCCTCTGCCCCAGAAACCTGACCAGCCTCTGCCCCAGCCACCCTACCACCCTCTGCCCTCCTACCACCCCACTACCCTGTCACTGTCCTCCTACCACCCTCTGCCCCAGCCACCTTACCACCCTCTGCCCGAGCCACGCTACCACCCTCTGCCACAGCCACCCTACCACCCTCTGCAACAGCACCTTATACACACAATGCAAACCCTATTTTTAACTTTAGATGTTAGTGGGGGCCTCATGTTTGAGTTTCGCCTAAGGCCTCACAGAGTCTAGAGCCGCCACTGATACAGCTTAATGTATAGTATATAGCTTAATGTATAGTATATAGCTTAATGTATAGCATACAGCTTAATGTATAGTATACAGCTTAATGTATGGTATACAGCTTAATGTATAGCATACAGCTTAATGTACGGTATACAGCTTAATGTATAGCATACAGCTTAATGTACGGTATACAGCTTAATGTACGGTATACAGCTTAATGTAGTTGTTCCGGTGATATAATGGCTCCCTTCAGGCATTTTCATACAAATACTGACTGTTCAGATAAAATGCAGTGTTTACATTGCCCCTAGGGACCCCTCCAAGTGGTCACTCCTTAGATGGCCACTGGAGGTGCTTCATGGGTCAGGGCTGCACAGTAGGTAGCACTGCCGTTCAGTGTCTCCACAATCTGCATGGAGACACTTAATTTTTCTCATAGAGATGCATTGTTTCAATGCATCTCTATGAGGAGGTCCTAATTGGCAAAAACGGCATTTGGATTGGCTAAAAATCAGCCATTTTGATGATGTCACAAAGGGGGCAGAGCCAGCGCTGGGAATAAGGTGAGTTTTATACTTTTATAGCGGAGCTAAGAGGGAAGTACTATAGGGTCAGGAATATATGTATGTGTTCCTTTAAAATATTCATATCGAGCTGGTGTATTGCTTCGATATTACAGAGAATAAAGTATAATAATAATGTGTTTTACCAATGATGATACAGTAATATTTGCTTTTCCCCAGAGTTTAAATAGGGTTATTAAACATGTCAGTGATATTCTTCTTAATGGGGTAAAATTCTGCATTGACTCAGCTGAGCATACAACCTGTGACATTGAGGTCTGAGCAGCCACAATAATATCCGAGCATCGGTGACGACACACGGACTTCTGAGCAATAAATCTACCTTTTACCTCCAGTTACAATCATGTCACTTCATCATTACTAGGGAATAGAATCCGGTGTAACTGGTATATCCAGGAGCTCATTGACGGCACTAAATCAAAAACTGCATTTGATTAAATTAAATTAGAAGTTAATTAAAACATCTAAGTAATTCGCTAATGTCTATTAGAAATCTCATTCCGAATATTCCTTTCCCTCAGTCAGCTGAATAAGACCTGGAATGATGTCGTTGTGTTTGTTTATGAGAGCTAAATGTGGATAACATTAAACCCTCGAAGAGATGGGGTGGATATGCCCAGATTAGCCGTCTCACAAGGCAAGGTGGTATTAATCTGTCCTTAGCAAATAGCATTCTCTGGCAGGATCAATAAATGGTTCTTAGAGGCAACACTTGTGTTATGTAACTGATTTTGAAAGATTGGAGCTTTTAAAGCCATTCAGAACCTTTAATGCTTGACATACAAAGAAACGAGTGAAGTGGCATTGAAACCTTTGCATTTTGGAAACATACATTAAACAGTATTTCCACAGGCTGTATTTTTATTTACTAAGCGTTGCTTTAACATAAGGTGTGCTTGGCGGTAGTGGTATAATGCTTGTTACTTAGCACACCACTTCATCCTGTTAGAATTAGCTCTTCACAGATACAATGCATTATTATAGCCAGCAACTCAGAGCTCGAATATAAGTAGGCCCAGCATTAAAGAAAAAAAAAAAGAGAGCTGACAATCTATACAAAAAGGATATTTTCCCAGGAGTGAAGGGCGAAAGATGCTTTTCAGAATCGGCAGTACAAAGAAAAACCTGTAAGCGTTCATTTTAATTGTAAGCCTTCCAAACCCTGACAGGGGTATTCACTAAGCTGTGCGTTGTTGGGAAGGTGTCAGAAAAGTTTCAACTTTACTGATTCATACGAACAGCTGTATTGACTAAGGTATGAGTTCATACTGTTGGATACGGTTTGCAAATAATTTTACATTTTTGGATAGACTTTTCAAATATTTAGTTTTTTCAACATATTAAAATATCAAAACATAATTTTTTTTTTAAAAATATTAAGAAAAATGTTAATATTTTAAAAGATTACCCAAAAAAAGTATTTAACAATATTAAATTGAGGGAGTTGGAAAAAATGACCTGAGATTGCACATTTGAAAAAAAAAAGAACAGCTTGATAGGGTAAACGGTTTGTTTCTGGAGAGCTCGATGTTTTAACGAATGTATTATTGACGACTGTTCTTTTAATGTGCTGAGCAATGTGTTGAAATCACTGTTGTAATTCTGTATAGACACAATGGAACACATACCCTACCAGCATAGTGTAATATTAGGGATCTTTACGATGTTATTATTTAAAGTGAAGGCAGACCCTGTTTCCAGCCTGGCACATCATGTAGGGGCTGACTGGGACTCTGTTAAAGAGATCTCAACTCATAGATCTTCCCTCTCTGTATGCATGGACTCATTTCTAACAGATGATCTGGCTAACTGTCCTTTGATTACTCTGTTTCACTCTACATTTGGGTAATTTGGATAATGGTACCCCACTCTCATGCCCCACTAATGGCAATGAATCCTTAGTCATTTCTACATTTACACAGTTTTTTTTAAAAACATTAGCTATATCTTCCTACAGCTCAGCTACTTAGGCCCGTGGCACAAGAAAAAACATAATTTTTACACTTTATTTTTTTTACATCGTTACACAATAGCAGAGACTGAAAAGAGACTTGGGCCCATCAAGTTCAGCATTTCCCACATATTTTTTTGTTTGCGCTGTTGGTCCAAAGGCAAATGTTAACATTTTATTGATTTCATAACTTTACATAATACACCAAACTACATGTTTTTTTTCTCTATAAATCTTGTTGACAATCTTTCGACTTTACTGGATTAGGCTGAATGATTTGCAAACTGGGTTTAAAAAAAAAAAAAAAAAAAAACATTAGTTTTACAATAGTTGAGGGATATTTTTTGTGCTAGTCAGATTTACATCAAGTTAATAACAGACACAGCTCTGTGCTTTACTGCAAGCTACGCAGACCTCGAGTGACCGGGCCTGGTACAATAGGCTGAAATAGCTGACACAAATGGAATTTCCATTCGTAGATTAGGATGTTTACAGTTTGTCTTATGTCTATTTTTCATTCTGCAATCACCACAAATAAATATTTACTTAAATGTATATTTTGGCAAAAACCCAACAACTATATTTATATGTTTTTTCTCACAAGAGTTAACAAATCCTGGCAGTTAGCTCCCATCTAGCGGTAATCGAAGATAAAATGAAATGATTCTGATTGCTATATTAATGTGAGAGCTGCCAGGGTGAGATATTTACTTGTATTTTGATAAATTGTTTGTTTATTAAGTAAAACGAGACAAGCGAGGATGGCAGTACCTGTCACAATCAGTAACATGATCAGACATGTCACTAGCACCCAACACACATTAACGTCATGGAGCATCGCACACGTGGCTGTAGGTCGTGTCCCTATACACGGGTAAAATAAACCAATCAAAAAGGTAAATGGAGGGCGATAACTGTCGCTTCCTAAGTAAATCTAACAGAAATATTTTTTTATTATTTTTAATTACAAGCTAACGAAGTAATGCACCCTAACCACCCTCAGTCAGTATTTGTCATTTTAATTTATTTATTTTTGTTACTGATTGTTAAATTATTTTGGTCTTGCCACTGTCATTCCAAAACAAACACTGGGGGGCGCTCCTGTAACATCTTTAAGTGAACCAAAGGCTGCACTACACCTAGGAGTGAACTTCCAAATGTGCTCACCCTGTGACCCCCTAAAATATTAACCCCTTGATAGCTCAACATGAAGCTTCGTAAGTTCATTAATAGTTCGCATGGAAAACGCAATATGCACGAATGAAACTTGTGAAATGGAGGGGTTTCTGCTAAGCTGTATGCTGGGTGTAGACCCTCTAAGGGGTTTTATTAACTAAATTGGACATTTAAAAAATATACAGCTTCCCTGTAGTCACAGTTTGGTCATTCCATCCAAATGTTACAATCAGGGTTCATTTTGGCGGAAAATTTCAATTTGGTTTTAGTCACCCTTTTAGGTTTAGTTGTATTTTAATCGTCTGAATTGTTTTAGTTTTAGTCGTATTTTAGCCAACCAGATCTTAAACATTTTTGGCGACAAAAATTTGACTAAAATTGTTAATCAACAAAGTTAGCACAGGTTGCAATTTGGTTTTCAATTCAGTACAAATCACTGTTTAGTTAATAGGCTTTGCATGTATGCTCCTTAGACATTCATCAAGAGACGTGGATTATACTTAAAGGGACAATGTAGGCACTATAACCATTTCATCTCATTGGATTTCTGAAGTGCTTTACCTGTGAAGAGAGTCTCCTCTTTTTCTTTTCTTTTTAACCCCTTCGTGACCAGACCGTTTTTACGTTAAGGACCAGGGCTCTTTTTACATTTCTGCTGTGTTTGTGTTTAGCTGTAATTTTCCTCTTACTCATTTACTGTAACCACACATATTATATACCATTTCTCTCGCCATTAAATGGTGTTTCTAAAGATACCATTATTTACATCATATCATATAACTTACAATAAAAACATTTATACCATATGATGAAATTCTTTTTAAAAATATACTTTTTCTAACTTTGAACCCCAAAATCTGTTACGCATCTACAACTGCCAAAAGCATCTGATTCTAAATAGTTTCTAAATTTTGTCCTGAGTTTAGAAATACCCAATGTTAACATATTCTTAGCTTTTTTTTGCAAGCTATAGGGCTATAAGTACAAGTAGGACATTGCTGTTTCAAAATATATATTTTTAAAATGTTTTAATAGTGACATTGTAACACTGTTATCTGTCATAAATCTCTGAATCACACCTGACGTACATATTTTTATGTAAGTAGACAACCCAGGGCATTCAATATGGGGTATGTCCAGTCTTTTTTAGCAGCCACTTAGTCACAAACACTGGCCAAAGTTAGTGTTCATATTTGTTTGTGTGTGAAAAATGAAAAAAAACTAATTTGAATACCAATAATTGGCAGTGTTTGTGACTAAGTGGCTACTAAAAAGTACTGGATATACCCTATTTGCAATACCTTGGGTTGTCTACTTTTGCAACTGGTATACCACCATGGGGGTAATTCTCATTCCTGGGCTACTGTGCGGTCCCAAAGGCAACGTAACCAATCTGGCGAATTTCAATGTGAAAAAAAGGAAATGCAAGCCTTATATTTGTCTCTGTAACTTTTGAAAACACCATTAAACCTGTACATGGGGGTGGAGGGGGTTCGGTTTTACTCGCGAGACTCAAAACATTAAACGTATTACAACAATTATATCGTCAGTCAAAGTGCTGTTTGTGTGTGAGAAATGCAAAAAAATGGCACTTTCACTGATGATATCATCGTTGTGATACGTTAGGTCCCCCTCATATTATAATTTAGGGCCCCCACCCACTGCTCAGGGGTGGGGGCCAGGGGGAGGACATTAGGTTCCCCCCTTATTATAATTTAGGGCCCCCACCCACTGCTCAGGGGTGGGGGTCAGGGGGGAGGACAATAGGTCCCCTCCATTATTTTACTTTAGGGCCCCCACCCGCTCAGGGGAGGGGGTCGGGGGGGGAGGGGTATATAGGGTTTTTTTTCAGCAATTCATCTATTCGGACATTCGAAGAACCCGAATGTCCGAATTGCCCGAAATTTGTCCGAATTGCCCAAAATTCACATTTGAACTGAAACGAATTGCACATCTCTACTGAAAGTGGCTACAGGCCCATCTACCCATGTCCCGTGTATTATGCAATATTAAACAGGAGGTATCTCAAGACATCATAGAAGCTGTTAAAGCGCAGATCCTCTGGACAATTCCTAGAATGTATACTTTGAGGAATCTTTGGAGATGGATACATTCAGAGATATGGTATCATCTTCGGATGAGAATTTTCAGCCTATTTCAAGCTGAAGTGGACCATTTGATTTCCAGAGTCTGTATGTCTTTATAGCTGAAAGAATCTTCTAAGGTTGAGCCTTCTACCTCTAGCCTTTCTTTTTGAATGTCGGAAGGAACATAGCATCTTTTTCAGTTCCCGATACCATTAGGATCCTTATTATGGAGGAATGGTTCTACATGGAGAGAGGTTTTTAACACAAGGGAGTATCTTGCGTCTTCATCCATTGGGATATCAGATGTTTGTACCTGGGACTCTGCTCCTAAGTGGATGATGAAGTACTTGAATAAAAGTTCAACTCTGGCTAAATGTTCAACTCTGCCTGTAAAGAATGCGGGATCTCTCTGAGACTCCATGGAGCATAGATGGTCTTGATCCTCTCTAATTACATATGTAGCAGCTGGCACGTGCTTTAATCCGGCTGCAAACTCTTACCTCAATCTCTAAGGATCTAAGATTGATATGGATAATTTGGAGGAGCATATCAGAGATAATCTTCCTTTTGTCTGTTGACATTACAAGTCATTAAGCCGGAAATAGTCTTCAGCTAAGAAGCTTCCATAGGTTGTGTTATAACAGAAATATGACTCTCTTTGTCTACTAGTCGGGCTCTTTTGCTCAGTACCTGGTCCGGTTATGCATCCTCTGAGATGAATCGATCAAGAGAACTGCAGAGGGCAGGAAAGCTTGTCTACTGCAATACTTAAGGTTCAGGAGACCATTTCGATCCAATGACTCTCTTTCCCTTCCTTCCGGGATCCAGGTAATTCGCACCTGGAAGACTGTATGGTAGATCTCAACCTTGAGAAGTGGTAATTCTTCTACCAGAGGAAGAGAAAAGGTAAAAAGAGATGCACTGTAAATTTCATGGCTTCCCCTTAATTAGAAGGAGCTATTGTAAAAATGTCAAAAGCAGCTAGAACAAAGATTCTTTTTCTAACAGGTGGGTGGAGATCCATTCTAGATCAACGTAAGTTTAGAGGATTCTTGAACATTCTTCATCATAAAGGCAGTATTCCTAGTACATTGGATGATTTCTACAGATTTGCAGGATGCTTATTCCCGTGTACCCATTGTTCCACATAACCGGAGGTTTCTCAGATTGCAGTGGAAGGACACTTTCATTTTTATATCTTCATGGTGAAAGATAAATGTCTGCTGAAATCACCTTGATCCCTCCCAGTTCAGGGTAAAGCTGGGAACACGGTCTGACACAGTCCAAGGCACAGTACACCTCTCTTCAGAAAGTGCAGTACAGCTTATTATTATTTTTATTATTATTATTATTATCGCCATTTATATAGCGCCAACAGATTCCGTAGGGCTTTACAATATTATGAGAGGGGGGATGTAACAATAAATAGGACAATTACAAGAAAAATTACAGGAGCAATAGGTTGATGAGGACCCTGCTCAAACGGGCTTACAGTCTATTGGAGGTGGGGTATAAGACATGTGAGGACAGGAAATAGCAATCAAATAAGGTGGGAGTGAAGCAAAGCTGGAGGAGAGAGTAAAGTGCTGCCCTTTAGGAGAGAGCAAGAGACAGGTATGTGAGGTAGAGGTTACTATGGGAGGCCATAAGCTTTCCTAAAGAGATGGGTTTTAAGGCACTTCTTAAACAATTGAAGACTAGGGGAGAGTATGATGGTGGTAGACAGGCTATTCCATAGGAAGGGAGCCGCCCGCAAGAAGTGCTGCAAGCGCACGTTGGTCGTACGGGTGTGAGCAACAGTCAGGAGGTGGTCACAGGCAGAGCGGAGAGACAGAGAAGGGACATACCTATGGATCTGTGAAGAGATATGAGGGGCTAGAATTGTTCAGTGCTTTATATGTATGGGTTAGCACTTTGAATTGAAATCTATAGGATACAGGAAGCCAATGTAAGGACTGACAGAGAGGTGAGGTGTGAGAGGACCGACTAGAGAGGAAATTCAGTCTGGCGGCGGCATTCATTACAGACTGTAGCGGGGCAATACTGCTTTGGGGAAGACCAATCAGGAGAGGGTTACAATAATCCCTGCGGGAAATTACTAGAGCATGGACAAGCTCCTTTGGTAGCATCTTTTGTAAGAAAGGGGCGGATGCGGGCTATGTTTTTAAGTTGGAATCTACAGGATTTGGCAACAAACTGGATGTGAGGCTCAAAGGTAAGGCCAGAGTCAAGTATGACGCCAAGACAGCGTGCTTGCAAGGATGGACTGATGTGGATACCACTAGCTTATCAAGTAAAGGATGTTGACTGTCATATTACCTCATCAGAGAAAGTTATCATGCATGTCCTCTACCATAGGTCTGATAAGATGGCACAAGTGAGGACGTTTACTTTACTATAGAAATTCCTTGGACAGTGAAAATGATAAATATCATCCACTGGGGTTGAAGAACATTTCTTCAAAAAAGAATATGTTCATGAAAGGAACATCCTAACATCAAACACCTCTCTTCTGCATTGGTTGCAAGAGTCAATATCAATATGGTTTTAACTTCTGTGTATCTTCTTCAGTACCTCCATGGGATCTCGCAAAGAGTTCTTCCTTCTTCCATCAGGTACAGTGCTACTCATCTCTTTCTGAACGTTTCGATATTGAAAAGAAGCGCTTAAATATAAGGGTTTTTCAGGTGCAGCATTAATACCCTTCTGAAGGCCAGGTAAAACGTATATTTTCGGCTACCTTTACAGAGTTGGGATGCCTTTTTTCCTGGTCTATTTCTAATTAGATGATCATTCAAATTCCTTCTACCAAGGAGGTCATACTTTCTCCAATCCAGGACTCATCTAGGACTTAGCCACAATATGTGAGAGCTACATGTCTCAGCACTCTCTGATCTCTCTTTTAATGAAGGGGCTTTGATATAGAGGTATCTAAATATCTGTGGACTTCTCACCTCTTTTAACCATGAGACTATCTCTCCACAACTACTTAATGTTAAGATAGCTCTATCAGTGACATTAGCATTGGGCAGAAGGATATCAGATCTTCAAGCACTATTTGGCATTAAAACCCTTTACTGTCTTTCCCGATATAGAATAATCCTAAGTCTGTTCCTGAATTTAGTCATAAAGTAGCTTCTTCTCTCCATATTGTGGGAAACCTAGCCACTTCTGGACTGTAATATGGAAAGGTTGTCTGTACTATGTGCTGTGTGTATTTTCGCTATGTATACTGTGTGGTATAGGTAAATGTACTGTGTATCCATACTATGGTAATTCGCATGCTAGCAGCCGTAAGCTACCAGCCTGCAAATACTTAGTTCGACGAATATCGGCTCTCCGGGCGATTCGTGGAACGAATGAGGGCTCCCCTGATAGACCACACACTTAGAGGCGTGTGGCGCTTGTTAACCGATTGCAACATTGTTGCAATCGGTAATTATGGGCTCTCCTAGGTGGCCGTCGTTCGGCTACCGACCATGCGGCGGTCGGCCATCTTGGATCGTCTATTTTTCAGCGGTGTTTGGTCGTCGAGCGCCTGGAACCGAAATCGGCTACTCGATGACCCGAACACCGCTGGACTTCCAGACCGTTCGGGAGCCCGGTATTCGGTAGGATCGTTCCCCTAGGTGCAATCGGCAGATTGAGGGGAACTTCCATGTATGATTGTATTTGTCGCGGCGTTCGGTCAGTTCAGCTGGGAACTGAACGGTATTCTCTCAAAAGATGCGCTCAGCCCCCAGCTATCTATTAATGAAGAAATCATTCTTCTTGCTCTAAAATCCTATTGATTGGAATGAAGACTCCGTAATGAAATTTTCTCTTGTCGTAGATATATGTCTTAATATCTATTTCTATAGATTCACGATCTAGCTTTCTTCTGATAGACTATTTATCTTTACTAATTCACCAGGAGAGGTCTTCATGCCTCTATATAAGCCATCAGCAGATGGATAGTCTTGGCTGTTTTCAGGCTACTAAGCACTAGAGGTTACAGTACCTGAAGGTCTGTTAGCTCTCCACTAGAGCCGTTTCTCCCTCTTGAGCATCAGTGGCCAAGTTTCCATGGAACGTATAGGTTAAATGCCATCAGTCATCAACCAATACTTTTTTCAGACATTTTCTTTGGTACAGTTGAGTAGGTCAATCTGGTAATGTGGCAATAGTGGCCAATCTGTTTTTAAGTTCCAATGTCCTTATGGTGTGTGTGTTGTCAATTTGTCAATATTTTGTAAGTCTTGTATTTCTTCCCTCCGTTGGTTATTCCTTGGGTATTACCCATTGTTGTGCTGCCATGGATATAGCCAGGAAAAAGGAAAACGGCACCAGACAGGGGTGCCCCCTATCGCCTCTACTTTTTGTCATCAGCCTGGAACCGTTCCTCAATGCAATACGAGCCCGACCCCGCATAACAGGAATACTGTAATTTTCTTTTCCTGGTGATAGGCCATGGCAGCACAAAGATTCCACCCTGGGATATTGCTGGAAACAAGACGGAGGGTGGGAGGGGTAGGAGGGGTTACTTATACCTTCTGTTTTAATTATGTTCCGGTCTGGTTTGGGATAGGGAGGAGTTACCCATTGCTGTGCTGCCATGGCCTATGACCAGGAAAAGAAAATTACAATAACTAGGAAAACATTTTCCTTCATATAGATACATATAACATCATTCTAAATGACTGTATTTTGATTAAAATATATATGCACCCTCCCCCGCCCTGCTGGTCTTGACCTATGCGAAGAAGACGTTCGACAGGGTCGATTGGTCCTTCCGGAGGTCCACCCTGGAACGCCTGGGGATGGGACCCCGCATGATGGCACGAATCTTAGTACTATACACCGATCCAGCGGCCCGAGTGCAAGTCAATAGGATTCTCTCTGACCCATTTGAGATCAGGAACGGCACCAGACAGGGGTGCCCCCTATCGCCTCTACTTTTTGTCATCAGCCTGGAACCGTTCCTCAATGCAATATGAGCCCAACCCCGCATAACAGGAATCAGGGGCAGCTGGGGAGACAGCAAAGTCTCCGCTTACGCAGACGACCTACTGTTCACAATCACCAACCCGACAACCTCCCTCAGGGAGCTCACGCACCAATTTGACGTATACGGCATCCTATCCAACCTGAAAATAAACTACACGAAATCTGAAATTCTCAACGTTAACTGCCCCCCAGCACTGGCAACCGTGCTGCAAACAGAGTTCCCCTTCCACTGGTGCAAAGAAATGATCAAATACTTAGGGATCTAGTTGTCGGCGGACCTGTCTACCGCATTAACTTCCCGCCCCTCCTCGAACGGATACAGAAGGACTTCGACTCGTGGCAGCTCCCGCACATTACGTGGCTAGGGAGGATCAGTGTCCTCAAAATGAATATACTCCCACGAATCCTGTACCTCCTACAAACCTTATCAATTCATATCCCCAAAACCTTCCAGTCACAAACCCGCAAAAAGGCGAGACTAAACTTCGCCACCCTCACAAGACCCAAACTACAAGGAGGCCTGGGACTACCCGATATAACAAAATACAGACATGCTGTACACCTACAGCGATTGATCGAATGGACACACGACCCGAAAGTTAAACTATGGATCTCCATAGAGGCCAGCTTTTCACAGATACCCCTGATGCTGCTCCCCTGGCTGCCGAAAACCATGGCAGGGGAGCTACCAAGAAAACACCCAACCCTAAATGCTACAATGGCCGTCTGGAGGAGACTGGCGACCCACACAGACTTAGCCCCGGAGCTCTCACCACTATGCCCCATATCACACAACCCAAAATTTATTCCAGCATTAGACCCCCACTACAAGTCTGCCCTGGGCCTACCGACCCCCTGCAGACTGAAAGACGTCTACAACCAAGGCACGATTACGCCCCTGGACACCCTGGTCCCAACTACTCCACACACTATGCTACTACGCTTCAGATACCATCAACTGACGAGGTTCCTGAGAAGCATACCGACTCTAGACTCGGCATCGCGAACGCCCTCCGTGTTTGAGACCATCTGCACAAATCCCTCCTCCCCCCACACGCAATTTAAATTCTATACCGTATGCAAACCACCACCCCCACTAACGCACCACCCCTTACTTCACCAAGTACTGAGAAAGGGATCTGGGACACGCGCTCTCAGCGGAACAATGGACAACGGTGTTCACACTCACACACAAAGCCTCCATCTCCACCAAATTCCAAGAAACAGGATATAAGATGCTCTCATACTGGTACAGGACACCGGAAAAGCTAACCACGATGAAAGCCACAAATGAACCGGAATGCTGGAGATGCGGGAGGGAACTAGGATCCCTCTTCCACATATGGTGGTCCTGCCCCCTTATCCAGCCCTTCTGGACAGAGGTCCCCAAAATACTCACAACCCTGTCAGATGCAAACCTACAACCCACACCCGAAACATACCTGCTCCAACTAACAACGATCCCCATCAACAGTTTTAAAAAAACTGCGATCCCACACCTACTGAACGCAGCCCGCAGCTTCATCCCGGGACATTGGAAACAACACACGGCCCCGACGATCAGAGAGTGGATGACCAGGGTGGAGGACATCAAACGCATAGAGGAGCTAATCCACTCTGCAACGGGACGCATACAACGCTACCACGACGCGTGGTACCACTGGCTCCAATGGCTCGCCTCCACCGCAGCAAACGCGGGGGCTGCACAACACCCGGCAGTGGAGGTAGACGCTGGGGCCCTGGCGGAACCGACTGACGACAATGCGGAAGCTGGGCCATCAGCCCAACCAAACCAAGAGAGACGGGGGGGGGGCCTGGAGTGGGGACCCAGAACCGGACACCCCCCCCGCTGATCTTCCGCATCCTCCCCCCCCTCTGTACCTACGCCTACCCTCCCCCCACCTGCAATATCCTTGCCCCACTAACCTGCACCCCCACCTCCCCACAGAATACCCCAAAACACATGACCCACCGCCGACATGCTGACCCAAGAACATGACCTACCCAAGTAGAGACCCCCCCTCTCACTTTCAAGACCGACTACATGACACAGCACTCACAAAAGACCCCCCCACGGCCTGCAAACACCGAATATGAGATGAACCGCCCCAACAATACTGCCCAGCCGCCCAATACCCAAGACCACTATACCACAATATCAGACACCGCCCAACCCTCACGACCAGGAGCAGTATCTGCCCGACTGAGACACCCCCAATACTAACCGGAGCACTAAACTAGCCTGGACAGACACCAAACATAGGTGACACCCCCATGGGACAACACACCAACGCGCACCACCCAAACGGTCAAAACCCAAGGACATCAAAGGGAAGCGACTATCACCGACGAGACTCCAGTGATAATCACACACACAGGACGAAACTACCTGACGGACCCCTAGACCTCAAAACGCACCTACTTCCTGACAACTGCCCCACGCCCAACGGACCTCGAACAGACCTACCTAACAGGGAACCCAAGACTGTGTCTCCCTGCTGTCCACAAACCCCCCTCCACCCACCTCCGAACGCCGTGTTCGGCTTGCCAAGACATAACTCGACCAACACACTGCCAACAACACAGAAGCCGCTGAAATCACGACAAGTGGCTGCCTCCTAACACCTACCCCACCCAGCAGGCTCCCTGCACTAAGGAAATGCACCACATAGCTGAAAATGCCTACTGTACAACCTACAATGCATACCATGTACATCCGTAGTTTACAACAAAACTGTATACTTTATTGACTTGTTCAATGATGCTATGTGACCTGCTATGTATACCATTATACCGATGTTCAATGCTTATTATATGATAACAATAAAAACCTTGAATAATAAAAAATAAATATATATGTATAATAATACAGTTAGAACAAATTTAAACCAAAAAAACCTTTTTTTATTATTTTTATGAAATATATTTATAATTAAAGGACCACTCTAGTGCCAGGAAAACATACTCGTTTTCCTGGCACTAGAGTACCCTGAGGGTGCCCCCACCCTCAGGGACCCACTCCCGCCGGGCTCTGGGGGGAGGAAGGGGTTAAACTTACCTCTTTCTCCAGCGCCGGGTGGGGAGCTTTCCTCCTCCTCTTCTTCCTCGCGACGTCATCGGCTGAATGCGCATGCGCAGCAGGAGCCGCGCTCGCATTCAGCCGGTCACATAGGAAAGCATTCATAATGCTTTCCTATGGACGCTTGCGTGCTCTCACTGTGATTTTCACAGTGAGAATCACGCAAGCGCCTCTAGCGGCTGTCAATGAGACAGCCACTAGAGGCTCTGGAGGCTGGATTAACCCTCAGTATAAACATAGCAGTTTCTCTGAAACTGCTATGTTTATTAAAAAAAGGGTAAAAGCTAGCTGGACCTGGCACCCAGACCACTTCATTAAGCTGAAGTGGTCTGGGTGCCTAGAGTGGTCCTTTAACATCATTCTAAGTGTATTTATTTATTTATATATATATTTATATTTTATATATATAAATATATATAAAAAATAGACTTAAAATGATGGAATAACTTTTTTTTACTTATTAAACTTTTTAACAAATTTTATAAACTTTTTTGAAAAAAAAACTTTTTGCAGGCATGAGGGGGACAGCCTGAGAGCTCAGCCACTCCCCCTGCAGGTATTGCACAAGCCGGCTATTCCGGCCCTGTGATTGCAAGGACCCTGCGATCACATGGCCTGGGGGGGGGGCGGGACTGCCTGGGATGCCAGACATCGCCCCAGACAAGGCCCCACATCGCGATCGCCGGCAGGGGATAGCCAGCGATCAGGTAAGTGCATATTTGTGATCAGACGTACCAGATTAGGAAGGGATTAAAGTGTGGATTTCAATAAAAATTGCCACTTTTATATATTAACCTGGTTACAATCATCCAGCTGGTCCTGTTACTTCCAGGTTTGTTTAGCTCAGTGGAGAGAAACTCAAAAGGCAGTACCTGCCTTGCAAACACATCTCATTGAGCTGTGATTGGACAGCCATAGAAAGACTGGGCGGGGTTAGCAGAGGAGGGCTTCCAAAGGCTGAAGAAAAGAGAGCTGTAACTTTTGCATATATTTAGTTTATACATATCCCCAATGAATAAATACATAATTAAATCTAAATGCATACATATTTTCATTAGGGGCATATGAACTAAACAGTGATTTATTTATATTGTTATTTGGGCAGTGGCATGTCCCTTTAACCTATCTGTAAGTGGTTTAACACTAAATATGGGTTTTTGACACCCCAAAACCTGCTCTGCATTGGAGTTATAGCTAAGACAGAGATTACACACTTCCTTCTAGCCATACAGCAATGGGGGCTGTGATAGGCTGAAAACTGTCATAGGATAAACATATAAAGTGTCAGCGCTTAGTGAATAATCCCCTCTAACAAAGTTTTGAAAAGAGGGTTTGGTCCAATATTGAACTGTAAAAGTTAATATAGGATTCTTCAGGTTGAGATAAATGTTATTCACAACTTTTTGCTGGTATACCACAGTCATATAAATAATAAGAATCGCTGTAACGTTTCTCCTTATGGTGTTCTTGGTTTCACCTTTAAAAATAAAGAGAGGCATAGCGTACTGTTTGGTATTTTAATAGTAAAAAATAGGTAATCCCAACCCCCCTAAGTAAAACCCTTACACAACATTTGTCTCCAAGTTCCACAAATACAGCATAAATGAAATAAAGCTGGCTTGTTCTGTTACCAGTCCGCCTGACTGAAAAAGCTCCGTCGTCCTGTGCACTTGGACCGGGTGGTTTATATAGCTATCTCGGCAGGACACAGGTTTCCTTCGCAGTTTAAAAGCGATTCCTTTGCCAGTAGTAGGGTGTGGATAAGTGAACTTAGCCAGCGGTAGAAGAAAGCACTATCAACACGTTTCGCCTGTCAGATGCAGGCTTTCTCAAGATGAGTGCTTTCATTACGTTTAACACCTTAAATACCTAAAAAGTAGGCAGTGTCCAGACTTATCAGGTGTTGTTCATTTGTATAATCTGTCAAAACATTCTGTTTACCGACTAGATACATTTAAAATTTGTATATGTTACAATCAAAAAGTTACAACATATGGATAACTTGCAGATATGTAAATTATAATATAACTAGTTCCAATTTTTACGGCAAAGTACAGTATTGTTTTCAACCGTCGTATTAGAGCTCCTGTATACTTTCACATAAAACAAAACAACCATTACAAAATTCATATAATCGTATCTTATTTAATATTCTCATTTTACTAAACTGGCTCTATGCTACTCACATATTGAAACTATTGCAATAAATTGGTAACCATAATGTGTAGCTAAATGATATAGACGCATACAAATAAGGGACTAACCTAAATGGGAACGCAGAAATCTCCACAATCTCGTATTTGAGTGGATAAATAAATTAAACACATATATAGTTACACTAGATGCATTTACATTAATCCATTTAAAAATAAAGATAATAATAATCTAAAATAGTTATTAAGGTTAGGGATAGATGGAATACATCCAAAACTATAGGGTGTGTATATGGGAAATTTAACTCGAGGAGTTGTCCTCCATATATTTAACCCCTTAAGGACACATGACATGTGTGACATGTCATGATTCCCTTTTATTCCAGAAGTTTGGTCCTTAAGGGGTTAAAGAGACAGATTAAACTTATTCGAGGTAAGAAATACAGAAAGAGTCTAGATAAATGCACTGAAACGTAGCATGTAGACAAAATTAAAACCATAAATTATACATACAGGAGATCTAATGTTGTAAATTCAAAAAAGTCTGTCTCCTTATTACTTAAAGAAAACAAATACCTTGAAGGCAGATACAGTGAATGATAAATGTTAATTTTGAGAAAAATAAAAATAAAAATAAAAATAAATATTAAAATAGAAATTAATTAATTATTATAAGATAGGGGCCAATTCTAGTTCTGCATTTAGTCCCAGTGGGGTTGTAGATACAAATATCCATTTTGCTATCTATCCTAGCTGTTCATATAAGGATTAATTTGAACCAAGAATAAATTTGGCATTTTATCTCCAATTCTCGGAAATAGGATTTATATAAAATCCTAGTTACGGGAAAAGTACTGATTTCAAAATGTCCTTGTTAATTGTCCAAGATATCAGTATTTGTAAATATCTGGTTTTAATCAAATATGTAATGCGTTATATAACAAAAGATTATAACTAGAAACAGCTGTTTATAACTTGTGAAAAACAATCTATGTCATTGTTACGCCCATATGCTCATTTTTCCCCCCTCCCATCCTGCTATGAAAATGGGGTATAAATGCAACTGACGTATAATTAAAATTGAATTGGTTATTGAACACGTCTCTGCTATTCATTTCCAATTTCCAGAGCTCACAATGAGTTGGCAAATATCCATCATCTACAAAGGGCCCATGCTGATTTTATCCCCAACAAACTGGTGTTTGAAGTGGGATACTTGGACAAAAGTACTATAAGCTCACTACACTTTTTCATGAGAGTGGGATGTATGTATTGTTTATATGATGAGCCCTTTATTTTCATATTGGGACAAAAAGTCACTTCATTCAAAACGTCAAACACCACATTCTTTCTGCCCTGTGTGTTTGTTGCAGAGAATTCATGTTATAAATATAGATGATTATAACTTAGAGAGCAAAATTTATATTTTCAGTGGTCCAACACATGCTTCATTTTGTGCTGTAAGCTAACTTGTAGTAATCCAGTACATCACATGTTGTATGTGCTTTACATTGTATGTATTCTGTAACATTGTGAAAATCTGTAAATTGTTGTATGGGGATGCTGAGATTTTATTGATTGTGACCCAAACTGTGTAGAAGTGGGTTTGCAATTTTGTTCATGGAATGTAGGATCAGAAAACCATGGACAAAGGTTTTTTACCTGTGTTGTTATGACTTTTGGGAACTCAAATTGACCGGTCAACATTTTACCATGGCTTTAACATGGAGTAGTATAAATATTTTGAGTCTTTGAGAGTTCTGACACATGCAGGTGATACCATGTCTGTGTAATCTGGTCCAAATGCTCTATAAGCGTATAAGAGAGAAATTCTATTGATAAGGTACATATGTTGCAACTGGTTAATGCAAGTGTTATACAAATGTTTAAGACAAACGTATTATATGGCCGTACGGGATCCTCCTAAAATTGGTATACCTTACAATAATATGTTCTGAATACAGCTGTTAAAAGTTTATTCTGTGTAAATGGTGATTGTGATAAATGTGTGTTTTGGTTACTCATTTTGAAGTATGCAGTTTGATTGTCATGTATGTTAATGGGTATTTTGCTGTGTTATTTTAAATTATATTTGAATAAGTTTGTCTCAGTATTGATACAGATGGAAATGGCAGCATAATAATCTATTAAATAACTGATTTATTATTGAATACTAGTCCAAGAGCAATATGAGTTGTAATCCTTAAAGCAAAAGAAAAAAAAAACACGCTAAGTTTTAGCTGTTTTCCAAAATTCTGTTGTAATAATGGACTTCTTGCCAAAATTCGACTTTCCAGTCCAGCTGCCAGGTTTTCTGGTCTAATCTTAAAGCTGTACTGCATAATGCACAAACAAGGGAAACCTACATTATGTGTTTCTTTTGGGTGTGACATTTAATAATTTATTTTGGATTGAGTTAATTGCCTGTCCATTAATGGGTTTTTGTATTGGGATGTCTGCTGGATATCTGTTACATTCGTTGTGTTCTGTGTTATAAGAGGACATGTGTGATATTACAATGAGTATGAAGACTATTTAAAGAATATTTGCATGTCATTAACGCAAGCCTTTAGTGTCTTTTTACAACAGATTAAATGCTGATCAACTCACGAAAAAGGGGCCCCTGGAAAAAAATCTGCTTTTCAAAATCGTGGATCCACGTTTCCATGTTTAAATGTCTCTCTCTTTCTCCATATTATTAGGGGAGTATTTAGAGTTAACTCTACTTTTAAAGTGCATTGCATTATTTAAATCAAAGAAAAAGAAAAATGTTATCTTTAACATAAACATTTGTTTCAAAGGTTTTTTTCCAAGATTAAGATTTATCTAGTATGCCTCATTGATTATAGCAAAATGATGAAATGGTATTTTTTAGTAGAGATCAGATAATTTATTTTGAGGCAATTCTAAACTACTGTATTATATTTGTATTGGTGAATTGAAAGCATTTTGCAGACCCAGATGAGAATAAATAATATAATAATTATAAAAGGAACCATACTATGGGAAGAGGTCAACCTATTAACTCGCTAAGGGGTTAAACTCATTTTTGATAAGCATATCAAATTTAGTTTTTGTGGTTAGACTGTTGATACTCAATTTGAACTCAATTGAAGTATTACAACCATATCCTTGCAGGTGTAGGTAACAGCTGCAATATGATTTTAATATTTGCAATATATTAGTGTTTTCAATGTATTCTGACAATGGAAAAGTACCTAACCGCATGTCTGCATTAATCCTATGACCCAGACTGTCAGTATTGCAAACCCTACATGAAGACTCTGCTTTCACTGTTTATGTATACACCCCTAGACAACCGTGCTATACATACACAATAAATCTTCAAAAGCTTATTAATATTATATCTGTGTGGTACACAAAGAGGTGTACACAAAGAGGGGGTGTGAGTTAGGTAATCTCGACCTGCATATGGAATATGCTTTCTCCTTGTTCACTTTTGGTTAAACTGTTGGTCTGTGACTGGCTCTCTTTGACCCCAACTGATTTTCTTGGGAAGATTCATGAGATACAGCAGGTTGTTTTGATATAAAGAAAGAGGGAAGAGTATGTTGTATCGGTCACAAAGGTTTGTGATCTTAAGCAGGCGAGACAAGGACATTTCCGAGGTGATAGGAGATTGAATCAGAAAAGTTTTAGAGGCAGAGGTAGAGAATTTGATCAAAGGGTCTAACTTTTGTAGAGGTGGCAACTTCAGCACTGTTTTAATTGTGGATAGTAGGGGTTCACCCCAAGGTGCTCGGGGTGAACCCGGTTCTCACGGTCAAGCTGGCCCCACTGGTACTACTGGTATTGCTGGGGCCCCTGGCTTCCCTGGTGCCTGTGGTGCTCCTGGACCCTAAGGCCCCGGAGGTTCCCCTGGACTTAAGGGTAACAATGGTGCTCAAGGAAACAAAGGAGAACCTGGTGCTAAGGGAGAACCTGGCCCAGCTGGCGTTCAGGGACCCACCCTGGCAGGTTCCTCAATACCAACCACAGCTTCCAACCTATACCCACACCCAACAACCCCAGCCTAATACACAGATGGTTCATGGTTTTAATACTTTATCTATAGTTTTGAGTGATAAAGCAGTATTAATGCTGGCTCTTAGAGGATGTACAAGCTGAAGTTGAGACCTAGACATTGTTTGCATAGGCTGCACAATGTGAAATAACTAAAATAAAATAGGATAATAATAAGTATGCTTAGTCAATTTGTAACGTGGTATCATAGAGGCATCTGCAATAAAATAAGTGGGTTTCCAAGACCTGACAAGTGAGAGCAACTTAATATAACATATGTCTACAGTTTGCTGCCCCTTCCTTATCAGAGGCCACTTGCAACCTTAACACAGCAAGACAACTCTGTGTTAAAGAAAAAAACTTTAGAATACTAGTAATTCATTTTGTTTCTCCTATTTCATTAAGTTTAAGTGGGATAACTGTACAGTATTAAAACATGATCACACACATACAGAACTGGTGGCTTTTTGAACATCAGGATCTATAAAAGGTTTTGGTTTAAAAAAAAATAAATCTGGGTCCACAACATTTTTGACAGAATTCAGCATTCCAATTCTATTAAAGTAATTAATTGGGATTATCAAATTAAGGTTTAAGTTTAAGAACAGTATTTTATTGGGAATTATTCCAATATGTATATGTTAGTGTTTTAATACTCATCCTGTCCAACAAGCATTTATATTAAATGAGTGCTTCTCTCATCCATACAAAGGCATTCTAAAGGGAAATTATGTATTAAAATTGTATAAAGGACAATGCAATGAAATATAAGCAACACTGAGAGAAGTACATGTTACACAAGTTAAGGATTTAACTTTAGTCTCTAATTTGAGTTTAGTCTAGATAATTAATTCATTGATGTCGTACTGATCCTTGTGTTTGTATGATTATAGAGACCATACTGGAGTATTTGTACCGCCTGATATTTGGGACTACACACCAATCTCTCTGGCTGACCTACCTGCCTACCTACCTTTTTTGCAATTAAATCTGTTTGGTCAAAATCCATGCTGGCCGAAGAAACTGAGATGCTTACTTAATGAGGACATAAACTAACTTGGAAAGTCCTGAAGGTGCAGTGCTGTCTAATGCCGCTATTTCTGTATTAACCCTTTCAACAATTGGGGTGTTGCACAGAGCATTGTGGTGAACATCCAGCAAACAGAAGAATTAAGAACTGTGTGGAAGCTGACATTGTCTTGTTGTCAGCCATATTGCTACCCTTAGCTATGTTATGGTGTCTAAGATTATGGAACAAAGTTTATGGTGTCTAACATTCTTTATTCTCCTTGAAAGACGTATTCTATTTTTCTGGACTATGCTGGACTATTGAACTATTTTGTTATTTTTATTTTTGTAGAGTTAGCCGGAGAGAGAGGAAGTGTTAGCTTACTCAGGCATGGATGTACTATGTGTGTCATTGAAGTATGTTGAGAGTACCAGGGATGGATTCCCATTTATTAAGTGTGGATATGACTGGACTGTCGAAATAGGGATGTGATCAGAAGGCATAGGACGCAAGGTCATGATTGGGATTATTGTTAGAATTACAAACTGATTATAAGTTATCTCATGATTTAATATGTAAATGGGCCTTTTGAAACTAATCAGGAAGTGTTTCCCAATCCTGATACCCGAGCTATTTACTTACAAGTGCGGGTTTTATAAGTCACTAATGCTGTCAATGTGAGGGGATGACATGTCTACACAGTCATGGCCCTCACTCAGGGTTTTCCAGATGTGCTTTTTTCCTCAAATATGAGTTGTCACTGGGTTTTTTGATCTGGACTGAGTTCACTGGGTGGACTGGTAATCCATGACCCTGGTCCAAAGAGGGGGATAGATATTAGTCCCGTTTTGACTATATGAGCTTACATTATGAATTATAATAATAATAATATTCCCGTTGTTGGGAATAATACACTTTGCCTGTATTGACCCAAGGCACAAGCTTCAGATAATATGATGTTCAGTCTGTTTAAAAATGGTTAACATGTCAGCTGTTTGAAATATTTAACTTGTACGCTTAAAAGATGTATTCAACAGATAATTGAAAAAGCTGAAATCAACAGCTCGAACTCCTCTTAAAGGGAAAACCTACGGCACAGAGCAAATGGGGGAAATCGAGGTGAAGAAATAATGAAAGTCCCGCAGACGTGATTAGCACGTCTGAATATACCTCCTTTCGTTTCTCTGCCGCAAGCCTCCCATGGATATTTACCATAAGATAGATCATGATATGATCTAAGAGGGGAACTGTAGGATACGAATATCCATTTTGCTATCTATCCTAGCTGTTCATATAAGGGTTAATTTGAACCAAGAATAAATTTGGCATTTTATCTCCTATTCTCGGAAATAGGATTTATATAAAATCCTAGTTACGGGAAAAGTACTGATTTCAAAATGTCCTTGTTAATAGTCCAATATATCGGTATTTATAAATATCTGGTTTTAATCAAATATGTAATGCGTTATATAACGAAAGATTATAACTAGAAACAGCTGTTTATAACTTGTGAAAAACAATCTATGTCATTGTTACGCCCATATGCTCATTTTTCCTCCCTCCCATCCTGCCATAAAAATGGGGTATAAATGGGGTATAAATGCAACTGACGTATAATTAAAATTGAATTGGTTATTGAACACGTCTCTGCTATTCATTTCCAATTTCCAGAGCTCACAATGAGTTGGCAAATCTCTATCATCTACAAAGGGCCCGGGCTGATTTTATCCCCAACAGGGATGAGAGTTTTTAAATTGAATATCCAGAACATTTCTCGATAAGTGATCAATTTTCCCAGATCAACCCCCTTGCCGGGTACAGTAATTTTCTGGATACCACAGAATTCTAAAAGTGCCGGGTTACTATCATGGTATAGTTTAAAATGATGGGATACTGAATGATTTTCATATTTCCGTTTGATATTATAAACATGTTCCCTTAGCCTTAATTTTAGTAGAAGCGCCCCTAAAAATAAACTTAGGAAAAGTTGGTAAGAAAGGGGCCAAAACTGGGTCTTGTAATAGTAATGACCAGTGTTTCCGAATGCTTTTTTTCAAATATTCTGATTGAGCACTATAATAGAAAACGATCGGAAGAGTTGACGGAACGTTCCCTATCTTTATCTGATTTCTTTCTACAAGAAGTGTGGAACGATCCACCTGTTCTGTTTTTTCAATTGCCTTATCTAAAAGTTGAAGATCATATTTTTTTTTCAAAAACTGATCTTTAATCTGGTTTATCTGCTGCTTGCAGATATTGGTATTGGTACTGTTCTTTTTTATCCTTAAAAATTGGCCATAGGGGACCTTAGATAGCCAAGGTGGATGATGACAGCTGGACGTCCAGCTATAACTATTAACGTCCACACTTTTGAAAAAGGTTTTGGACTTCAAACTGTTGTGTTCGACATATAAGACCAAATCTAAAATATCTATGCTGACAGCATTGTATTTATAGGTAAAAGATAAATGATAATTATTCTGATTTATATAGTTTAAAAAGCAAATTAGGTCTGTCTCACTACCTTTCCATATAATGAAGCAGTCGTCTATATAACGTCTGTAGAGGACCAGGTTTGCTACCCAAGGATGACTTTGCCAAATGGATACATTTTCCCAAGCTGTCATAAAGATATTGGCGTAACTGGGGGCAAACCTGGTCCCCATGGATGTACCGGTGGTTTGTAGATAGACATCCTGATCGTACCAGAAAAAATTGTTGACCAAAATAAAGTGTATACATTCAATAAGGAATTCAACTTGTTCTACGTACATCGAGGAATTTTCATACAGAGTACTTCTAATTGCCTGTAGGCCCAAATCAAGCTTTATAACTGTGTATAATGACGTGACATCACATGTCACCAGTATATAATCGTTCTTCCATTCCATTCCCTCTATCTGTCTCAGTAGATTACTGCTGTCTTTCAGATATGATTTGGACATTTTAACGAATGGTTGAAGGACAACTTCTATATACTAGGACAGGTTACTTGTCAAAGATCCAATGCCCGATATAATCGGTCTTCCCAGAGGGTGGGATGGATTTTTATGAATCTTAGGGAGATGGTAAAATACAGGTTTCCGTGGATGTTGAATGGTTACAAAATCGAGTTCTTTTTTACTCAGAATTCCCATATAGTGGCCTTTTTTAAGTAACGTAAGAAGTTGTATTTTCTTATCTAATGTGGAATCCTTTTTTAAGACAATGTATGTGTCCTTATCCCCAAGTATCTGTTTACATTCCTTGTCGTAGTCGTCAGTGTTAATCACCACTATGCCCCCCCCCCCCCCCCTTATCGGCTGGTTTTATTGTAATTTCTAAATCATTACTTTTTTTTTTTTTTTTTTATTCTTTATTTTTGCGTGCTGTTTAACATAGGGTAAAGTAATCACATACAATAGTGGACATTAACATGTATATATCAGTTTCAGAGTTACATTGCATATGTTGTAATTTAGCACAATTTTTATATTTTAGGAAACGTCGTAAGACCTAGGAAGTGGGTTGGTATAATACTAGGTGTGGTGTACTATTTGGTTTGTGGGCGTCCATTTCTAGGGCATAGATTAGAAGAGAAGGGGTGCTCCATATTGGGTGGTTTGTACCAAGTCAGCGTTAGGCTTGGAGTCAAGGTTTTATAAGGAGGGAATGTCCCCTGAATGGATCTGTGGTTCTGGTAAGTGGTCTGTGGTGACGGTCATGTCGTCTTGGGAGTAGTTTGTCTAGAGGTTACTGTTTGCTCTGTTTAAACTACTCTTGAGGTGTAGTAGCCCTAACCTAGGGGCTGTCGGGGGGGAAGGTGTGTGCCCTGGTGCAGCACACATTCTCCTGGTGCACTAGCGTGCCGGCGCCATCCCTGGCATGCTCTTAGGTCGTCACTAGGGTCGCGGTACTTAAGTCGTGGAGAAAATCAACAGAACGTTAACATTAGAAGGTAAAAAGTAGTAGAGGAAAAAGGAGAAAGACCATAGGTAAACGGCAAATTACAATTTTTAGCCTGTGAGCAGGTTGGGGTAGGAGACTTCTCCCCCCCATCCTGTCAAGTGGCCTGGGTGTCCATTCTCTGTGTCCTCGGGACGAATGGTTCGATCGTCTCTGGGTCCCAAGCGGGAGAAGCGATCTGGGTGGTCTTGGTTGGTATACCCAGTTTTGATAGTAGCGAGGCAGCTTCAGTCCCTGAAGTGATTTTGTACGTGTGTCCTTGGTGTGTAACCAGGAGGTGGCGTGGGTTTCCCCACCGGTATGGTATGTCCACTGAGCGTAGCTGGCTGGTGTAGTCGTTGAGGGTTTTTCTCCATTGGAGAGTGGCTCTAGTTAGGTCCTGGTAAAAAGTCAATTGGGACTCTTCAAAGTCGAGTGGCGTCTTGCCCTTGAGTGCCGACATTATGTGTCCCCTGTCTTGGGGAAGGGCGCAGCGGAGTATTACGTCTCCAGCGAGGAGTGTGGATGCCCGTGTTGGAGTGGGTAGTCGGTATATTCCGGCAAAGGTGAGTTTCCTTGCCACCCCGGGGGGAAGTATGGACTGCATGAGACGTCGCACATAGTGAGGTAGATCTTCCCTGGAGACTGATGCAGGGATACCACGTATTTTGATATTGTTGCTTCTGAGTTTGTCTTCTTGGGCTGCCATCTGTACCTCCAAGTTTCTTTGAGTATGTTGCATTTGGGAAAGGGATTCCTGCAGCGAGGTGAGTTCTTTTTGGATCCCTTTTACTTCTCCCTCTGTGTGTAATACTTTGTCAGTGATTTGTTGCATGCTGGTTTTGAGGGTGGGCAGATCTGCAGCCAGTAGGCTTTGTATTTCTTGCAGCATGTTTTGCATGTGCTGTAGGTCTTGTTTAGTGGCAAGTTCAGTGGTAACCTGCTGGGGTATGAGGTTTGACTGTTTAACCCCTTGAGGGCTATGTTCCACTGAGTGAGGCTCTGGAGGGGGAACAGGGCCTTGTACGGCCGCCATTTTGGCGGGTGTTTGTTTTAGTAGCAGTGTGCTGATATCAGGCTGTGCTGTACCTGGTTGGGGTTTCTGCGATCTGCGCCCCATTCCGAAGGTTCCGTGGTCGGAGTTGTGCTGGGACGTGTCCCACGCGTCGTCCAGGAAGTCCCCGTCAAACAAATAATCCAGGCCGTGGTGGGCTGATGGGAGGTAGGCCCGGGTTCTAGTTTTGGGCTTAGCCTGCTTCGGGGTGTACCGGAATGGCATCGGTCGGTTCCGGGGGTTCCCCTCCGTGAGTTGGTGTTATTTGCGCCGGTGGATGGTGATGCTTTTATCCGATAACCGTCGGATTGAGCCCGTGGTTGTCGGAGCTCGCGGCAATGGCGACCGGCCCGTTTCGCTGCCAGGCTCCGCCCCCTCTAAATCATTACTTAACTCTCGTAATGCAGTACTTTCTTTCTGATTTAAGTTGTGTTTTCTCAGAGGTAATCTTTTAGGGATCTGATCGATGTCCCTGCTGACTGCTAGATTAAATGACGACATGAGGGCACTGGTTTGGTTAGAAGGACAGAACGTGGATTTGTTCTTTAGTGTGGTAAGAAAAAAAAAGGATCAGAGTTGGATTTCGTATGATCGAAGACAGGAATATAAGAAAAAAAACGTTTTAAACTGAGATTCCTCATAAATTTCTGTAAATCTAAAAAAGATGAAAACTGATCTGCTTTAGTGGCTGGGGCATATTTAAGTCCCATATTTAGTACTTTAATTTGATCATTGGTTAACACCTTACTAGATAAATTAAATATTCCCAGCATCTCTACTGTCTGTATCTTTTTCTCTTTTGGAGTTTCCATCCTCCTCTGCATCCTCTAAATGGGATCGTTTTTTCGTCAAATTCATGTCCCTTAAATTGTGGTTTAGATAGAGGCTTTTGGGTCCTAAAAATTATTATTTTCCAAATTGGAATTTTTTTGTAGTGTCATAACTTATAGAGTTATGGGATTCTCCTACAGGTCTATTTAACGATCTCCATGTCTTTGATCTGGTGGCTGAATTAGGGGTAGTTTGGGTGACATACGGTCTCATATTGTAATCCCTTCCTGGATTTCGTGGTTTATAGGGTTGGAATGCCACGTCCCGCCTCCTTGTATTATGGTGCCTGGGAGTATTGGGTTGTGGTGTATTATTGATATAATTAACCCGGGTTTTCCTTCTCATTATAACTATCATTGATCCAGGTCTTTTGGCTATATTGTTGTCTATGGGTTCTATCCTTTCTATAGTTAAACATGCGTCCTGTCCCCTGTAAATTTTTCTGGGATGATGTCCACATAGGGTGAGTATTTTTCTTGTAATCTCGTACTTTATTTTCTTTAAAATCATTTTCATCTCTATGATATTTTCTCTTTTTACTAGCTATAGTGTCTTCAAAAGTTTTTTCTAATCGTTTTTCTATTTTTCCCATAAGTTCTACACACTCGGGAAGTTCTAAGTGTGGAGTAAGTAGTTCTTTTAATTCACTAATTTCGTTATCCAAAGAGCGAGTACACGCTTTCTTTTATTAAT